>NC_080422.1:10454386-10791307 GCF_029873635.1 Malania oleifera
AAAAGCAGAAATGGAGTAAGAAACGAGCGTGAAAAATATCGACAAATAAAAGAGGACGGGAAAGGGAACTCGTGGAAATATAATCTCAAAAGTGAAAGTCGAAGCAAAAGAAACACAACATGTGGTGGTCACATGGCTGGATCTCGTATCCCTACGCTAGATTCTTACATTCGCAGCAAGCCATCCCTGTTTACCTCAACTGGATTCTTACAATATTCAGTGCCTATCGTCTCTGTTGGCAAAATAAACACTCTTGATTAACCGAAAACCTAGAGAGTTACGTGGCCTGACGAAAATAGTGTCTTTTTCTTTGCAGGCTGTTACTGCAAAACGTAGGAAGTTTTCCTACGTTACATTGAAGCACTAGCCTACAAAGAGGGGCATCGTAGACACCTTTTTTTGTCCTAAGCCAAATAAACCTAAGGTCCCCCTTATTATTATTGTTGGTGTATTTTATATTATATTATTATTATTTTAGCTATTCTTAATTATTGTTTATTAATTAGTTTTCCTATATATTAGTACTTTGCATATTATTTTTTCTTGTATTTTATTTTCATTATTATCATTATTTTTCATTTTCATTATTATTACTAGCACCTTTATTATCTTTATTTTCTTTTTACTTTACTATAATTATTTTTTTTATTTTTCATTTATTTTATTGTTTGTAATATATTATTATTATTATTATTATTATTATTATTATTATTATTATTATTATTACTATTATTATTGATTATATTATTATTATTATTATTTGTTTATTATTATTTATTATTATTATTTACTATTGTTATTATTATTATTATTATTGTTTTCCTATATTATTATGTATACTTTATTATTATTATTATTAGTGCTTATTATTATTATTATGATCATTATTATTATTTTTCATTAGTATTATTACTTATTTTTATTCTATTTTATTATTATTATTTATTATTTTCATTATTATTTTTAATTTTATAATCATTATTATTAGTATTTTTTTTATTACTATTATTTTATTATTCTTCTTATTATTATTATTTTTCATTAGTATTATTATTATTACTTTTATTTGTATTTGCTATTTATATTGTTTATTATTATTTATTATTTAACATTATTTTTAATATTAGTATTTTGTACCTTTATTATACTATTATTATTGTTATTATTATTTATTTATCTTTGTTATTACTATTATTATTATCTATTATTATCATTTACCTTATTATTATTATTATTATTATTATTATTATTATTATTATTATTATTTCCTTATAACCATAATAGTAGTATATATTATTTCCAAAAAGAAAAATACCAAAAACTGAAAAAGGATTTTTTTTTAGGGTTTGTTTTTCAAATTTTTTTATAAGAAGAGGGGGAAGGCGCACAGCGAAGAGAGGCCAAAGAAGAAACCCTGCGCCCTCTCAAAGCTCAGCCGCACACAGCTGTTCGGTCACAAACACAGCCGAAACCAAACAAAAAAAAAAAACACAACTTCCCCTTCTTTTCTCGCAGGCTACTTCTTCTGTTCTTGTTGCCTCTTCGCCCCCCACTCCACCTCCGGCCATCAATCCTCTTCTCAGCAAACACTCACCGCCGCCTTCGCCACAGTCACAACCCGAGGCCACCATTCCAGCCCTCTGCTGCCAATCCGACAACCCCATCCTCTTCCCGGAGAGCACGACCCCCACTCCTTCATCTCCATCTCACCGGCGAACCATCCTCCTCCTCTCCAGAACCTCCAGCAACAGCCGAGCACCATCCCATCTCTTCGGCAACTCCTCCTCCAGCAACTCTCCGGCAACCACCCTGCCCCTCACGGCCCACTCTACAAACAGCTGCAGACGACACACAGGCAGCAGCGAGCTCCGTGCGAAGCCCCCAGTCAAGCTCTCTCTCCGGCAAGTCACCATCACTAGCCCGGCCATCCCTCACTCCCCAGCTCTGCTGCACCACTCCGGCCAACTATCTTCTCCAGACTCCTGCAAACCATTCCAGCCTCCACCGGCTAGCGGCAACAACAGTCAGGAACGGCAAACAGCAACCACCGGCAACATGCGCGAACTCCGGCCACCTGCTTCCTCTCCGTCAGCCACGGTAAGTATCTGGTAAATCTCCTGCTGCCTCCCGACCAGTCACTCGCGCACACACACACACACATACAGTATATAATTATATCTATATGTATATTGGTTTATTTTAATTATTAAAGTCTAAGTTTTTTTTCTCTTTTCCTTTTTCTTTTATTTGCATGTGTGTATATTAGTATAATATTTGCTGTAGCTTTAATTAATATTTGCATATAGGCTATGTATATATATGTATATTAATTTGTTGTAATATTTAGTTAATATTTATATCCAGGCTGTGTATATATGTATATTAATATATAATTTGTTGTAATATTTAGGTAATATTTATATCTATGTTATGTATGTGTGCATATTAATAAATTGTTTGTTGTAGCATTTAATTAATAGTTGTATCTATGTATATTATCTTGTGGTATGTTATTTATTTTAGTATATATTGTGTATTTAGGGTTTAAATTATTACGTGTTGTATTTAGGGTTTTAATGGTATATTTAGGGTTTTGTTCATCATATGCTTTATTAGGGTTCGATTGGTCTCTCATATTGTCATGATATATTAATGGTAAGGTTTTAAAATTATTTCCATAATTATTGTCACGTGTTTTATTTGTTAACTCTAGGGTTTAAATTGCTTTCCATAATATTACTTGTGTAATAGTTTCCATTATTGTATATATTGCATGTGTATATAGGGTTTAATTTGTTTCCATATTGTTATTGTACATTAATTGTAAGGCTCTAATTATTCCAACCTATATTATTATTATACATATTGCCTAATATATTTAGGGTTTTTGCATATATTTGTTAAGATATATATCATATTGTATAGTTATTAAAATTATGATATATATGTATTATTAGTCTAGTAGTATTATTATGTTATAATATTAATATTTACGTGTTATGATTAAAGTGGTATTATAATATTGTATTGGTATTTATGTGTTATTAATATTATGAGATATATGTGTGTTATTATTATAGTAGTATTATTATTATAGGTAATGTATTATCATTATAATATATTAAGGGTATTATTTTCACATATTTCTGGAATTTTCAACTATATCCTATGTTTATATTTTGTATTGCGATATCCATTATTTCTAGTATTTTGGTATTATTTTAATAAGTATTTTTGCGTATATTTATCCCTATGATCTAATTGCAAGGGGTATAAGCCTTCGGGCCTCACGTACCCTAAGCTCTGAGGGATTATATATATATATGTTATCTTTATTTATTTATTTATTTTTCACATTTATTTATAAATTCATAAAATAGGAGTAATTTGAAGAATTATTAGATTAACTTAGGGATAATTTCAAATTAATTAGGTACCGTTCGTAAGAACGGGCACGTAGGGGGTGCTCGTACCTTCCCCTCGCGTAACCGAACTTCCGACCCCAACTCTGGTAATGTAGACCGATTCTACCCCTAACGGGGTAGTGATCATGTGTTCTAACCGCACTAAAGGTTAGTGGCGACTCCTACACCATGTTTTTCCATGAAAATATTAAATTGATTTTTAATTTCGCCGCCCGGGGCACACGCGCTCCCGGGACGTCGCGACATGCACTTCTAGATTCTGCAAAATCCGAACATCAACATCCTTTAACTAAGCCATAATTGTCATGTTCTTGCTCAAAACCCCCACCCAATACTTAATGGACAACCACACATCTGTACTACTCTCCAATTTTCCCTTCATTCTAGCCACACATCTCCTTCTCCACAACCTTCAAACTACTAAACAAGGAATCAAACCCATAAATGTTCCCAATTGAGAGTATCGGGAAGCCCTATTAAACCACATTTGGATTCTTTCTTTCCAGCTTTGGTGCCTAAGGAAAGGTACACCTACCTCCACCGAAACCTTCCTCCATACATTAGTCGCAATATCTTCCTTATTTAAAACATGTTCTACATCTTCTGATTGCCTCATCTCACAAAAATCACAAGCCAAAACAAGTGATACCCCCACTCTTCTCACCTTTTCATCAACGCTTAAGCATTTAAAAGCAGCCTTCCACATACAAATAACAATTTTCTTCGGTAACCATTTGTTCCAAACCCACTTTAACCACTCAAACTTTGGAGCTCTAACTCTGATAGCATCCCATGCCGACTTTGTATTAAAGCAACCATTTTTTTTCAAGTGTCATAGCACTATGTCTGAAGAGTTTCTAAGTTTTCCAACTCTTTCCATCACTTCTTCTGCTTTATTAAATCCCAGAATCCTTTGCAAAATTTTCCACATCCCACACATTATTAATAACCAAATCTTTTAATCTAATATGTGAATGTGCACCACTTGAACATTCTGAAAACAGTCACACCCACCCCCCCCCCCCCCCGCCACCCCCCCCACCCCCCGCCCCACCCCCCCCCCCCACCCCCCCCCCTGCCCAGCCCACCCTCCCCACCACCACCCCCCCCACCCTCCCCCACCCCCTCACCCCACCCCCCCCCAACCCCCCCCCCCACCCCCCCCCCCCCCCCCCCCCACCACCCCGCCCCCCCCCCTCCCACCCCCCCCCCCCCCAATCACACTCACCCCCCCCCCCCCCCCCCAACCCCCCACCCCCCCCCGACCCCCCCCCCCCCTTTTGTTTTTTTGTTTTTTTTGTTCCCCCCAACCCCCACCACCAACCCCCCCCACCACCCACCCCCCCCCCACCCCCCCCCCCCCCCCCCCACCCCCCCCACCCCCCCCACCACCACCCCACCCCCCCCCCCCCCCCCCCCACCCCCAGCCCCCCCCCCCCGCCCCCCCCCCCCCCCCCCCCCCCCCCCAACACCACCCCCACCACCCCCCCCCCAACCACACCCCCCCCCCCCCCCCCCCCCCCCACCCCCCCCCACCCACCCACCACCAACCCCCCCACCCCCCCCACCCCCCCACCCACCCCCCGCCCCCCCCCCCGCCCCACCCCCCACCCGCCCCCCACGACACCCAACCACCCCCCACCAAGGCCCGAGCCCCCCACCCCGCCACCCCCCACCCGCCCGGACCCCCCCCCCCCCCACCCCCCCAGCCCGCACCCAACCCCCCCCCCCCCCCCGAATCCAAAAGAAACTTATTATCCACATTTTAAACGTCTCCTTCTCTAACCTTTCACTTAGATTTACTTAACAGCTCAGGCATACACTGTAGAATTTTCCTCTTAAAAGAAGAATCCGATCCATGTGGCCTAGAAAAAGCAATATGTCCTCCTTTAACATATTTAGCTTTAAAAAATCTAGCCCATAAAGAATTTTGTGTTAATAACTGCCAACCAACCTTCATAAACAACGACCGTTGCACTTCTGAAATGTCCCTTACTCCTATGTCCCCCTCCTCCACAAGAACACACAATTTCTTCCAAGCCCTCCATTTCATTTTTTATTTTCCATTCTTAAATCCCCAGAAAAAAGAGGCAAACATACTTTGTATCTTTTTTATCACCAGTTTCGAGGCATTTAGAACAGTTAAGAGATGCAATAACATGCTCGAAAGCACATGTCTCATCAAAACTATTCGACCTCCTTGAGACAATAGTCTACTTTTCTAGTCCTCAATTTTCTTGTTGATTTTTTGAATTAAAGGATAAAAATGACAGCCCTTCAATTTACCATCCACAATCGGCACTCCCAGATGTCAAAGGAAACCTACCTTCAATAAGATCAGTCTCTTGTAGAATTTCTCCTTTCCTCTGAGCACCCAACTTCTTTGAGAAAAAAAATAGCTGATTTATCTTTATTCACCCTTTGGGCAGTCCAACTTTCATACTCCTTGATCACCTCCATTAACTGTATAACAAATTTTTTACCGGCATTAGCAAATATAACAATATCATCCGCGTACATCAAATGCGATATAATAAGTGCACCACTCGGATGTGCAAATGGTAAAATCCATTCTTAGACATTTTTTTTGGATTAATTTAGAAAGAATTTCTTCTATGATGATGAAAATATATAGGGACAATGGATCCCCCTGCCTCAAGCCCCTTTTTGACTTGGAAAAACCCTTGTAAGTGTCATGCATCATAACAGAAAACCATGGAGTAGAAATACAATTTTGAATCACCTTACAAAACCAATCTGGAAAACCAAGAGCATGGAAAATCTGATCTACCGCCTGCCACTCCACTCGATCATACGCTTTGCTCATGTCAAGTTTTAGCATCATATTACCTCCCCTCACCCACCTATGTAATAATTTTGTCATCTCTTGAGCAAGCATTATATTTTCAAAAATACTCATCCCTTTCACAAAAGCACCTTGCTCAAAAGATATTAAATCATCCATCACCAACGATAGCTTGCCAATAAGGAATTTGGAGAAAATTTTATAGATTACATTACAAAGGCTTATCAGGAAAAATTTATCAAAAGATTCAGGATCCTTTACTTTTGGAGTAAGAACTATATAAGAGGAACAAAAATATCGAGGCAACATATCACCTTTGAAGAATTCCCTTACCGCGTCCATCACATCATTTTTAATAATCTTCAAGTAGGTAATATAGAAAGAAGACCCAAAACTATCCGGTCTCGGGCTACTGTTCACAGAAATAGAAGAAATGGCTGCATATACCTCCTCCTCAGTCGGTTCTTCCTTCAGCTGTCTTATAAAATCCTCAGAAATCACGGATTGGATAATACTGTCCATATTTGACCTTTGCGCTGAACTATTCTACCCCAAGAATTGCTCAAAATAATTCACCGCCTCATCATGAACCATCTGCATATTTTCTAGAACCAAACCACTAGGAAGCACCATTGAGTTCACACAAGAGATACGCTTTCTTTGCGCAATCACCGCATGAAAAAACTTTAAATTCTGATAAACATCAGTTGACCATTTCATCTTTGCTTGTTGTGCCAACCTTGTCTCTTCCCTTCTAGAGCATACCTCCAATTCTGCCTTAGAAACAAGGAACTTTTCTTTAACTGATTCTAAGTACTCTGTCTGTAGTAACTTCTCATATTTTTCTACCCTTTCCTCCAACTCTTGAATGATACCACCAACACGAACGAAAGTCTATTTATTCCACACCCTAAGCCTTTGTTTTGCCCTTTTCAATTTACCTGCCAATTTACAAAGCCCTGAATTAGCCACAATATGTTCTCTCAAAGATGATTTAATCATTTTCAAAAAATCCCCATGCGATGTCCACATGTTCTGAAATCTAAAAGGTGCTGGCCCATACCTCACCATACTCGCACCCAGCTGGAATATGATAGGAGAATGATCTGAAGTATTTCTTTTCAATAATGATGTCTTAGTTTCACCATATTTTACAGAGAAAACATTATTAATTAGCACCCTATCAAGTTTTGCCCAACTTCTCGTCAATCCTTGATGGCCATTACACTAGGAAAATTGACTTCCTTCGAATCTGAGGTCCAACAATCCACATCTATTAATACAACCATTGAATTCAGCCATAGACGAACCCAAGTGAGGTCAACCTCCCACCCTTTCCTCATCTGACCGAATTATATTAAAAACTCCCATAACAATCCAAGCCATATCAAAACTTGACATCCCCTGAAGTTGTTCCAATAATTCTCTTCTCTCAATATGATAACATTTAGCATATATAAAGGTAAAAAGCAGAGAGCCTCTATCCTTTATTAACAAAACTGTCAAACACTAATTTGAAGCACCCACCCAATCAACCTGAACATCCTTTTTTCAGAACAGCCAAATCTTCCCACCTTCCTCTATATTAGAACAAAAATTAGTAAATTGCTAATACACCGCCCACCTTCGTATCTTCTCCACATCTTTAAAAAGGTTTAGAAACAGCCAAAATCGAAACTTTCTAATCTTTCACAATTTGTTTCAATCTTCTCTTCGACGTGCCCAACCCTTCTATATTCCAAAACATAACTTTACCAATCATAAGTTCAATCTTTAAGGCACTACTTTAGCCCCCTTAGACTTTATCACTTGCCCATCATCTTTATTTCTTCCTTTCGATCCACCCACTGTCATAGTACCTGGATAAGAGCAATATTCTTTTTGAGTATCAATGCAAACCTCCATATCTCTCTCAGATAACACCTCATAATTATCCCTACACACTACACCCTCCTCAACCCCCCTCTCTTATCAACCTTCTCTACCAGAATCACCTCTCCATCCTTATCTTTTTCAACTTCTCCCTCCCTTTCATCAAAAAATTTGATTTCCTGGGCAGTCCTAGAACAACCACCCAGTTCTACCAGCACCCTTAACACCCCTGACTTATGATCTTGAAAACATTCGGCTTTTTCTCCACTATTCTTCTCTACCAAGTTTCCTTCATCCAGTTTATGTGTACCCGCATTACTAACCTCATTCACAACTTCTTTATTTTTCTCATTCACATTCGAAGGACGACTTACATCTCCATTCTTCTTCTCCTCCACCCTTTGATCCTGAATATGTGAAACAGGACCTTCCTCTTCAACTATCTTATTGTATTTTATACCCACTTCTTTCCAAACCATCCCATCTCCCTCCTTCCTCATACTTACCTTCCTTTTATCCTTAGGTTTTACTCCAAACCGGCATACCACATCAGTGTGACCTTGCCTACAACATTTATTACAATAGAAACCCCTCTTCTTATATATTGCCCTTTGCCATCTCTACTTTTGTCTTACCACTAATGGAAAACCCTCCACAGGATCCTTCTGCAAATCCACTTCAACACACAATATTGCACCAATGGCTTGTGTTCTATATAATGTGGCATTATTCATACCCAAGAATCTACCAAATCTAGTGGCCAAACTTTGTAAATAGTCCATTCTATATAAATGTAATGGAAAACCTGGTAAAAAGATCCATTGTGGTGCAATTGATGGCTCCTTGTTGACATCAAAATTCACAGACCAGTTGAATAGCTGAAATTGGCACCCTACCACCCATCTTCCTTCTCGTGCCTATGCATGAATGTAATCCTTTTCATTCACCAAATGCAACAAAATATGATAGTTGTCCATAAAACTTATCATTGGAACTTCAGAAAGACCCTAAGATTGGATAATATGCCTCCGAAGGACATCGATAGACGACCTTGCAGAAATAAATTTAAGCACCAACGCAAACTTTAGATCCTCAACAGCCTTTTCCATCTCCACATCCGAGAAAACAAAACCTAATTCCCCATTAATTAGTTCTGGCTTCCTCAAAGGGATTTTGAATTTCGAAGCTGGAATTGGCCTCTTTAATGCTTCTGTAAATGATTTTCCCCTGACGAAACCTTCCTCATTTCCAACTGTATCATCCCCCGAACCACTCCCGGCAACCTGTAAACCACCATTGGCACCTCCCCTCAAACCTTCGGTAACAGCTACCATAGACAGCGTGGCCATGGCTAGAAGCTACCTATTTTTCATATTGAAAACCTAAAAATAAAAAACCAACCCTTTATGGAGTGAGTAAATGGATCGCAGCTTCGTCGTCACCGTCTCTTTGTATGAATCTTATGCTCCTCTATAAGCATCACCTGGAACAGCCGCGTGTTGAGCCATTGTAACACCACTGCGTCGCCTGAAAAACCCGAGAGCCACTGCTTCTTGTGTTAACTCGCCGTCACTGTGTTACTCACCATCGCAGGTAGAAGCTTCGTCATCCTAGGTTCACTGTTGCAGCCCGTCGTAGCTACGTCATCGCCGTCGCTTCAGATGAAACCGCATCGCCAGAAAACCCTGACTGCTTCTCCTTTGAGCTGCTTGCGTTGTGTCTCGCCGTCACCATGAAAAAGACGTCGTCGTCGCAGGTAGCAGCTTCGTCGTCTAGGTTCGCTGTCGCAGCCTGTCGTAGCTACGTCGTCGCTGTTGCTGTGTTGTAACCACGTCGCCGGAAAACCCTGATTGCTTCTCCCTTGCGCCGCTCGCACTAGGGTTTTTTAACTTGTATATACATGCATGTGAAACAAAGTAAAATAAATTCTTAAAATTTACCCCACTCAAAATGAAATGAGTCACATTCAATTACTAGAAAATTTTATGATATTTAAAATTTTTGCAAGTAATATAAATTATAGCTTTTGCATTTCCTATGAGACATCCTTATAGTTTAATCATGCCACATTCATGTTGAAACTTTGAAAAGATGTGGGATGAATTTATGAAGAGGTGTTGGTTGCCCTTTTTCTTGCCTAGGCCTAATAAGCTTTTTAACAGACAAACGATCACAATCTCTAGGCTCCATATCCCTATTTTTGTTCAACTATGAATCTTCATTTTTATATTACTAATTAAAGCCTCCTAGTGAACCCATAAAAAAAACACTATAGCTTTGATCACTTAAGTATTTTTCCTAAATTGATGTTATGAATCGTCTTAGTGTGTGATAATGTGTAATAACCCAAACCTATAAACAATTTTATAGCGGAAGACCTCAAATTTATTATAAAAGTGTACTAAATAACCTCATTATGACAAAAAAAATTTTAAAACATTAAAAACATAACTAATTAAATATTTATTCTAAATAACTCTTTCTATCCCACCCACACTTTCGCTGCGGCATTCTGATTTCAGCTATGCTCCTCAAGGAAATTGAAATGTATAATAATAATTAGGGTGAGACACCTCTCAGTAAGTAAGGACTAAATTATTATTAGTGTGTGTGGCTAAAATGAGCTTTACAACATTAAAAAAATACATAATAAAATTTTACTTTAATAAACATCGCATTTGTAAACTGTAAACCACACATATAAATAAATATACGTACTCTTCTCTAAAACATCATTTAAGCCTATTAAATGACCATAACCACATAAATATATAAATATGTATAAAAGACTCCTTTTGGCCAATGCATGTCATGTTTAACCCCCATAACTGGGTTGTGTGGTCTGAAGACTGGGCTTAGCTTGGTTGGCTGACCAAAACTATATAAAACATTATGTCTGCAAGTGTGATTTTCCTATCACATCCTAATCCGAAAACAGGCGTGTACCCAGGACAAATCTACTATCCACCTCCAACACTTCCACAACAGTGTGATTGCACTAATATTCATCCATAGCTATGGTACGGAGCATTCACCACATTCGGGCCATCAGGATTCTTAAAACATATAACTACAATTTATCAATTAAACAGTATAATAATTTGATCATTTTCCCAACATAAAATTTGTAATAAAATCGCATCAATATTTGTAATAAATCACGTAATAGGCATAACACAGAAAAAATCCCAAACTTGCTCAATTATGCAATAAAATAAAATAAACTCATGCCACATGATTTGTATAATAATTATAATTTCATAAATTACTTGAGAAATTCTTATAAATATCTACTCGGCTGATTTAAATAAAAACGCGGGTATGATCAATTCCACCCTTTTAATTTAACTCAAATATATTTCAATAAAATGGATATGGTCAAATTTTTGTACTTCAATTTTTACTCAGGTATATATCTAAATAAAACAAATATCACCATATTCATATACTCAAACTGAATCGGAAATAATTAAAATAAAAATATGATCAAATCCACACAGTTTAATTTAACTCAGACATATATTTAAATAACTTGGATATAATTAGATTCACTTAATCAATTTAAATCAGACATATTTTAAAATAAAATCTGATATAATTTAGTCCACTTACACTAGTTCTGAAGGAGTGCCTGCAGCTTTGGTTGACATAAGAGTTTTCTAAATGGTTGCTTCCCTAGCTGCTATCAAAAGGAGCATTTTTTTTTTTTCTGTAAAAAGGAGGGCAACACCTCCATTTATTTATTGATATACCCTCACTTTTGGTGGAGAAATACCATAGTTACAAGACAAGCATTAGAAGATTACATATAAAAAAAATTAAAGGCCTTTCAAAAAACAACACCAACATCCAACCAAAATAGGACTACAAATCCAAACAAAGTTAAACAAGAACATAACAACCAATAAAACACCCCACACATCAAACCAAATAAAAGAAAAAAACAAACCTATACCAATACCAAAATGAAACCTACTAAACATACCTCATATAAGCCGTACCCATCTTATCCAGTTTATACAAACCTTTGATAACTCTAGAAAGTTGACTACTATTTGTAAACAAACTATTCCTCTTCATAGTACCTTGTTGAGCCAAAGCATCTGCCACTTTATTCCCTTCTCTACACAAGTGATTTATAGAAAAATCTACTTTCTCAAATAAATCAATAAGCTGCTCCCAAAAATCTCACAAATACCACAAAGAGTATTTACTGGATTTTATCCAATTTACTACAATCTTTGAGTTACATTCAATGTCTATATTGGTAAGGCCCAATTGTTTGAAAAATTTTATTCCTTCCATCACTGCTCTCAATTCAGCTTCAATATTAGAACAAGAACCAAAATATTTTGAAAAACCAAAAATAAAAGAACCCGTACAGTCTCTAATTAGGATGCCACCACCACCCGCCGACCCTGGGTTCCCTAGGCTGATCCCATCCAAATTTAGTTTCAACCTCCCTTGCCTCGGTTTTAGCCATCTCACACCTTGCATAATTTTATTCCTTTTATTCACAATTTGCTCTTCCAGATTATGCCATATCCGAACATTAGCATCCTTTAACTAAGCCATAACTGTCATATCCATACTCAAAACCCCCACCCAATTCTTAATGGACAGCCACACATCTGTACTACTCTCGAATTTTCCCTCAATTTTAGCCACACATTTCCTACTCTACATTCTCCAAACTACTAAATAAGGAATCAAACCCATAAATGTTCCCAATTGAGAGTATCGGGAAGCCCTATTAAACTACACTTGGACTCTTTCTTTCCTACTTTGGTGCCTAAGGAAATGTACACCTACCTCCACCGAAACCTTCCTCCATACATCAGCTGCAATATCTCTCTTATTTAAAACATGCTCCACATCTTTTGATTGCCTCATCTCACAACAATCACATGCCGAAGCAAGTGATACCCCTACCCTTCTCGTCTTTTCATCAACGCTTAAGCACTCAAAAGCAGCCTTCCATATACAAATAGTAATTTTCTTTAGTAACCATTTGTTCGAAACCCACTTTGCCCAATCAAAATTTGGAGTTCTAACTCTGATAGCATCCCATGCCGACTTTGTATTAAAGCAACCATTCTTTTCCGGGAGCTATAGCAGTATGTCCGAAGAGTTTCTATGTTTTCCAACTCTTTCCATCACTTCTTTCACTTTATTAAATCCTAGAATCCTTTGCAAAATTTTTCACATCCCACATATTATTAATAACCAAATCTTTTAATCTGATATGTGAATGTGCACCATTTGGACATTCTAAAAACAAAGGTCCCAAATCCAAAAACTTATCATACCACAATTTTACATCTCCTTCTTTAACCTTCCACTCAGATTTACTTAACTGCTCAGGTATGCACTACAATAGTTTCCTCCAAAAAGAAGAATACGATCCATGTGACCTGCAAAGAGCAATATGTCATCCTTTAACATATTTAGCTTTAAAAAATCTAGCCTATAAAGAATTTTGTGTTAATAAATGCCAACCAAACTTCATAAACAACAACCATTGCACTTTCGAAATATTCTTTACTCCTATACCCCCTCCTCCATAGGAACACACAATTTCTTCCAAACCCTCAATTTTTTTTTTTTTCTTTTCCATCCTTAAATCCTTAGAAAAAAGAGGCAAACATACCTTGTATCTTTTTTATCACCAGTTTCGGGCATTTAGAACAACTAACAGATGCAATGACATGCTTGAAAGCACATGTCTCAACAAAACTAGATCACCTCCTTGAGACAATAGTCTACTTTTCCAACCCTTAATTTTCTTACTGATTTTTTGAATTAAAGGGTCAAAATGACAGCCCTTCAATTTACCATCCATGATCGGCACTCCCAAATACGTAAAAGCAAATTTACCTTCAATAAAACTAGTCTCTTATAGAATTTTTCCCTTCCTCTGAGCACCCAACTTTTTTGAGAAAAAAATAGCTGATTTATCTTTGTTCACCCTTTGACTAGTCTAGCTTTCATACTCCTTAATCATCTCCATTAACTGTCTAACAGATTTTTTTACAAGAATTAGAAAATATAACAATATCATTCGCGTACATTAAATGCAATATAATAGGTGCACCACTTATATGCGCAAACAGTAAAATTCGCTTTTCAGTCATCTTTTTATGGATTAATTTAGAAAAAGTCTAGATTAGTAAACAATACATATATATATATATATATATATATATATTTTCAAAAATGAAAAATCAAAGAATTTTCTGTGTTGAAATCAAAGCAGAGAGAGTACCATGAGCACGATCATACAATACAGAATTGTTACAAATAGTTTACACATCAAATAAATAAACAGGAATATTATATCAAATTCCTACCTCAAATAGTTTACGCTTAAACAGATAATACACCAATCAAAGAATCTGAAATCTAGTTTAATATATGGGGAAAAGAAGACCTTAAAATTGCATATTTCTTTAGTCCTTAGAAAAACCTTTTTATTACAAACAGTACAGCTCAGAGATGCTACAACTCTCTCTCAAGTGAATAGTAGGCAAAGAAACACCCAATTTAAGAAACACCCAAACCTTGTCCGCAATGTGTATTGTTGAAACCAAATCAACCCGCACAATCAATCAAAGCACAAAATCTCACCAGCTCCCAACGGTGCTTTTAACAGGGAAAAAAAAAACACCCAATTTAAGAAATTAAATTTTAAGCCAAACCTGAAGAAATGGTTGGAGAAGAGACCAGGGGAACTTCTTTTTGTAATTAACAACGGCAATTTGCAAATCGCCAATGCCTCCATCATTCCCTTGTTTGAATCTCATGAAATCAGTGATGCAGTTCTTCCGCAAGAGCTGTTTCGTGGAGCCATCCTTTACGTGCTGTCTTCCGATAGAAGCTTTGATTCTCAAAATTAGAGGAGATGAAAAGTGCGGGCATCTAGGGCTTCGCGTGGAGTGCTTGTAGGATCTAGGTATGGAAGGAATCGATGCCTTGGACAAGTCATGGGTGGAACTGGAAGGAAATGAAGATTGGGAAAGGAGGGGCGCGCGGAAACGAATTTTGATTAGGTTAAAGGATCAGTGACGGTTTCAAAACCGTCACTAATATCCTATTATTAGTGACGGTTCTCCAAAACTGTCGCTAATACAATTAACTAATTTTGTTTATATTTTTTAAATAAAAAAACTAGTAGTGACGGTTTCAAAACGGTTACTAATATCCTTAACTAATTTTTTTTTTATATTTTTTTAAATAAAAACACTAGTAGTGACGGTTTCAAAACCGTCACTAATACCCTATTATTAGTGACGGTTCTCCCAAACCGTCACTAATACCCTTAATTAATTTTTTTTAATATTTTTTAAATAAAAACACTAGTAGTGACGGTTTCAAAACCGCCACTAATACCCTTAACTAAATTTTTTTAAAATATTTTTAAAATAAAAAAACTAGTAGTAACGATTTCAAAACCCTCACTAATACCCTTAACTAATTTTTTAAAAATATTTTTAAATAAAAAAAACTAGCAGTGACGGTTTTAAAACCGTCACTAATACCCTATTATTAGTGATGGTTCTCCCAAACCGTCAGTAATACCCTTAAGTAATTTTTTTTTATATTTTTTTAAATAAAAACACAAGTAGTAATGGTTTCAAAACTGTCACTAATACCCTATTATTAGTGATGGTTCTTCCAAACCGTCACTAATACCCTTAACTAATTTTTTTTTTATATTTTTTAAATAAAAACACTAGTAGTGACGGTTTCAAAACCGTCATTAATACCCTATTATTAGTGACGGTTCTCCCAAACCGTCACTAATGCCCTTTGTAGACACCCCATTTTTACCCAGGCCCAATGTATGTATTATTATTATTATTTTTCACTAATCTTATTATTATTATTATTATTGTTATTATTATTTTCTTTATATTATTATTATTATTATTATTATTATTATTATTATTATTTTTCATTAGTATTATTATTATTACTTATTTTTACTTCTATTATTATTATTATTTATTATTTTCATTATTATTTTTATTATCATTATTATCAGTGTTTTTTATTACTATTATTACTATTATTTTATTTGTTATTATTACTATTATTATTTTTCGCTAATCTTATTATTATTATTATTATTGTTATTATTATTTTTCATTAGTATTATTATTATTACTTATTTTTACTTCTATTATTATTATTATTTATTATTTTCATTATTATTTTTATTATCATTATTATCAGTGTTTTTTATTACTATTATTACTATTATTTTATTTGTTATTATTACTATTATTATTTTTCGCTAATCTTATTATTATTATTATTATTGTTATTATTATTTTCTTTATATTATTCTTATTATTATTATTATTATTATTATTATTATTATTATTATTGTTATTATTTTTCATTAGTATTATTATTATTACTTATTTTTACTTCTATTATTATTATTATTTATTATTTTCATTATTATTTTATTATCATTATTATCAGTGTTTTTTATTACTATTATTACTATTATTTTATTTGTTATTATTACTATTATTATTTTTCGCTAATCTTATTATTATTATTATTATTGTCATTATTATTTTCTTTATATTATTCTTATTATTATTATTATTATTATTATTGTTATTATTTTTCATTAGTATTATTATTATTACTTATTTTTACTTCTATTATTATTATTATTTATTATTATTATTTTTAATTTTTATTATCATTAAGGTTTTTTTTTATTACTATTATTACTATTATTTTATTTATTATTATTATTATTTTTATTTATTATTATTATTACCTTATTATTATTATTATTTTTGTTTCCTTATAACCATAGTGGTAGTATATCTTATTTCCAAAAAAGAGAAAATACCAAAAGTTGAAAAAGGAAATATTGCTAGGGTTTTTTTTCAAAAAAAATTTTATAAGAAGGGGGATCCGGCGCTGCACAGAGGGGCACGGCACAGAGGCCAAAAAGAAAAAAAAAAAGGCAAAAGACCAAAGAAAAAAAATCCATCTTCTTCTTCGTCTCCCCAGCCTCCCTCATCCTCTTGCTCCCTTCCACCACAAACAGCCGAGCCCCTGCAACACACCCATCTCTCCATCATCCCTCATCGCGCACAGCTCTGCAACTCCTCTACAGCCTCCTCCATATCTTTCTCCGCGAACCTGCACAACCAATACCGCCGCCTCCACCACAGCACTGCCTGCCACCCTCTTCACCCAGCCTCCCATCCATCCTCTTCTCAGCACCACTCCCTCGCCCTCCGCAATCACTCCGACCAACTGCAGCCGAGAACCCCCTGCACCGACCATCCTCCACAGCCGCACCAGCAGAAGAAGATTTCCTGTTGCGGCTCCCTGCTCACGGCCACTCTTCATATCTTGTAACCCCGCACGGTGTCACCATCACCGTCACTCCCCCCAGCCATCACGAGCACCAACAGCGGCCACCGACCCCAGTTCTCCGGCAGCACCCGAGTCTCCTCCAGCAGGCCGCAGAGAAGTCCACAGCCCACCAGCAGCGTCCAGATCGCTGCAACACTCTGGTGATACCCGCCGTCACAGCTCCCGGCGACCGTGCGCCGGTCTTCGTCTCCAGTCCTGTTCCGATCCCTGCTCCATCCCTCAGCCTCCCTCTGTAAGCACCTTTGCACGGCTGTCTATACACACACACACAAACATGAATATACATATATATATATATATATATATATAGGTTCAGTTTATAAAGTGGAAATTTTGTTCTTATTTATTTATGCATGCTGTATATGCACATACACACTGATTGTCATTTATTATTATTTAGTTAAGTTTTATTGCTATTGTTATTTGTATATTGTTATTAGTAAATTGCTTGCATATGATTATTATTATATTAATTGTATTAACGTAATTATTTTGATTTTACTTGTGTTGTATTAATTGTTGTATTATTATTATCATAGAATTTTTATTGTAAGAACTTGTTCTAATATTTAAAGTTTAAATTTTTATCGTATTTGTTACATACGTAATATTGTGGTGAGACTTTTTAGCTGATATTCATGTTTATATCGTTTCTTGTCGTATTTATAAATTTATTACTGTTATGAGATATTAATCGTCAGAGTTTGTGTTTAAAGATCATATATTTGTATTCGTCGTATATATTAAATATTTAATATTATTGTACAATTGTTGTTGTGTTATGTGTGTGTAAATGTATACATATATATTTAATTGGTATTGTACTATTTAGGATTAGGTATTGAGATGATGATGTTTTTTAGCTTTTTTTTTTTTTTTCTTTCTTTATTATGTTTCATTATTTAATGTTTAGTATTCATGATATATTTTTCTTGTTGTATACTTTAATATCGTTGCCATGTTAATATTATCATGCTTGTTTTATTGTGTATTTATTTTGCATAATTATATTGTTGCGATGCATGTTTATTTTATTGTACATTTATTATGCATATCATTGTATTGTGTGCTTATCTTGTTGTATATTTATTTTTCATATTATTATGTTGCATATTTATTTTATTATATATATATGTATATATATATTTTTTCATATTTATGTGATTATTATTATTGTCTTTTATATTTGTATATTTATGTTATTTTGAATGCACATTCCTGTTGTGTATAGTTTGTATATTGGTATTATTATTGTGATTGCCTTATATAATTATTTGCATATTCATGCGCATTCGAGTGTATATTAGCATACATATTTTTATATTATTATTGTGTTTCAATTTTAGGTTTTTCTATGTTTCCATATCATACTTGTATATGCTTGCATAATATCTTTGTAGTCTGAGTTGTTTCCATAATCTTGTTTCCATGTTGATATATTTATTAATTATTTCCATAGTTGAATTATTGTATTTCCATAATATTCTATGTACGTATCATCTTTACCATTATTAATATTGTTATTACTATTATTATTTATTATTACTACTATTAATATTTCTATTATTAGTATTATTATTGTATTTATTACTATTGTTATTATTATTATTATTATTATTATTATTATTATTATTACTCTCCTTATTCTATTTTGAAGTATACATATATTTAATTGTGATATTTTTAGTATTTATATTAACTTGTTATTATTTTATTATTATGATTATTTTTGATTTTTTTTTATCCCTATGATTTTATTGCGGGGGTATGAGCCTTCGGGCATCACGTACCTTAAGCTCTGAGGGAATATATGTATATATTTATTTATTTCTTTATTTTTCATGTATAATTATAATTTCATAAAAAGGAGTAATGTAAAGATTTATTAGATTAACTTAGGGATAATTTCAAATTAATTAGGTACCGTTCGTAAGAACGGGCGTGTAGGGGGTGCTTGTACCTTCCCCTCGCGTAACCGAACTCCCGAGCCCAACTCTGGTAATGTAGACCGATTCTACCCCTAACGGGGTAATAATCATGTGTTCTAACCGCACTAAAGGTTAGTGGCGACTCCGATACACCATGTTTTTCCACACCATATTAAAATTGATTTTTAATTTCGTCGCTCGGGGCACGCGCGCTCCCGGGACGTCGCGACACCCTTAACTATTTTCTTTTAATATTTTTTAAATGAAAACACTAGTAGTGACGATTTCAAAACCGTCACTAATACCCTTAACTAAATTTTTTTAAAATATTTTTTAAATAAAAAAACTAGTAGTGACGGTTTCAAAACCGTCACTAATACCCTTAACTAATTTTTTAAAAATATTTTTTAAATAAAAAAAACTAGTAGTGATGGTTTCAAAACCGTCACTAGTACCCTTAACTAATTTTTTTTAAATATTTTTTAAATAAAAAAACTAGTAGTGACGGTTTCAAAACCGACACTAATACCCTATTATTAGTGACAGTTGTCCCAAACCGTCACTAATACCCTTAACTAATATTTTTTTACATATTTTTTAAATAAAAAACACTAGTAGTGACGGTTTCAAAATCGTTACTAATACCCTATTATTAGTGACAGTTGTCCCAAACCGTCACTAATACCCTTAACTAATTTGTTTTACATATTTTTTAAATAAAAACACTAGTAGTGATGGTTTCAAAATCGTCACTAATACCCTATTATTAGTGACAGTTGTCCCAAACCGTCACTAATACCCTTAACTAATTTTTTTTACATATTTTTTTTAAATAAAAACACTAGTAGTGACAGTTTCAAAACCGTCACTAATACCATATTATTAGTGACGGTTGTCCCAAACCGTCACTATTTATTTATTTATTTATTTATTCATAAATATTAGTAGTGACGGTTAGTTAATTGTTACTAATAAGTGACTTTTAGTGACAAATTTAATCCGTCACTAATTCCCTAGAATCGTCACTAATATTTTCCCGAAAAAATTTTTGCTTGAAAATTGTTTACCACGCTGTTTTGAGTGACGAAAGTATTAGTGACGGTTTCAAAACCGTCACTAATAGTGTCGTATTAGTGACGACTGCGAAAATCGTTACTAATGTTTAAACTATTAGTGACGGTTCTTAAAAACCGTCACTAATACCAACTTTTAGTAAGGAAATTAAATTCGTCACTAATACTTTCGTCACTAAAAACCAGTTTTTTTGTAGTGTATAATTATATATATGAAAGATTGAGATTGAGATTGAGATTGAATGAACCTCAATCTCAATCTTGAGATTCAGCACTCTCTCTTTCTCTCCCTGGATCGTCTCTCTCCTCTATCTCTCCCTCTATCTCTTCCTCTCAATTTTCAATCTCCTATAATTTCAATCTTACCTGCAATAAAAGATGCTTTGGTGAGTATGTAAGTGGAAGAACTCCATCAATAAGGCAGCTTGGAACATTCCTTTTGTTAGGAATTCTCATGATTGGGAGCTCAATTCTTCAACTGATTTTTACGGCTACTTCACCATCAGCTTCTTTTGATAGCTAAGCCTTTGTAACGTAATCTATAAAATTTTCTCCAAAATCCTTATTGGCAAGCTATCGTTGGTAATGGGTGATTTAATATCTTTTGACCAAGGTTCTTTTGTGAAAGGGAGGAGTATTTTTTAAAATATAATGTTTGCTCAAGAGATGACAAAATTATTACATAGGCGGGTGAGATAGCGAAGACAGGAAACATTAGTTCATGCCCTTACAATGATAAATGCCATTTCAGCCATCACTTAGAAGCCTTTAAAACGCAGGTAGTGAATAGTTGCTTTTTTGAAATTGTCAGTTCTCTTCCAAATCAATTTTTTGAAATAATTATATCATTCAACTCTTGTAATGGGCATGGTGTTCTTAAATGCAGAAACCAGCTGATCTGGAGGGAAATTGTCCTTTCATGAGTGCCAAAGTGGCTTGCCCGTATGGGTTGGCATGTAGATTTTCAGGTACACATAAAGATGATATTTGTAATGGAGCTTTGAATGGTCAGAAGATAAGCTCAGAAATGAATGGACTGAGCAAAGATGTTCAGAAGCTTTTATGGAAAAATAAATTGAACTTCCCCAAGGCAAATGCTAAACTCAAACTTCTTGGGCTGATGGTAAGAAGTTGTATAATTTTTTTGATATTGTTTCTTTTTTATTACTTTCTACCTACTTTTACGTTTCATTTATTTGTTCATTTACCTGTGCACTATGGGCTGTTTGTGTGTCATGACAATCCATTTTTTAGTCCCGTAACTATTGATTGAATAAGCATATTAGTGCCGTAGGCAGAAAATGGAAATTATTTTCAAGCCAAATTTATTTAGGAAAATAAGGGTGAGTTCATTGATTTAGAAAGGCAGTCGTTTCATTTTACATGCTTTAAAAGCTATTAGAAATGCCATGGACTATTTGAGATGGCTTGGACATGTGCAATGGCTGTTAATTCACTGGTAAATGGAGTATTTTGATTGAAGTGGAGGGTTGTATAAAGATAATAGGAAGACAGATGGAAGCGGGCTGAGCAGTTTAAAAAGATTTAATAAATTTTAATTTAACAAATAGGATATGCTTAAACAAGTTCAATGGAGGAATGATCCATGTAGCTAAAGCCTAATAGTTGGGATAAAGGCTTAGGGCTTGTTTGGTATTATGGTTCCAACTGGCTGTTTCGGCTGCAAGTGGCAGTTGCTATTGTTGCAGTTTGCATACTACTGTGATTGAAGGTTGTGGTTGAAAAGAGGTACACTACAATTCAGAACTTTTGCTAACAATTGATTTTCGGATTTTATTAGCTTTTGACAATTGTCAACAATTAGAGTTTTTTTTTTTTTTTTTAAGGGCATTTGAATTGTTTCCTTTTATTGTTTTTCGCTTGTGTTTTCTTCAACTAGACAAAAATGTGTACATGTTTGGTTGTGTGTTTTTTAAAAGTTCCAAAAGAAGCCGTTTCTCTAGTTTCCTTAAAAATAAAAACCCACTTTTAGTGATTTTCACTTAGTTGGGCAACAGAGGAGAGGTGCTGTTTATAAAATTTATGCCTGGGGTTCTCCACTTCTATTCCCATCCATGCATTTTCATCATACATTTTTGTTGGTTTTTTTCTTCAATTTCACACACCTAGCCCCGCCCCTTCACATAGCAGCAGTTGGTATGCTGCCCGTTCATGCAGCTGAGGGTCTCATGTTGTGGCTTGTTGGAAGATGAAGGGAAAATCATCTTGCAATTTGGTTCTCAATGTTGATTTGTGGACAATAGCGATGCGAGCGAGCGAAACATTTTTTATGTGAGGGTTTTGTCCCTTTGTTCTTGAAAGGTTGGAGCTCATTTTGGGTTTAGTGCATTTGGGTTGATTTCCTGATAGTTTGAAGTCTTTCATCCAAATCATGGCTGAAATTTCTACTTGTTGTGGTTGAATTGTGTGGGGACCATTGGAGTTACTCCTTTTCCAGAAAATTTTCAAAGCTACCCCACCTCACTTGCTTTGTTCTTCCGCATATTTCTTTTCTCCTGTGTTTCAAAATGATTTTTTCCCTTTTTTTCCTCAATTTTTGGTAATGAAGAGCATATTTCTTACAATTTTATGAGAGAAAAAATTGAAAACAATTAACCAAACAGGTTTTTAGTTTCTATGATAGAACCAAACAGGTTAATAGTTTCCTTCTCTCTATTTATACTTAAATTTATGATCTTTCCAAATTCAACCAATAGAATATGGAAGTAGTATGCACCTTGAAGTATTTACAAATATTTATTCTATTTACTTAGGACACGTTACATTATTTAATGTTTTTTTTTTGTTTTTTTAATATTAATTAGTGGAGATGAGGATGAGGGGTATGGCCTATAACCTATGCAGAGGTCAAGCTCCCCTGTTTCTTATGTCACCAGCCCTCTTTTATAATGAAATTTAAACCATATAAATATAGGTCCATTGAAGGTCTGATGACATCAGAAGCCAAGTGGAGCCCCTGTCCATGTCAATGTCATGGACCCTCTCTATTTTTCTCCACACTAAAAATAGATAGAGGGGCAGAGACAGGGTCAAAAAGAGACCCTAATATCTAATCCCAAATCATTTCACTTCCTCTTGGGAAAACAAAACTGGAAAAAAAGAAGACAAAAAATCATTTCATTTCATTCCATAATCATTAAATAATGTAACATGTTTAATTTAGAGAAAACCTCAAAAAATGGTTTGTGATCCACAATAAAAAGCAAATGGCTTGTGATCCACAATAAACATCAATTAACTAGTCTCCCCCCCCCCCCAATTTTTTTTTCTGCATAGTTTTGTCACCTGTGAAGATGGCTCCCCAATTAGCATCCAATGCAAAAAAAAAAAAAACAAAAACAAAAAAAAAAAAAAAACAAAAGCAAAAAGAAACCAAAAAAAAAAAAAAAAAAAACAAAAACAAACAAACAAACAAACAAAATTTCTTGATGTATATAATATAACATAAATACATACACACACATACACCTATCTCTAACTATTGTTAACAAAAGATGGTGAGGCAGTTGGCAAACAGATTCTTATCTGTGCATATTATTCCAAAGTGTGTTTTTTTTGTTTTCATAGATTTCTAGTTTAAATAAAAATTTTCAAATAAAGGATAACCCTGATATGGATAATATTTGTGATCCTGTGGTATTTATCAATTCTACTCTTACATCATTTGCACAAACTACATAGTCATATATGATTTTTCCCCAATTTTTACATTACATGATCCCTTTTTGGATTCAAGTGTTTTTTGAGTATTTATTTATGTGCAACCAAAAATTAATTGTTATTTGCCAAAAAAGAAGTTTAAAAGTAATATAGGGTCCATTAGAATGGATGGAACACTAGAGGAAGTGGCATTGTTTCCCATGCAAGTTTGTAGAAATTTGTTTCCCATTTGGCTTGTTTGTTCCTTCCTCCCACTCATTTTAGAGTAGCTAATGATAATAGGGTTTGATTTTGGGAGGATGCTGGGCCTGGTTACAGTCGTTGGAGTAGATGATGCTTCATCGTCTTAAGATTTCCACTCTTCACAATGTACGTATCATCTCTTTCTTTTCTTTGGAGAGGAGCTCTCTTTCTTGGGATTTTCATTTTATAGTGAATCTCATATCAACTGTGTCTACTCTGCAAAATATGTTGTTTATGGGATAATCCATTATATTATGATATATGTGGTTTATAGGATGCATGAACACGTTAAATTATTTAATGCTTATTATATGAAGCTCTTGTGCACTCGTAAAATTCATTACTAGTTGGATTATTGTGAACTATTTATTGTAAATACCTAGGTTTGGAGCATATCTCTATGGAAAATGTCATATTTATAGCAGAAATTCTGCCAAAATTTTTCAAAAAGTGTATACTAATTTTTTCAACTTTCTTAATTTGTAGGGTTTGCAACTGTGACAACGTCAGCACGATGTCATGCACCATGGATGCAACTTTTGATTTTTTTTGTTATCTAAACAGATGAAATGTATTTGAATTTGAATTTGTACAATGTATTTGTATTTTAATTTGAATTTGTATAATATATTTGTATTTGAATTTGAATTTGTATAATATATTTGTATTTGTATTTAAATTTGAATTAGAATTTTGAATAATTTATGAATTTTTTTGCAATTATGGTTTAATGTTATGTATAAGAAAATGTAATTTAATTACGGATTTTAACAGGAATTAATAATTGGGACAAAAAATTAACTTCACTACTAATTGTCCAATTTAAGTATTAGTGACGGTTTCAAAACTGTCACTAATATTGCCTTTTAAAAAAGTTTTAGTGAAGGTTCTCAAACCGTCACTAATACTATGACTTTAGTCACGGTTCTGGAGAGCAATAGTGACGGTTTTAAAACTGTTACATATAATAGAGCACTAGTGACGGTTTTAAAACCGTCACTAATAATAGAGCATTAGTGACGAATTTAAAACCGTCACTAATACTATGGCTTTAGTGACGATTTTTGGTCGAACCGGTGTAGAATCTATAGTGACGGGCTTAGATTTTTAGTGACGGTTCTAATCTGTCACTAATACTCAATTATTAGTGACAGTTTAAAAAATTCGTCACTAATAAGTACTAGTAACGACAGATATAGCGACTAATTGAAAACCGTCACTAATAACCTTATTTTTTGTAGTGATATTATATTATATAATATTAATTAATTAATGAAAGGAAGAGAGAGAATGGTGGGGGGGTAAGTTTCCAGTAGGATCAGGAAGCCTCCCGATCCTTCAAAACATATATATATATATATATATATATATAATTATAATTATATTATTATATTATTGTCGCAATGTCCTGGACCCGCCAAACACACACAGGTGCGGCTGCGAATTGGGAAAAAAGGTGAATTTTGAAAAGAATATTTTCGTGGAAAATATGGTGTGATGGAGTCGTCACTAATCTTTTGAAGTGTGGTTAGAACACTTGATCACTACCCAATTAAGGGTAGTATCGGTCTGCATTGCCAAAGTCGAGATTTGAAGTACGGTTATGCGAGGAGAAGGTATTAGCACACCTATAACGACCTGCTTAACTTCTATATAATAAATCATATATAATATAGTCAACCCAAACCCGTGGGTAACAGGGACACACCTGTCATACACAGCGGAAACCTAAGCAGCAGTAAAATAAATTACATTAACCAAACCATATAGTGCATAATACCAGAGTTAACTATAATCCACAATAATATTGTGTTTATATACAATCCCCAAAACATCCAAAAATAAATCTAGGATTCCACAACAAAAATCTCCTGATCCTAGTTCAAAACTTACCCTCCTAGCGAGATAGCACAATTAACTCAACGGCGGCCACGAACCATCGGTCTTTCTGGGTTTCCTGAAATTATTTAAGGTGGGGTGAGATACCTCTCAGTAAGGAAAAATAAACTAAATATAGCTGTGTGGCAACATGAATATTTAATGCTATAGTAGATATACAATACATTTCACATACTGGAAAACATTGATCATAACATAGCTGAGTAAACATATAACTTCATAATTCTC
The DNA here is from genome assembly GCF_029873635.1 of Malania oleifera. NCBI lineage: Eukaryota > Viridiplantae > Streptophyta > Magnoliopsida > Santalales > Ximeniaceae > Malania > Malania oleifera. The sequence continues at coordinate 10,480,953 of NC_080422.1, forward strand.
ATAAATCATACTATTCACGAATTGTCTAATATAACTAATAATACTGAAATTTACTCAGGATGTATAACTAACTGATGTCATATATTGCCCCCATGACAGGTTGTGCCGCCCGAAGGCGGGACCCGACAATGGCTGGCCGACCACTACCGAGTCAAAAATGTTTATAAGTATGATGGGCCCGCCACACCCTAGTCTGGACTGCTAGGTGGACGTCTACAACTTTACTAAAAGCCACATCGACTATCCATCTCCCACCCTCTTTACTTGTGGGGGCGGTTAGCACAAGTTTGAACTATTATAATTTCAACTGTATAGCTACGGTACCGTGCTCCTAAAACTGAACTGAACTGTGATTCAAGTTCTGATAACATATAATACATGATAATATATGTAACGACCCAGATTTTAAATGAAATTTAAATAATAAACAAAGGAAAATTGGAAAAAGGAACAGAAGGAAGCTGTCGAGCTTCGTCGACGAACACAGGGTTTCGTTGACGAAGGCTTTAATAATTTCGTTGACGAACACAGGGCTTTGTCGATGAGAAAATACCGAGAGGGGTTCTGAGGGAGCCTAAATTTCATCGACGAATACAGGGTCTCGTCGACGAAATTTGTGAAGGACTCGTCGATGAAGAACGGGCTCGTCGACGAAATCCCCTATTTTATATATATGAAAATCCAGATTTTTAAAGCTTCTTTAAGAAGCTAACACTCTCTCTCTCTCTCTCTCTCTCTCTCTCTCTCTCTCTCTCTCTCTCTCTCTCTCTCTCTCTCTTCATTTTTGGGCTATATTTACGCTAGATCGACGATTCGAAGTCACCACGACGCTCCTGGCGGAGTTCTCTCCGAATCTGCTGGAGCAGATCATCGGTGAAAGCAAGGAGGAAACCATCGCAAATCTAAGGTAAGGCTTTATACTCAATTTTTGGATTTGTGATAGTTGAGAGAAGTGTTGTACGCGTTGAAATATTAAAGTTTAATATTGGGAGTTTTCGTTTCCAGGGGTGTTGATTGGGAAGTTGGGAATCATCCCTAAGTTGAGGTAAGACTTTTTAAGCCGAATTTGACTTAGTGGTAGTTATAGAAAATGTTGTAGGTACGAAAATACTAAACTTTAATTCTGCAAGTTTTCATTTTCAGGGTGTTGAGTTGAGAACCCTATAGGTGCAGGGGAAATTTTCTTAGGGGCATTTTAGGAATCAGGTAAGGGGATAAACTAAGTTAGTTTTGTTTTGAGAAAATGCATGTATATATATGTAGCATCTGGTTTTAGGAAAAATAAATATATTTATATATATGATTTATATTTGGAAAATACTATTTAAAAGATGATATGTTGAATACATGAAAAATTTGTTCAGTGTGGCATGAGTATAAAAATGTTGTGAAATACTGTTTTCTGGGAATAGGGATGATATGGATTTCTATGATGGAAAACCGGCGTATGGGCCGAGATATATATATATATATATATATATATGTGATTTGTCGGCGTACGGGTCATGCTATGTGGATATGTTTGCCGGCGTACGGGCTCTGCTATGTGATTTGCCGACGTACGGGCCGAGCTATGTGATTTGCTAGCATACGGGCTGTGCTATGTGATTTGCCAGCGTACGGGGCGAGCTATGATAAAATGTGAAATACCGGCGTACGGGCCGATGATTTTCATGATATATGTATATGTGAAAAATGAAATGAATGATTTGATAATTAATGATATGAGTTATCCATGTATCACGATTTTAGTATATGTATATGATATCAGAACCTGGTTGGCTTGGTCTAGGCTAGCACGTGCACGGTACTGTTGCTATGTGTCCATGGTCTTCGTGATCATGATATTTGTGTTAACGCCACTATACGGAGTGGTGTGAGATTGGATGGTCGATGTGGCTATTTTTGAAGAAGTGTGCTGTTATCGCCCCTAGTGTACGGACCAGTCTAGGTAGACCCATCGGACCTACAGACTATTGTTTGACTTGGTAGTGGTCGGACAACCATTGTTAGGTCCCGCCTTCGGGCCACACAACCCAGTCATGTGGGGGTAATACATGACAACAGCCAGCTAACCTACCAGGATTGTTTTATGTTATTATTATTATGAGATGAGATATGTTATGAAAATGCAGTATGTTCTGCCATGTTTTGATTTATATATAAGTTTTCCTAGATTTGATAAACAGTACTGAACATGTTATGTATGATATATGTTGAACCCAGAATACTCATGTTGCCGCATACTAGTATTTGTTTATTTCCCTTACTGAGAGGTGTCTCTCCCCTAAATCTTATTAACTTTTCAGGAGCCCCGGATAGGAGAGCGGGAAAAGCCTCGTTGATATAGTACGGTCTATCTGCCCTTTTTGAAGGGTAAGTCCTGGTTGGGACAGTTAGATTTTTGTGGGAATTATCCCTAGATTTATTTGGGATGTATATACTGAGAGATAGTGTTTGCAGTACTCTGGTATGTGTTATGCACATTATGATGAGATGTATATGATTTTATACTTTCTGCTGCGTAGGCTTCTGCTGTATGTTCTGTTTTATCCCTGGTACCCACGGGTTTAGGTGGATGGTGACTTGCTGAGCTGGAATGTGAGATGTGTGATGTTGATTTTTATTAATAAAAAAAAATATATGGGAAAATGAGCAGGTCGTGGCAGCTTGGTATCAGAGCCTAGGTTGTTAGGTTCTGTAGACTTTAGAGTGCAGTAGAAACAATACCAGAGTTTAGGAAAGGATTTGAGGTTTTGTTCTACAGCCTGGAAGTAGGACTTCCATGGTAGTTTCTGTGCTTTTCCTGGGGTGACGATTTCAGGAAAACCATAGTAAGCTATTGTCGGGTTGTGTTCCTAGAATGTAGGACTGGGAATTAGAAATGAGTTGGGAAATGTTGAGATAAGTGGTGTGGATATGTGGGTAAAATATGAGGATAGGATTTCTGAGTTGCGTCTATTGTTTCAGGATGGATCCGGAAGGAAATAGTGGCCATGCTTGTGGTAGTGATGGAGCAGGGCCTTCAGGTGCAGCTGGGACCGACTCTGATGCGGTATTACGTAGTGTGGCTTAGTAGGTTATGGTTGAGATCGCTAGGAGTTTGAGGGAGCAGAGTGGTCCATCTGCAGGCCATGGGTGTACCATAGATAAGTTTACAAAGATGAATCCTCCAACGTTCTCAGGCGGAGTTGATCCTGTAGCCGCTAAGAACTGGATGCAGGAGACTGAGAAAATCCTAGCTGTGTTGCAGTGTACTGAAGAGCAGAAGGTCCTCTTTGCCACCTATAGATTGACAGGAGAGGCTGAGAGGTGGTGGACTACGGTGAGACTATTGGAGCAGCAGAGGGTGACTTCGATAGCCATGACATCAGACCGATTCAAAGATCTTTTCTTTGATAGATATTTTTCATCTATTGTCAGGGAGGCTAAAGTAGAGGAATTCTTGAGTCTGAAGCAGGGACAGTTATAAGTCCAGCAGTGTGCAGCACATTTCATCGAGCTCTCTCGTTTCACCCCATATATTGTTCCTAATGAGGTGAGGAAGGCGAGGTAGTTTGAGAGAGGCTTGAGGCGGGGTATATTCCGGTAGGTGGTGGTGCTGCGGATCCAGGACTTTGCTGAGTTAGTTGACAGGGTGGCTTTGGCAGAGGTTGGTGAGCGTCTTGATGTAGAGGAGCAGGGACAAAAGAAGAGATCTGCATCTACCGGCTACCCGCTGGGTCATAAACCGGGTCAGTGGAGGAGAAGAAACCATGGCAGAGGAAGGAGATAGGAGGCAGGAGGACACGAGGTGCAGACAGGGCAGGGTCCTCCTGTCTGTCAGACTTGTGGTAGGAGGCACTGGGGAGAGTACTGAGCTGGCGGTGTAGTGTGCTATTGCTACGGTAGATCATGACATATAGTGCGAGATTGTCCTACCCCATCAGATGCAGTTCTAGTGTGTTATCGCTGTGGTAAATCGGGGCATATGGTACGAGACTGCCCTACCCCACTGGATACTATTCCAGCTCCTAGACCATATCATGGAGGTTATCAGGCACCACGCGGGGGTCAGCAGAGAAATACAGCTCTAGCCAAGGTGTTCACTTTGACGCCGAGCAAGGCTGAGACGACAGGTGACGTGGTGACAGGTATGGTGATTATGCTTTCTTTTAAAGTTATTGCATTATTTGATTCAGGAGCTACACACTCGTTTGTGTCTTCGGGGTGTGTTAAGCTATGTGGGGCTGAAACACGGTCATTAGAGGTTAAATTGTTGGTATCTACGCCGACCGGATCAGTAGTGAGGTGTAGTAGGGTACTCCGCGACTGCCCAGTAGAGATTCAGGGGAAAATATTTTCTACTGATTTGATAGTGTTAGACATGTACGAGTTTGACGTTATATTTGGCATGGATTGGCTAGCGAGTAATTTTGCTAGCACAGATTTCCGTGCACGAGAGGTGATAATCAGATCTCCGGGGAAAGTTGAATTCAAGTTCATAGGGTCGCGAGTGCAATCCTCGCCTCAACTAGTTTCAGCTATGCAGGTTAGGAGACTACTGTTGAGTGGTTGTCAGGGGTTTGTGGCTGTTGTGAAAGAGATGTCAGGGAATGAGTTGAAACTTGCTAGCACCCCTGTAGTAGAGGAATTTACTGATGTTTTCCCAGACAAGTTACCAGGCTTGCCACCCGACCATGAGGTGGATTTCTTTATTGATCTACCTTCTGGTACGGCGCCGATTTCTAAAGTACCTTACCGAATGGCGCCAGTAGAATTGGCAGAACTGAAGAATCAATTGCAGGATCTGCTTGATAAGGGCTTCATACGGCTTAGTGTATCTCCGTGGGGAGCTCTTGTTCTATTTATGAAGAAGAAGGACGAGACTATGAGGATGTGTATAGACTACAGGGAGAATAATAAAGTGACCATCAAGAACAAGTATCCTTTACCCCGTATTGACGATTTGTTTGACTAGCTCCAGGGTACACGGGTGTATTCAAAGATTGACCTCAGATCCGGCTACCATTAGGTGAAAGTGAAAGCAGAAGACGTCTCAAAGACGACCTTCCAGACCCGGTACAGGCATTACGAGTTTCTCGTTATGTCGTTTGGATTGACGAATGCTCTTGCGGTATTTATGGATTTGATGAATAGAGTCTTTCATCGATACCTAGACCAATTTGTTGTTGTATTTATTGATGATGTACTAGTCTATTCGAGGAGCTATGAGGAGCATGAGACGCACTTAAGGAAATTTTTGCAGACACTTCGGGAAAAGAAGTTGTACGCCAAGTTCAGTAAATGTGAATTTTGGCTTGAGAGGGTCGTGTTCTTAAGGCATGTTATATCTGGAGACGGTATTTCTATGGATCCTAGTAAGATTGAGGCGGTAGTGAATTGGGCTACACCGAGGAATGTCCAGGAGATCCGGAGTTTCTTGGGGCTAGCTGGATATTACCGTTGTTTTGTTGAGGGGTTCTTAGCTTTGTCCGGACCTTTGACACGACTAACGAGGAAGAATGTCAGGTCACAGCACCAGTTTTGGTTATCCTATCTGGGGGTGAGGGGTATGTCATTTAGAGTGATGCGTCCTTGAAAGGACTTGGCTGTGTATTGATGTAGCATGGCAGGGTAGTTGCGTATACGTGCCGACAGTTGAAGGAATATAAAAAGAACTACCCTACCCACGATCTAGAGTTGGCTGCAGTGGTACACGCGTTGAAAATTTGGAGGCATTATCTGTACGACGAGTAGTGTGAGATCTTCTCCTACCACAAGAGCTTATAGTATTTCTTCACACAGAAGGAATTGAATATGAGGCAGAGAAGGTGGTTGTAGCTGATTAAAGATTTTGACTGTACCATTAGTTATCACCTAGGGAAAGCAAACGTGGTAGCTGATGTGTTGAGCAGGAAATCCAGGGAGCCAATGTTGACGGCGATGGAGATCCAGTATCCGATCATGATGGATCTGGAGAGACTCGACATAGAGTTGGTAGAGAGTGATCTTCCAGTATGTATTGCCAGCCTAGTGGTACAACCTACTTTGCAGGAAAGAATTAAATCCGCTCAGAAGGAAGATCCAGAATTAGCAGAGGTGATAAACAAAGTACAGAGTGGGCATGGGGAGGAGTTCAGTATTGCAGATGACGGAGCTTTGCGGTTCCGTTCTAGATTATGCGTTCCTGCCGATACTGAGATCAAGAAGACCATTCTAGAGAAGGCTCACAGATCTTTGTATACAGTTCATCCCGGTAGTACGAAGATGTACAGAGATCTATGAGAGTCGTATTGGTGGAGCGGTATGAAGAGAGAGATTGGCGAGTATGTAGCCCAGTGTTTGATGTGCCAGCAGGTGAAAGCTGAGCACCAGAGGCCAGCAGGACAGTTGCAGCCGTTATTTATCCCAAAGTGGAAGTGGGATCATATATTAATGGACTTCGTGTCAGGACTTCCGACGGCGTTACATGGCCAGAATGCCATCTGGGTGATTGTTGACCATTTGACGAAGATCACCCACTTTATTCCTATCAAGATCAGCTATTCCCTCAGCCGTTTGGCGGAGATTTACATTCAGGAGATAGTACGTTCTCATGGGGTGCCTATATCTATTGTGTCGGATCAAGACCCACGATTCACATCACGATTTTGGAGGAGTCTGCAGGAGGCTCTGGGGTCTCAATTATCGTTTAGTACGACATTTCATCCTCAGTAAGATGGGCAGACTGAGAGGACGATACAGATATTAGAGGATATGCTTCGTGCGCGCGTATTGGACTTTGGGGGTAGTTGGACTCAGTTCTTGCCATTGGTAGAGTTTGTGTATAATAACAGTTATCAGTCTAGCATTGACATGATACCATTTGAGGCTCTATACCTTAGGAGATGTCAATCTCCTTTGTTTTGGGATGAAGTGGGTGCGGCGAGTAGTGGGGCCAGAGCTTGTGTAGCAAGCGCGTGATAAAGTTCGGCTTATTAGGGACAGGATCAGTGCAGCTCAGAACCGACAGAAGAGTTATGCTGACCATCGCCGTAGGAAATTAGAGTTTGACGTGGGGGACCATGTGTTTTTGAAGATAACTCCGATGAAAGGGGTTATGCGATTTGGGAAGAAGGGTAAACTTAGTCCTAGGTTTATCGGTCCATTTGAGATTCTAGATAAAGTGGGACTGGTAGCCTACAAACTGGCTTTGCCACCTGGGTTATCTAGGATCCACGACGTATTCCATATTGCGATGTTGAGGAAATACGTCTCAAACCCTTCTCATGTCATCAGTTATGACGAGTTAGAGCTTAGTGGTTTATTGGGATATGAGGAGGTACCGGTTCAGATTCTGGATAGGAAAGTGCAAGAGCTACGTAACAGGAAAATTCATCAGGTAAAGGTTCTGTGGAGGAATCATGTGGTAGAAGAGGCTTCTTGGGAGTCTGAGGAGCAGATGAAACATAGATATCCACATTTATTTCAAGAGGTCTGAGTGGATAAAATGTAAGTAGTTAGGTAGTTTCTTTTGCAGGTACATGTAATGATTTAAAAGTGTAGTTTTTTAGTTCTGGGAGAAGTTTTCTTTTGTACATGTAATCTCCTAAGACTTGGAATGTAACCACGGTATTCCTCCGCCATAAGTGAGGATAGGTAATAAAATGAGTAGACCTTTTTCTGGTTAAGGGATGACGAGTTATGTGAAAGGTAAATTTCGAGGATGAAATTTTTATAAGGAGGGGAGGATGTAACGACCCGGATTTTAAATGAAATTTAAATAATAAAGAAAGAGAAATTGGAAAAAGGAACAGAAGGAAGCTGCCAAGCTTTGTCAATGAACACAGGGTTTCGTTGACGAAGGCTTTAATAATTTCGTCGACGAACACAGGGCTTCGTCGACGAAAAAATACCGAGAAGGGTTCTGAGGCAGCCTGAATTTCATCGACTAATACAGGGTCTCGTCAATGAAATTTGTGAAGGACTCATTGACAAAGAACGGGCTCGTCGACGAAATCCCCTGTTTTATATATACGAAAATCTGGATTTTTAAAGCTTCTTTAAGAAGCTAACACACACACTCTCTCTCCCCTTCGGCTCACTCTCTCTCTCTCTCTCTTCATTTTTGGACTATTTTTACGCTAGATCGACGATTCGAAGTCACCACGATGCTCCTGGCGGAGTTCTCTCCGAATCTGCTGGAGCAGATCATTGGTGAAAGCAAGGAGGAAACCATCCCAAATCTAAGGTAAGACTTTATACTCAATTTTTGGATTTGTGATAGTTGAGAGAAGTGTTGTACGCGTTGAAATATTAAAGTTTAATACTAGGAGTTTTCGTTTCCAGGGGTGTTGATTGGGAAGTTGGGAATCATCCATAAGTTGAGGTAAGACTTTTTAAGCCGAATTTGACTTAGTGGTAGTTATAGAAAATGTTATACGTACGAATATACTGAACTTTAATTCGGCGAGTTTTCATTTTCAGGATGTTGAGTTGAGAACTCTGCAGGTGCAGGGAAAATTTTCTTAGGGGCATTTCAAGAATCAGGTGAGGGGATAAACTAAGCTAGTTTTGTTTTGAGAAAATGCATGTATATATATGTAGCATCTGGTTTCAGGAAAAATAAATATATTTATATATATGATTTATATTTGAAAAATACTATTTAAATGATGTTATGTTATATACGTGGAAAATTTGTTCAGTGTGGCATGAGTATAAAAATGTTGTGAAATATTGTTTTCTAGGAATGGGGATGATATGGATTTCTATGATGGAAAACCAGCGTACGGGCCAAGATATATATATATATATATATATATATATGTGTGTGTGTGTGTGTGTGTGTGTGTGTGTGTGTGTGTGTGATTTTCCGGCGTACGGGCCGTGCTATGTGGATATGTCTGCTGGCGTACGGGCTGAGTTATGTGATTTGCCAGCGTATGAGCTGTGCTATGTGATTTGCCGGCGTACGGGCCAAGTTATGATAAAATGTGAAATACCGGCGTACGGCCGATGATTTTCCTGATATATGTATATGTGAAAAATGATATGAATGATTTGATAATTAATGATATGAGTTATCCATGTATCACGATTTTAGTATATCTATATGATATCAGAACCTGGTTGGCTTGGTCTAGGCTAGCACGTGCACGGTACCATTGCTATGTGTTCATGGTCTTTGTGATCATGATATTTGTGTTAACGCCGCTGTACAGAGTGGTGTGAGATTGGATGGTCGATGTGGTTATTTTCAAAAAGTGTGCTGTTATCGCCCCTGGTGTACGGACTAGTATGGATAGACCCATCGGACCTACAGACTACTGTTTGACTTGGTAGTGGTCGACCAACCATTGTCAGGTCCCGCTTTCGGGCCACACAACCCAGTCATGTGGGGGTAATACATGACAACAACCAGCTAACCTACCAGGATTGTTTTATGTTATTATTATTATTAGATGAGATATGTTATGAAAATGCAGTATGTTTTGCCATGTTTTGATTTATATATAAGTTTTCCTAGATTTCATAAACAATACTGAACATGTTATGTATGATATATGTTGAACCCAGAATACTCATGTTGCCGCACATTAGTATTTGTTTATTTCCCTTACTGAGAGGTGTCTCACCCCTAAATCTTATTAACTTTTCAGGAGCCCCGGATAGGAGAGCGGGAAAAGCCCCGCTGATATAGTATGGTCTATCTGCCCTTTTTGAAGTGTATGTCCTAGTTGGGACAGTTGGATTTTTGTGGGAATTGTTCCTAGATTTATTTTTGGGATGTATATACTGAGAGATAGTGTTTGTAGTACTCTGGTATGTGTTATGCACATTATGATGAAATGTATATGATTTTATACTTTCTGCTGCGTAGGCTTCTACTGTATGTTCTGTTTTATCCCTAGTACCCACAGGTCTAGGTGGATGGTGACCTGCTGAGCTGGAATGTGAGATAGGTGATGTTGATTTTTATTAATAGAAAAAAATATATATGGGAAAATGAGCAGGTCGTGACAATATATTGTTTAACGTAAATATATTGATAGCATTTTCTGTAATAACATAAATAAATGCGACCTTGCACCGATTATTTTCATATCTGCGGCCTTGCTCCGAAATCATACATAATACACGGCCTTGTGCCGGCTATCAATCAGGGCCTTGCACCGAACATTTCATACATATTGATCTGAATAAATATATTATTTATCATGTATTATAAAATCATAATGTATTCCATTATTCCACAATTCCTGAAAATCACTAAAATGTACTTTATCTATAAAATTACCTTAACATAATACAATTTGCGTAAAATAATATTCATGCCACACAATGCTATATAAAACCATAGATTCTACTCTGAAATCATATTTTCTGGCATTTTTTACTAAAAACATACATTCCAATATAACAATAGTATTTTCTCTACTCTGAAATCATATTTTCTAGCATTTTTTACTAAAAACATATATTCCAATATAACAACAGTGTTTTCCCAAATATGCATTTTCTCCAAAAATACTCAAACATAATACATGCTTTCTGAACATAAATCTACTATTAACTTAATAATAATTTTCATGAACAATTATTGCTTTAGTTTATTCCCTTACTTGACTACTGGAAAGCCCCTAAAACCACTAGTCCTACACCTGCAGGGTTCCCCGTTCAACACCCTAAAAATAACATCTCTCAGAACTAAACTTCAGTAATTCTTCGTGTACAACATTTCCTATAACTATAAAAAAAAATCAAATTCCGAATAAAAAACCTTACCTTGAATTTGGGATGAAATCCAAGGTAACCCCATCAATGATCCATTCTAACAGATTTGTAGAGAACTTCTCCAGGAGTGTCGTGGTGGCTTCAGATCGTCGAACTGGTGAGAATTCAACCCGAAATCTTAGAGAGAATGGAGGAGAGACAAACTGAGGAAAGAGAGAGTGATTTGTGCGTGAAATTCAGCTAAAAATGAAGTTTAGGCTTATTTATACCCTAGCCTTCGTCGACGAGCCACATCACTTCGTCGGTGAGGTCAAAAGGAAATTCGTCAACGATTTCTCACCCCTCGTCGACGAAATTCAGAACTACGAAACATCCTCTCGATATCTTCTCGTCAATAAGACACATCCCCGTCGATGAGCCCCTTATGTGTTCTCGTCGATGAATCCCCTATATTCGTTGACGAGACCCTACATAATTTCCTTCTTTAATTCCTTTTCCCTCTCCTCCTCCTATTATTAAATTACGATAATTATTCGGGTCTCTACATTCTCCTCTCCTTATAAAATTTCATCCTCAAAATTTACTATTCATATGATTTATCATACCTTTAAAAATAAATAGTCTACTTATTTAATTACTTACCCTTACTTATGGAGGAGGAACACCGTGGTTACATTCCACATTCTGGGAGATTACATATATAAAATAAAATGCCCCCAAAACTAAAATATTACTTACTAACTAAATTACAGCAAGTACTTGCAAAAGAAACATTGCATAACTATCTATACTTTACCCAGTTATAATTAAACTTCTTATAATAATTGCGGGTATTTCCATCTTATCTGTTCCTCGAGCTCCCAAGAAACCTCTTCTACTGCATGATTTCTCTACAAAACCTTTACTAGAGGAATCTTCTTATTATGCAATTCGTGTTCTTTTCTATCTAGAATCTGTACTGGTACCTTCTCATAAACTAGTGAATCACCGAACTCTAGTTCATCATAACTGATTACATGAGAAGGGTTCGGGATGCATTTCCTTAACATGGAAACGTGGAATACATCGTGTATCCTAGACAATATAGGCGGTAAAACTAACATGTAGGCAACCGATCCCACTTTCTCTAAAATCTCAAATAGACCAATGAACCTAGGGCTAAGTTTACCTTTCCTTCCAAATCTCATAACCCCCTTTTAACGGAGCTATTTTCAAAAATACATGGTCACCAATATCAAATTCCAATTTCCTGCGACGATTATCGACATAATTCTTCTGTCGGCTTTGAACTGCACTGATTCTATCTCTGATGAGCCAAACCTTATCATATGCTTGCTGCACTAACTCTGGTCCCACAACTCGCCGCTCACCTATCTCATCCCAATATAAAGGAGAACGATAACTCCTACCGTACAGTGCCTCAAACAGCGCCATACCAATGCTAGCCTGATAACTATTATCATACGCAAACTCTACCAGTGGCATGAACTGAGTCCAACTACCCCCAAAGTCTAGCACGCATGCTTGAAGCATATCTTCTAATGTCCGTATCATCCTTTCAGTATACCGGTCTATTTGGGGATGGAATGCCGTGCTAAAAGATAACTGAGACCCTAAAGCTTCCTGCAATCTTCTCCAAAAACGTGACGTGAAACGCGGGGCTTGATCTGACACTATAGATACTGACACTCCATGAGAATGAACTATCTCTTGAATATAAATCTCTGCCAAATGGTTAAGGGAATAGCTGATTTTGATCAGTAGGAAATGGGCAGTCTTTGTCAACTGATTTACAATCACCCAAATTGCATTCTAGTCATGCAATGCCGATGGCAGCCCCGAAACAAAATCCATGGATATATGATCCCACTTCCACTGTGGGATAAATAGTGGCTACAACTAACCTACCGACCTTTGGTGCAACACTTTTACCTACTGGAACGTCAAACACAGTGCTACATACTCGGTAATCTCCTTCTTCATACCGCTCCACCAATAAAACTCTCGCAGATCCCTATACATTTTCATACTACCGGGATGAACCGTGTATAAAGATCTGCGAGCCTCCTCTAAGATGGTCTTTCTGATATTAGCATCAGTAGGAACACACAATCTGGAATGGAACCGCAGGGCTCCATCATCTGTAAAGCAGAATTCCTCTCCTTGACCAGTCTGTACTCTGACCATAACCTCTGTTAATTCTGGATCTTCCTTCTGTGCAACTTTAATCCTCTTCTACAAAGTAGGCTGTACCACTAAACTAGCAACACATGCCTAACGGTCACTCTCGACTAATTCTATGTCGAGTTTCTCCAGATCCATTATAATCGGATACTGAATCTACATAACTGCCAACGCTGATCCCACAAACTTCTCGCTCAGTGCATCAGTTACCACGTTTGCTTTTCCTGGGTGGTAACTGATAGTGCAATCAAAATTTTTAATTAGCTCCAACCACCTCCTCTGTCTCATATTCAGTTCCTTCTGAGTGAAGAAGTACTTTAAACTCTTATGGTCGGAGAAAATTTCACATCGCTCGCCATACAGGTAATGCCTCCAAATTTTCAATGCATGTACTACTGCAGCCAATTCAAGATCATGGGTAAGGTAGTTCTTTTCATACTCTTTCAGCTACCTAGAAGCATACGTTACTACCCTACCATGCTGCATCAATACACAACCAAGTCCCTTCAAGTACGCATTACTATAGATAACATAACCTTCACCCCCTGATGGGATGACCAATACTAGAGCTGCGACTAGCCTTTGCTTCCATTCCTGAAAACTTTGCTCATAGCTGTCATCTCATTCTAATATGACATTCTTCCTAGTCAGTCATGTCAGAGGCCCTGATAATGCTGAGAATCCCTCGACAAAACGACGGTAATAACCAGCTAACCCCAAGAAACTCCTGATCTTCTGGATGTTCCTCGGTTTAGCTCAATTCACTATCGCATCAATTTTACTAGGATCCAAGAAAATTTCATCCCATAAGATAACGTGCCCCAAAAACACAACTTTCTCGAGCCATAACTCACATTTACTGAACTTGGCATACAACTTTTTTTCCCTGAGCGTCTGTAAAACTTGCCTCAAACGTATCACATACTCCTCATAGCTCCTCGAATAGACTAGTACATCATTAATAAAAAGAATAACAAACTAGTCTAAATATGGATGGAAAATCCTATTCATCAAATCCATAAATATTGTAGGAGCATTCATCAGACCAAACGACATAACAAGAAACTCGTAATGCCCATACCTAGTCTTGAAGGCAGTCTTCGATACATCTTCTGCCCTTACCTTTACTTGATGGTAGCCTGATATGAGATTAATCTTAGAATACACTTGTATATCTTGGAGCTGGTCAAATAGATCATCTATACGGGGTAGATGATACTTTTTCTTGATTGTCACTTTGTTAATCTCCCTATAATCTATACACATCCTCATGAACCCGTTTTTCTTCTTCACAAATAATACTGGAGCTGCCCATGGAGATACACTAGGTTGAATAAAACTCTTATCAAGAAAATCCTATAACTGATTCTTTAATTCTGCCAACTCTACTGGCGCCATTCAGTAAGGTGCTTTAGAGATCGGCGCTGTACCTGGAAGTAGATCAATAGGAAAATCTACCCCACGATCAGGTGAAAAACCTGGTAATTCATCTGGAAAAACATTTATAAATTCTTTCACTACTGGCGTACTAGCGAGCTTCAATTCATTCCTTGATATTTCCTTCACAAAGGCCATAAATCCCTGACAACCACTCAGGAGCAGTTTCCTCACCTGAACAGCTGAAGCCATCTGAGGTAGAGATTGCACTCCTGATCCTATAAATCTGAATTCTGATCTTCCTAGGGGTCTGAATATCACTTCTATCGAATGACAATCTATACTGGCAAAGTTAGCTGCTAGCCAATCCATGTCGAATATGACATCAAACCCATGCATATCCAGCATTACCAAATCAGCAGATAAAATTCTCCCTTGAATATCAACTAGATAGCCACGAAGCACCTTACTACACCTCATTGTTGACCCGGTCGGTGTAGTCATTATCAGTTCAATGTCTAATAACTGTGTTTTCGCCCCATATAATTTAATACACCCCATAGACACATGCCTTGGTTCCCCACATCGGTAACATATACCATGACCGACACGACACTCACTTGGGTGTTTCTTCCCACAAGTCGGGTAAGCTGGAAGTGGCTGCATACCTTGAAAACCATGATTCCCTATCTCCTTCCTTCGGTCTTTGTAGTAGCCACCTCTTTTCCACAAACCACAATCGACCCCCTGCTGGGAACCAGAAGGTGTGGATCTTTTCTTTTGTATTTGCTCCTCAACCTCCAATTGCTCTCCAACCTCTACTATAGTTTCTCTGTCTACTAGTTCAGCAAAATCTTGCAATTTAAATATTGACACTTGCTTATATATCTCTTTCCTCAAACCTCTTTCAAACTGTCGTACCTTTTTCGTCTCATCTAGAATAATGTACGGGGCGAAGCGAGATAGTTCAATAAACCTCGTCGCATACTGCTACACTGACTACTGTCTCTGTTTCAGATTCAGGAACTCCTCAATCTTAGATTCCCTAGACGAGGCTGGAAAATACCTGTTGAAAAATATCTCCTTAAATCGCTCCCATGTCATTTCCATAGGTACTGTCCTCTGATGTTGTAGGAGTTTCACTACCGTCCACCATCTCTTGGCCTCTCTAGTTAGTTTATATGTAGCAAACAACACCCTCTGCTCCTCAGTACAATGTAGCACTGCAAACACTTTCTTAATCTCTTGCACCCAATTTTTAGTGACTGCAGGATTAGTTTCTCATGAGAAAACCGGAGGATTCATCTAAATGAACTTCTCAATCGAGCTGTCGTGGCCTACCAACGGACCACCCTGTTCTCTAGAGCTCCTAGCAATTTCAGCCATGACTTGCTATGCCACGCTACGCAGTACTGCATCTGAATCACCACCTACAGTGCCTGAGGGCCCAGCACCCTCATTACCACTAGTATGGGCGCTGCTGCCTCCAGGGTCCATCCTGAAAAACAATAAACTTAACTTAGGACCCTATCATCGTAACAAGTCATCTAATTAATATATTACATCTTAAACTAATTCTTCACCCCTGATCTGGATTCAAGGTTCAATCTTGCAACCTAGATACCTAACCCGATGATAACTTACCATGACTTTCCTGTAATCGTCATCCTAGGAAAATCACACAAACCATCACGGAAGTAATGCATCTGAACTACAAAACTAAACCTCAAATTCCCTTATCCTATACTCTGGTATCATTATTGCTGCATTTTAGAGTCTACATAACGTACCTAGCATCCTAGGCTCTGATACCAAACTGTAATGACTTGCTTAACTTCTACATAATAAATCATATATAATATAGTCAACTCGAACCAGTGGGTAATGGGGACACACCTGTCATACACAGTGAAACCTAAGTAGCAGTAAAATAAATTACATTCACCAAACCATATAGTGCATAATACTAGAGTTAACTACAGTCCACAATAATACTGTGTTTATATACAATCCCTAAAACATCCAAAAATAAATCTAGGATCTCACAACAAAAATCTCCTGATCCTAGTTCAAAACTTACCCTCCTAGCGAGGTAGCACAATTAACTCAACAATGGCCTCGAACCGCCGGTCTTTCTGGGTTTCTAAAATTATTTAAGCTGGGGTGAGATACCTCTTAGTAAGGGAAAATAAATTAAATATAGTTGTATGACAACATGAATATTTAATGCTATAGTAGATATACAGTACATTTCACATACTGGAAAACATTGATCATAACATAGCTGAGTAAACATATAATTTCATAATTCTCATAAATCATATTGTTCATGAATTGTCTGATATAACTAATAATACTGAAATTTACTCAGGATGTATAGCTAGCTGATGTCATGTATTACCCCCCATGATGGGTTGTGCAGCCCGAAGGCAGGACCCGACAATGGCTGACCGACCATTGCCGAGTCAAAAATGTCTGTAAGTATGATAGGCTCGCCACACCTTGGTCTGGACTGCCAGGTGGAAGTCTATAACTCTACACTGAAAGCCACATCGACTATCCATCTCTCACCCCCTTTACTTGCAGGGACGGTTAGCACAAGTCTGAACTGTATAGCTACGACACCATGCTCCTAAAAATGAATTGAACTATCATTCGGGTTTTGATAACATATAATACATCATAATATATTGTTTAACGTAAATAGATTGATAGTATTTTCTGCAATAACATAAATAAATGAGGCCTTGCGCCGATTACTTTCATAAATGTGGCCTTGCGCCGAAATCATTCATAAATACGGCCTTGCGCCAAAATCATACATAATACATGACCTTACGCCGGATATCAATCACGACCTTGTGCCAAACATTTCATACATATTGATCTGAAAAAATATATTATTTATCATGTATTCTAAAATCATAATGTACTGCATTATTCTACAATTCCTGAAAATCACTAAAATATACTTTATCTGTAAAATTACTTTAGCATGATACAATTTGTATAAAATAATATTCATGCCACACAATGCTAAATAAACCATACATTGTACTTTGAAATCATATTTTCTGGCATTTTGTACTAAAAACGTACATTTTAATATAACAGCAGTATTTTCCCAAATAAGCATTTTCTCCAAATCTTCTAATAATTTAATAATAATTTTATGAAAAATTACTGCTTTAGTTTATTCCCTTACCTGACTACTGGAAAGCCCCTAAAACCACTAGTCCTACACCTGCAGGGTTCCCCATTCAACACCCTGAAAATAACATCTCTCAGAACTAAACTTCAGTATTTCTCCATGTACAACATTTCCTATAACTATAAAAAGAACCAAATTCCGATAAAAAGCCTTACCTTGAATTTGGGATGAAATCCAAGGTAACCCCACCAACAATCCACTTTAGTAGATTTGTAGAAAACTTCCCCAGGAGTGTTGTGGTGGCTTTAGATCGTCAAACCGACAAGAATCCGACCCGAAATCTTAGAGAGAAGGGAGGGGAGACAAACTAGGTAGAGAGAGAGAGAGAGAGAGAGAGAGAGAGAGAGAGTGATTTGTGTGTGAAATTCAGCTAAAATGAAGTTTTGGCTTATTTATACCTTGGCCTTCGTTGACGAGCCACGTCACTTTGTCGACAAGGTTAAAAGGAAATTCGTCGACGATTGCTCACCCCTTGTCAACGAAATTTAGAACTGCGAAACATCCTCTCGGTATCTTCTCGTCGACGAGACACGTCCTCGTAGACGAGCCCCTTATGTGTTCTCGTCAACGAATCCCCTGTGTTTGTTGATGAGACCTTGCATAATTTCCTTCTTTAATTCCATTTCCCTCTCCTCGTCCTATTATTAAATTACGATAATTGTTCGGGTCTCTACAACCCCCTACACGTCTGTTCTTACGAATGGTACTAGATCAATAAAAAATTATCCCCTAAACTAAACTTAATAAGCCTTTAAGATTATTCCTTTCCAAAAATCAAAAAAATGAAAATACTATATAGGTATTCCCTCAGAACTGGGACATATCGTACTCCGAAGAGTTCATGCCTCTCTTTGAAATCATAGGGATTAGAAAATCAAGAAAATAGGATAGAAAATACACTCCCAGCTTTTTGAAATCTTTTAGGATTTTCCCAAGTATTAAAAGTAATACTTCGAGAGGTTTTTGGACTCATTCAGGAATGGAGTCCTCCAAAATATTTTCTACGGCCTTTTTTGAATTTTTTGTGATTGTAAAAATATTTTTATGATTTTTTAATATTTTTCTCGCATATTTAAATAACATCAAGACAATTAAAGCAAAAAAATCATGAAAAATATGTGTGATGGTATTTTCAAAATTTTTTTCCAAGTTTTTTGGTTGATTTTTCTGAAATTTTTGTGATTTTTGTGAATTTATTTAATTAAAATATGAAACGAACCAAAAGACCAAACCGGTCCCATGCTGGTTCAAAGGAACCAACTGGTTCGGGAAAGAACCAATCCAAGAGTGGTTGACCAGTTTTAGGCCTGGTCAAGGCCGAAGAAGTAATACACGTTGCCTTCCACACGGGTGGTGTGTGTATGAAATGCGTGAGTTCGTGTGTATTTTGTGCATGAGCGTATGTGCATGTGCATGGGTTGTGTACGTGCATCAGCGTGTGTACATGTGCATGGGTGTTGTGTACGTGCATGAGTGTGTGTGCATATGTATGGGTGTTGTGTACGTGCATGAGTGGGTGTTGTAGTGTGTTGTGTGCATGGGTGTGTACGTGCATGAGTGGGTGGGTTGGTGTTTGTGTTGTGCGTAGGCAGTATGTGTTGGAGTGTGTGTGCAGGTGTGTGTACAGGTGCGTGTTGTGGCGTGTGTTTGGGTGCGTCTTTTAGTGTTTGTGCAGGTGTGTGTACATGTGCGTCTTTTAGTGTGTGTGTGTGTACAGTGTCTGCTGTGGTGTGTGTTTATGTGTGTGTAGTAGTGTGTGCATGAAACAGTGAGTGTTGTGATGTGTCTTTTAGTGCGTGTGTAGGTGTGTGTACAATTTGTGTTGTGGTGTGTGTTTAGGTGCATGTAGCAGTCTGTGTTGGGGCGTGAAATAGTGTGTGTTGTGATGTGTCTTTTAGTGTGTGTGCAGGTGTGTGTACAATGTGTGTGGCAGTAGGTGTTAGGGTGTGTGGGAGTGGTGCGTGAAACAGTGTGTGTTGGCGTGTTGTGGTGTGTCTTTTAGTGTATGTGCAGGTGTGTGTACAAGTGTGTGTGTGGGTAGTGGTGTGGGTGCTGTGTGTAAATAGTGTGTTAATATGTATGTGGCTGTGAGTGTGTGTGAGTGGTGCATGCTTTAGTGCATGAAACAGTGTGTGCGAACAAAGTGTCTTTTGAATGTGCAAACAGTGTGTGTGAGAAGGTGTTAGTGTGCGTGAGTTAGTGTGTGTTTTAGTGTGTGTAAAAGTGGGTGTCGGAGGTGTGTGTAACGGCATGTGCGTGGGTGCATTTTAGTGTGTGCTTTGTGTTGCAAGCGGTGTGCGTTGGTGGGTGAGTGTTGTGTGTGCAGTGTGTGTGGGTGAGTGCTGTGTGTGTATTTTTTTGTTTGAGTGCATGAAACTGTGTGTGTGTGTGTATGTGTGTATTTATGTGCGTAAAACAGTGTGTGTGTGTGTATGTGTGTTTTGAATGTGCAAACAGTGTGTGTGAGGGTGTTAGTGTGCATGAGTTAGTGTGTGTAAAAGTGGGTGTCGGAGGTGTGTGTAACGGTGTGTGAGTGGGTGCGTTTTAGTGTATGCTTCGTGTTGCAGGCGGTGTGCGTTGGTGGGTGAGTGTTGTCAAGCCTACCTGCCAGTGAGGTGAAGAGAGAGTGGGAACAGAGGTGGCGAGCTGGGATTAACCTGTAGAATGGAGGTGTTCACGGCCGGGGAAGATGCTGGAGGGACCAAGCGAGAATGAAGGTGATGCCGCCCACGGATCTCGCGATGCCGAGGGGGCACCGACGGTGCCATGAAGGTGCTAGGTGATCTCGACGTTGGTGCGGAGGGAATCCAAACACGCTACCTACTCTGCTCCACCGATGAAGACCTTCGGTGCTGCTTATGCCCTGCTCGACGTTGCTGCTGCTGCTACTCCAGGCCGGAGATGACGAATCAGCTGCTAGAGATGAAGACCAACGCTACGTTCGGTCTCATCAGCTATCGAAGAAGACCCGAAACATGCCTCTCCTTCTTTGCCGACCTTCCTTTTCTCCCTTGGTTTGCAGAAGATGACGATTGTCGTTCTCCTGCAGCCGAAAGGCTATTCTCCTCCCCTGGTGCTGGACTGGAAAGATGGTAGGCTGCTGCAAAGATGGTGGTCGTGGAGGTGGCGTATGGTGGCCGGAGCTGGTGAAGTAGTTAGAGAACGGGAGACTGGAGAATGAGAGAGAGTGGGAAAGTGAGGGAGATGGATGGATTTGCTCAGGTTTGGCTGTGAAAGTGGTGATGCAAGGGTGAGAGCCGTGCCTATGAAGGAGAGAGAGTGTCCGAATCCGAAAGGGTCCCAAGGGAGAGTTAGAGGTGAGAATGAAGGGAGGAGGGATAGGAGATGGTGACCGTGGTGGTGAAAGTAAGGACGAGGAGAGGGCTCTGTTTGTCTACGGATGGGGCAGAGATGGGAGAATGAGAGGTGAGGATGGAGGCTGGTGCGTGAGGTAAAGGGAGAGAGAGCGAGAGATGGGAGGTGACAGGAGAATAGTGAAAAAATGGAGAGCCCCCCTTCGTGTCTGTGCGAGAGACTCTCTTTATAAAGAGTCCTGCCATGCCTTCGCGCCAAAAGGTCGTTATAGAAGAATAATTCCCTTACGTAGTTCTGTTATTAGGATTTGGGAGGGAATATTTTAGCGACTGTGCACATGCTTTGCCTTTTTGTTTTTCGCATTTCTTGTACATTTATTATTATTTTTTTGTCCAATTTTGTTAAGCAAGCCCTACGGGTATGGTGCATGTGACACCAGATTAGACTTTGTATTTTTTTGTTTTTCTCTTTACACCTTTGGTTGTCCAATTTTTGTCTTCCAAAAGGAAAGTCCTGGACTTGAAAACTCGATCCGTAGAAGACGGAGGGCCCAAACTTGACTACTTTTAAAAAATATGGGACTCAATTAAAATTCAACAGGACTTAATTAAAATACCGGGACTCAATTAAAAAATTTGGGACTCGATTTAAAACAACGGGACTCGGTTTAAAACATCAGGACTCAATTTAAAATACTGGGACTCAATTTAAAATACGAGGACTTGATTGAAAACATCGGGACTCAGTTAAAAATATACCGAGACTCGTTGAAAACAAACCGGGACTTGATAAAAACACCAAAACTCATTGAAAACATACCGCAACTAGGTCGGGTTTCTAAAAAAGGATCCTCCAATTTTCGGGGGTCAAAGTCAGCTTTTATTGTGGCGATTCTTCTTGGGGAGGCCTGGTTAAAGTTGAGGTGTCGACAATTATTATATTATATTATTTAATTAATAATATTAATTAACTAATTATTAATTAATTTTAATTTTAATTTTATTTTAATTTTTTTAAATTATTACACTAATCATGTGTATATATATATATATATATATATATATATATATATATATATATTTTGGGGTCGTTGCATAATGAATGTTTTATATGTTTTTTTTTTAAAAAAATTTAATATTACAAAAGAAGAGTTGAATGCGCAACCAAGTACGGTATTCTTCCGCCAAAAGTGAAGGTATATCAATAAATAAATGGAGGTACCTGTAACAACCTCAAAATTCTATCTTTTTTTTTTTTTTTTTTATATATACAATAAACATTCCTACGCAGCGAAAACATATATCATGAAACCATTTATATATAAACTGTACAATACCAGATTCTAGAATATACAAACCATACAAAAAAATGCCACTCAAGTATCACCTATCCCAAAAATACAAACTCATCAAAAACTCACCCAAAACTTAGGATGATCTAAATACTTTCTATTCGCGAGCCTGATTTGCTCGCCTAACCGGCTCACCTGAAAAACGGTAAAATAATGGGGTGAGTCGACGCTTAGTAAGTGGAAATATGCTATCACTAGTGTGTGGCAACTAAGTTAAGTATGCTTTTAAAAAAAACAATAACTGAACTGCAACGTAATAAATCATCTGTAAAACATATCTTTCTTTCACAATTTAAAGTACACTGTATCATTTGTATTTTTCTACTTTTCATAATGATAATATATCTTACTATACTCATCATATTCTGTAAACATATATATATAACTGTGTTTTTATTCCTGGGACTCTGTACGTCATGATTTGACCCCTCATGACAGGGTTGTGCGGCCCATAGGCCGGACTCTTTCTGGTCGGCCCTCCAGATGAGTCAATATACTATATACTACCCCAGCCCGGCCAAACTGCATACTCTCCTAGGCGCGAGACTGGCTGCTACCTCGTCAAACCGGCCCCCTCAACCCAATGAACTGGGGAGCTACAAACTCTCCGAGCTAGGCTAACGGTACCCACATACTATCTGAGATATGTGGTTGCATTCTATCTGTATCTAGTAACGGTACCGTGCTCTGTAATCTGTATCTGTTTGTGTAACTTTCCTCAGGGATCTGATACTATATACATATATATATCTGAGATATGTGGTTGCATTCTATCTGTATCTAGTAACGGTACCGTGCTCTGTAATCTGTATCTGTTTGTGTAACTTTCCTCAGGGATCTAATACTATATATACATATATATATATATATATATATATATATATACTCTTATACTGTTTTCATCGTATTTCCAAAATTACCATAATTCTATCTTTCTAAACTGTAAACACTGTATCTGTAGCATCTTGATGCTACCTCTGTATATCTATCTGTGTATTCTGTATATATACTCTGTTTGTGTGTTCTGTATGTTATGGTAATAGGAAAACATGGCATGTTATAATACTGTCTATATATATATATATATATATATACTATTCTGTAATAAACTGTAATGTAAAATACTGATATGAGTATCTGTATGTGTATATATATATATATAAATATCTAATCATGAAACTACTTGTATAAAAACTGTATATCCATGTAAATTTCTCTGTACATGTATATCCTTATCTGTATAATCTGTATAATCTCTCACTGAGATTGAGGCGTTACGTACCGCCGTCCCTCAATTCAGCATAGTATGATATATATTATAATAAATGTATGAATTTCTTCATCTCATAAAAATCTACTTAGGCCACACAAACATTTAAACTCATATTCTAAAACAAATACTATTTCAAACTCATATTCTGAAAATTCTGTATAGCAAAATGTTGTAGTTACATTTATAAAATCTCTAATATTATTACAAAAACTCCTAACATAGCATATTTCCCTTATCTCAACTTTGAAAAACCCCTATTAAAATCTGACTGTATACCCGCAGGATTCCTAACCCGACATCTTGAAAATGCAATCCCCCAGAACAAAACATCAATATTTCCTAATCTACATCATTTTCTATAACTGTCAGGAAGTCAAAAATTCAATAAAAGACCTTATCCAGAATTTGGAATGAAATCCAACTTCATTTTCTCGACGATCCGCTCCGGCAAACTTATAGGGAATTCCACCAGGAGCGTCGTGGTAGCCTCGGATCGTCGATTCGGCGACTGGTGGGGCCGGAAATGAAGAGATAAGGGAGAGAGAGTCGTAGAGAGAGAGCTCGGAGGAAAATGATAAAAATCTCGGATTTCAACTATTTATAGAACAGGGGATTCCGTTGACGAGACCCTGTATTCGTCGACGAGTCCTTCACAAATTTCATCGACGAGGCCCTATATTCGTCGACGAAATTCAGGCTGCCTCAGAACCCTTCTCTGCATTTTCTCGTCGACGAAGCCCTGTGTTCGTCGACGAAATTTCTTAACCACTCGTCGACGAATCCCTGTATTCGTCGACGAGTCCTTGTAATTTCTTGAATTTATTTTATTCTCCAAAAATGTAATGTCGTCGACGAAGTCCACAGTCTCCTTCTGTTTCTGTATCTATTTTCCTCTCTCTTTAATATTTGAATATGAATATTTTCTGGGTCGTTACAGTACCGCCCTCCTTTAGTAAAAAAAAAAAAAAAATACGGCATGTGATGAAAAGTATTGGCCTACTAATGGTTAACTACCTCGTACAATTGGATTCTAATGTACCAAAAATAAATAAATAAATAAAAAGACAAAAGGCATGTGACCATGTAGCCCAAAAAGGCAAAAAAGGAACATGTGAAAACATGTGACAATAGGTAAAGCTAAATAATAAATTTACGGATAGTAAAATGTAAAAAAAAAAATTCACTAAGGACGCACTTATTCTATTTGAAATTTAGGGACAACTTTTTCAGAAGTCAAGATTTCTTTACCCTCAAATTTTAAAACTTCAAAGTTTTCCTTTTTAAAAAAAAAAAAAAATTGCTCGGCTATGAACACCTAAAACATAAAATATTTCATACAAAAGGCACCATCATTCTATTTGAAAATTTTAGGACAACTTTGTTGATCCTCTCAATTTTCCTCGCTCTTCTCAAAATTACAAACTTCAAAGTTTCCCTCTAAAAAAACTAACTCAATTTATAAATGCAAATAAAAATTTTAAAAAATGCAAATAAAATGTTGATAGGGACATATCATATGTCAATTTCATAAGTTGTCAGGAGCCTACACCGATCTTCACTTAATCACAAGATGTTCCCCTTCTCTAGTTTTGTTGAGGTGAACTTGAGTTTTGCTTGATTTCTTATAAAGAACTTTCACTATTATAGCAAAATAAAATATTATTAATGAGACAAGAATTTACAAAAGGAAGAATGATCTCCCAAGAAAAATCTAGAACGAACTAACTATAACCTACAGAAAGAGAAGAAAATCAACAAGCGAGCACATCCCCCAAATAGCTTTGAATCTTTTGGAAACTATTTCCTTTGAAAAATCCGAGTCTAACTCACCATAGTGATGCTAAGAACTAAATTTACTTCCAAACCAAGTCCCAAATTATTTTTTTCCCTAAGAATATTTCTACATTACGCTCCATCCATATCGCTCATAAGACTACAAATAAGCCACACCTCCATAAGGTTTCTCTATCCTTCCTTCTACCAAAACTTCTAGAAGAAATGGTTAGTAAATCTGCCACCAAAGTAGTGCAAACCCAACTCTCACCCATAATACCAAACAACTTATTCCAAATCCTAAAAAAAAATCACAGTTGAAAAGGAGATGAGAAGTTATCTTAGAGTTCTTGAAACGCACACAAATAGTGGGAGAAAGAGACTTAAGAGATCTTGTTGACTTGATTGGTCACACCCAGTTATGATTATGACAAATACTCTTAGTACTAATGGTTGTACTGAGAATTGCATGCAGGATCACCTTGTGGGCGCTTCAGGACTAAAAGACTTATTATGATGGCGTACGGTGTTCGTGCCGATGAATGAAGAATCTCGTGCTGCATTTGTATTTATTTTTCAGTTTCTTCATTCTGGGATGTAATTTTATTACGGACTGTACACTCATATGGCTTGTAATAATTTGCATCATGCATGATAGGTAGGTATGCTCAAATTGACCTTAGATTGACCATAGGATCTCCAAATAACATGAAAAACATTTTTCATAAAATTCCTAACTTATACAAAGGTTTTTAAATGGTTTTAAAGTTAAAAGAAAGCAAACACTAATTTTTTTTCAAAGGGGTCGGTCAACCGGCCAATCGACCAAATGTTAGAAATGAGAAATTTTCTCACTCGATTGGATCTCATATCAAACCATGTTCAACATGAAAATTGTGGTATTTTACCATAGCTTGGGTTTGATACCAAGAACGTCCAAATTGGAGTTGCACAGAAAAAGTTATGTCCAAAACACTGAAATGTGTTCGTAAGAGAAAAACTCCCTTCATGTTTCTTCCATCTCATTAATGAACATTTTTCTCAAGCTAAAAGTCATTATCTTAAAATGTGTTCAACATAAAAGTTGTGGGATTTTCTCTTACCTTCCTATTGGTATCAAGAACATCCAATTTGGAGTTGTATAGGAAACGTTATGGCCAAAACACTGAAGAGTGTCTGTGCAGAAAAGTAGAGGCCGGTCGACCGAGCCCTTACAGTTCATTTGTCCCCGGTCGACCGAACCACTTGGGAGTCAATATTTTGACCTCCCGGTCGACCGAGCCTTCACTACGGTCGATCGAAACTCGCTGATTTGAGCCCCGGTCGACCGAGACTTCACTACGGTCGACCGAAACTACTTTTGGTCAACATTTTAACTACCCGGTCGACCGAAACTTGTAGTTCAAAAGGCCCTGGTCGACCGAAACCCTCCTGAGTCAACATTTGACCATCTGGTCGACCGACAACCTTTGTACTACAACTACCTGGTCGAGCGAAGGGTCCTCGAGAGAATTTTCAGCGGTCTGGTCGACCGAGCCAAGCAGTTCAAAATGTCCTGGTCGACCGAAACTCAGAAAATTGGCAAATCGCCCTCTTCGGTCGACCGAGCCTTTTAGTTCAAAAGTTCCCTGGTCGACCGAGCCAATTGAGTCCTGGTCGACCGAAACATTTTTGGTCGATCGGACCTCTCGGGTTGCCCTGATTTTTACCGTGGATAAATATATTTTAAATAGGGTTAATTATTTTAAAATGATTTAAAACTTTCTTAATAATGCCCAATAGGTCCCCAACGGTCAAAAATACCTCCTTGCCTATATATACCCATTCATTTATCATTATTAGCAGGGATTAGCAAACTTGATTAGGGCAAAACTCTCTCAACTCTTAAAACCCTATATTAGCCAAAAACTTCTTGCAAACACTCACATACTCTTCAATCTTTATTTCTCTAAGCATTGTGAGTATTTCTATAAGGCTCTTGTGCGTAATCTTTCTAGCTAATACTCTCTTTTGGTATAAAGGTTGATTGATTTTATTTGAGAGTATAGCCTAAAGTTCTTCCACGGATTTCATTTGATAAATCTTGTGTGGGAAGACTTTGACGGTTGTGGTTCTTGCATTGTTGTTGCAAGATACCTAAACCTAGATTTTGTGTGCAAAATCCTTTTGTGAAAAGCTAATCTTTCAAACAACTCCATTGTGCTTTAGAAATTGAAATATCATATTGAGTTTGTTTGATTTATCTTGCTTAGCATATTTGAAACCCAAATATGATTTTGTGATATTCGAATATTGAGTTTCAAATCTTGCTTAGATACACACTCTAGATCTTGATTGATTATCATACTTAATTGAGTGTTTAGCACACATTAGAGCACTGAGCATATCTACATATCATTCGTGCTTGCTTTATTGATTGAGCTGTATTGGTGCACACATCTGCTTTTCTAGAAGCATATTTCCGTGTACAAATTTTATACACTTTGGTTGTATTTCCAAGCACGGGCCTGAAGAGGGAGACTAGCCCTGGAATAGTCCCGGATTGGCTTAGACCCTGTTAGGAAAGCTAGGTGCGTCGTCCTGTTAAGGTGTGTAGGTTGAGGTCAGCCCCGCTAATTGACCTGGTTAAGGTTGAGGTCAGCCCTGTGTTAATTTGACCTTGTTGTAAACGGTGCCGCTCCACCCTTAAGTGAGCTGTTAGTGGAATCCTCCTGCTTGCGAGCTAGAGGCGGGGACGTAGGCACAGTTGGCCGAACCCCGATAACATATCGTGCGTGTTCTTTACATTTCCGCAATTTACTTACTGCACGTGTATGTTATATTGTAAATGATTAGATTTA
The DNA here is from genome assembly GCF_029873635.1 of Malania oleifera. NCBI lineage: Eukaryota > Viridiplantae > Streptophyta > Magnoliopsida > Santalales > Ximeniaceae > Malania > Malania oleifera. The sequence continues at coordinate 10,508,975 of NC_080422.1, forward strand.
CATTTGCATAGACAGACCCTAGGTTAAGTAATACTGCTTATCTGGTTTAACCTAGGTGATAATTTTTAAATACCCAATTCACCCCCCCTCTTGGGATTGCACCAAAGCTAACAGATCTTCTAATTTGCAACAAGTTGATAGCATTTATTTTATGAAGCACAAGCAACTAAGGGAAAGCTTCAATTTTTTAGAGAGCCTTTGCCTTGCATATAATAGGGAAGAGCAAAGTGAAGAATTAGAATGGATCAATAATTCAAAAAAATATTTACATGAACACACCTGACTGATCCAAGGACCAAGAATGAACATTCCTACCTAACAAAAGATTACTTATAACAAAGAATACAACTCCTCCATCTCCTTATCATTAAGAGGTCTCTTAAAATGGAGATCCTAGGAAACTAAAGGGCTACTCAAATACCAAACCAAAAAAAGATATAACTTTATTTTGCTCACTATTCAATAAAAAGAGACAATGGAAAAAAGTGGACAAAACTACACTACCAAGCCAAGGGTCTTTCTAAAAGTGGATACATGATTCCCTCCACACCATAAGTTTAGTGGGGTAAAATAAGGATAAATATAAGAAATGGAACTCTATAGACTCCTAATAAAATCTTAAATTAATACTTGTATCCCAACCATTCTCATCCAACCCAAACTTACTTCTCATTAGTTTATGCCAAAGGGAAGATTATGTTAGAAGCATCATAATCATTTAGCTAAAAGGTTAGTGGTTTTAGACATCAACTTACCTAGACCCAGTCCTCCTACCTTAGTCCTAAGGACCTCATCCCATCTAACTAAGTGATCCTTATGAGCCCCTGCACCAAACCATAGAAAGTCTCACATAATTTTCATATGTTTACGAGCAATCCATGTTAGAATCTTAAAAAAGAACAAAACATCAAGCAGGATGACAAGCTTCAATCAAAGTAATTCAAGAGAAGAGAGCCTCCTTCCATCCATCTAACCTCTTTGTCACCCTTTCCACCATTAGATCCCAAAACTCCACTACTCTAGGATTCCACCACAAAAGAACACCTAAGTAAGTCAAAGGCCAATCCCAAATGCCACACCCCACTTCAATTGACCACTACATGTTTTGCTTTTTAAGTACATTCAGAGTTGCTAAACTAATATTCCCTATATGAATTTTAAGGCCATATTCCTTTTGAAGATTTGGAGAATACCCAAAATTCATCTGAAAGAGGGACTATAGTCATCAAGGAAGAAAATAGTGTCATTAGTAAACTGGAGGTGGGATACCACCATACCCTCTCTCCTTACTTCTAAGTCTCTAACCAGCCCCCTCTCCACGACCCTATCCACTATCATGCTCAACATATTAGCTACAAGAATAAATAAAAAAGAGGATAAAGGATCACCTTATCTGATGCCCCTAGAAGCACTAAACAATGATTTTGGTTCACCATTAAGAATCGTCGAGAACCACATGTAAGGTAGTCAATCTCTTATCTAAAGATGCCGCCACTCACCAAAACCTTTTCTCATAAAGACTTCATCCAAGAAGCTCTAAATTACTCTTAAGTTGTTTGGGTTTATTTAGCACGATTAGGAAAATTTGACCACTTGCTTCAACCCTCACACAAGCACATACACTAATAACTCTTTGGATTAAGAATTCAATTAACTAACATAAATACCATAAATTATGCTATATTTCACATGTTGTTGGATTTTGAAAAGGTGTATGATGTTGTCTACAAAATAAGTCCCAAGTATTACTAATCAAGGAATCAAACTTTATGCGTAAAGATGTTAATTTCAATGTCAAGATTACAAGTTCTAAGTTAACAAACTAATATTCATACAAGTGATATTAGCTTGCAAGTGGCAATGTTGAAGTCTAAGGATTCAAATGTGCTATTCAAATATGGAATTTCAGGCTCCAAGCAAAGGCTTACACAATATTAAGCAAGGGTTCAAACAAGTACTGAATTTACCACGAGATTCGTTGGATGACTTGACGTTGTTCAACACAAGTTAGACCACACCGTGAGTCCTTTTTACAAGCTTTGAATCAACAAGATGAACGCAGTAATGAAGTATAGGGAAAATATGTGGGTGTATAATGGTGGTGACCGTGTTTGTGTTTGATGGGGGTGGCCTTTTGGGTGAGAGGAAGGAGATGGTGATGGTGTCGCTGGATAGAGTGGTCTCTTACCACTTGATCTTTGAAGAGAATGCCGTAACCTCACACTACACAATCGATAGATTGAACAAATTTAAACAAGCTTCAACAATGGAAATTCATTCAATATTCAAACATAAGCTGCTATTAGAGTTCTTACAATGAAAGATATAAAAGATAGCATGGGAGGACAAGACATGAACTAGCTAAAAATTCCCACACATGCATCGGAGACAAAGATATTTAATATTAACACTAAATCCTAACACATGAAACACTCTCACAACTTACTAAGCACACATGCAAACTTAATTGTCTTGCATTATTACAAATTAAATATGAGACATATGCCAAAGGGATGCCCAAATTCGCGTGGGGCCCATGGAGTCATGTGGGGCTCACATGGGTCTTGAGGTGGATCTTGCTTCAATACTTCACTTGGTCTTCAAGCACCTAATAATATTGAAATAAAATATCCAAGCAAATATAAATACAAAATAATAAAGTCTTTAACAAAAGTCTTCCATCAAAAGTAAATGGTCTTCAAGAAATCCCACGTGTAACTACAAAAGAGTTATGAACAGTAGTGGACATCGGGAGGTCGTCTACATGTCACCATATCTGCAAAGGAAATAGACAATACATATTGATCCCTATCATCTCTCCCAAGCCCAAAAGAATTCTTCTCCGAATAATGAGAAGTGGTGTACTAGGAATACAACTCTGGGTCGAGACGAAGGAGGTCTTCTTTAAGAATCCAACTTCTCTTGGAAAGTGGCTTGCCTCTCCACTTGACCAAGAAATTTTGGTATGATCCTAAGTGTTGTCTTGTCATCCCAGATCTCTTCTATCTCATCAAGGTTCTTTGGTATGGGTAAAGGTGGAGGCAAAGACAACTTTGGGTTTTCATGCTCATGAGGAGTGAGGAATGGAGTAGGATCACCTGCAAGGTTAGAATTGGAAGGCTCCACTAAAGATGATGCTTCAAGAAAATGGGTTAGATCTTCAATATTAAACACACTGCTTATACCAAAATCAATAAGAATATCAAGCACATAAGCATTAGAACTACTTTTCTATAAAACTTAATTTGAAAGGTCTCATCTTTTTGTCATGTAGCTCTCTTAGCTTTTCTACATGAATCCTCAGAAAAAATGCAGACCATAGCCATATCACCCTTTAAAAATTCTTGCAACCTACGATGTATAAGTACTAGATTTATAATGCTCATTATTCAAATTAATTTTCATTCTTATTTCAGAGTGTAGATTATGTATGTGTTTTGCAAAAGCATCAACTTGCTCACTCACTCTAATCTGTGGGGGTAATGGGATAAGATCTATAGGCTTCCTAGGTTGGTAACCAATGACAACTTGAAAAAGGACTCAATCCTGTGGTTCTATTTACTGAACTATTAAATGCAAATTCAGCCATAGGAAGACACAAATCCCACGAACCTATGTTTTCACCCACTAGACATCTCAATAGATCACCTAAGCTCTTATTAACTACCTCAGTTTGCCCATCAATTTGGGGGGTGGTAAGCACTAAAAAACTGGAGTTTGGTGCCCAACATGGCCCACAAGGTCTTTCAAAAATAACTCACAAATATTACATCCCTATTAGAAACAATGGTCTTGGGAAGACTATGTAGTCTTATAACTTCCTTGAAAAAGATAGTGGCTATTTTATATGCATCATGTGTCTTGTTGCATGGAATGAAGTGTGACATTTTAGAAAATCTATCCATAACAACAAACATAGAATCATAGTCCTAGGGAGTCTTAAAACAAAGTCCATACCGATGTCCTGCTAAGGGGTATGAGGCACAGGTAAAGGAGTATACACCAGTGTTTTGCTTCTTACCACAATAAGACACAATTTTAGCAACATCCCTTTTCAAACTAGGCCAAAAGAATCTATCCTCTACCATGGCAATGGTCTAATCTCTACCAAAATGACTTGCAACACCACCTGTATACAATTCCCATCTCAACTAGTCACGTAGAGATGTAGAGGGTATGCACAACCTAGTCCTTTTAATTAGGAATCCACCATGGATCATAAAATCAGGATGGTTTCTAGGAAGTCCTTGTAATAGGTCAGAAAAGACGTCGCAGAAATTAGGACATTGGGAATATTCTCTTTTAATACTCTCAAAGCCTATGACTTTCACTTCTAAGGTCTATAATGTGGCCACAACTTGGCTCAAGGCATCATCAACTTTGTTTTCAACACCGACTCGGTGTTTGAGCACAAAAGTGTCTTGTTGAATGTATTCAACCCACTTTACATGCCTATGATTCAATTTCTTTTGGGTGCTCAAGTATCTAAGGGCCTGGTGGTCAGAAAAGAGTACAAACTCCTATGGGAGCAAATGATGTCTCTAGTACCTCAAAGATTGAACCACAACATAGAATTCTTTATCATAGGTGGAGTATCGCTGGTTTGCTTCATTCAATTTTTCACTAAAGAAGGCAACATGGTGGCCCTTTTGACTAAGCACTCCTTCTATGCCTACACCAGAAGCATCACAAGCTACTTCAAACAATTTCCGAAAGTCAGGAAGGTGTAGCACAAGTGCTTTTGTCATCATGTCTTTTATGTCTAAAAAGGCTTTGGTTGTAGCTTTAGGTCATATGAACTCACCTTTATTAAGACAATTTGTGATGGGTGTCATGATGGTACTAGAGTTCTTAATGAACCTTCAGTAAAATGTGGCTAACCCATAGAATCTTCTTGCTTCATGAATGTTCCTAGGAGTAGGCCAATTTTTAATGGCTTTGACCTTTTCAAAGTCAACATAAACTCCATTTTCAGTCATAACAAATCCTAAAAAGATTACCTAAGAGGTCATGAAAGTACACTTTTTCAGGTTTGCATACAATTTCTGCTCTCTCTTAGCACTTCAAACACTCTTCTCAAGTGAACTAGATGCTTCCTTGTTTGGCTATAAATTAGGATATCATCAAAATAGACAACAAGGAAATGCCCAATGAAAGGTCTCAAGATTTGAGTCATCACTCTCATGAATGTGCTAGGTGCATTAGTAAGGCCAAATGGCATCACCAACCACTCATACAAACCCTCTTTGGTTTTTAAAGTAGTTTTCCATTCATCTCCAGGCCTTATACTTATTTGGTGGTATCCACTCTTAAGATCAATGTGGCACTCTAAACCTGGTGGGGCCCGAAGTGATATTCTCTATACCTATATCTTTAATAACATCATTATAAAAACTCAAACCCGAAGTGGGGTGTTGGGTACACCTGTCCATAATTCATTTAAAACATGGAGCAAAAATACTTCATACCACAAAAACTAAACCAGAGTACCAAACCTTCTTATAATTACCCATATATCTCCAAGCATGGATAATACATCCCAGATAAATAAAACATATCTATATACACATATATACATGCTAGTGTCTCACATAAACTTATTTTAAACAACACAATCTAATCCCGCCCCAAGCTCCCTAAGCTCGACTCCTTGGATTTCCTGAAATATTAAAAGTTATTGGGGTGAGACCCTTCTCAGTAAGACGGAATAGATTATCATCAGTGTGTGACAATATGAGTTTTAGTGTAGTAAACGTATCCATTAAATAATTTACTTTAACTAAGAAATCATGTAAAACTTTACCCACACCTATACATTCATAAATATATACATTCTTTTCAAAAACATGCTTTATCGGAATAAATTTCTCTGTGTACGTAATTCATCATATATACATAAAGGATTTTCCCTGAATGGACATTCATATATCATCATGTAATAACCCCATATGATCGAGTTGTGCGGTCTAAAGACTGGATTTAGCCATAGCTGGCCTACCTCTAGGCTAACTCAAACATAATCGTCTATAAGTACAATTGGCCTACCCAGTCTGGTCTGGACTCCAGGGGGGTAGTCTACTCTTCTTAGGCCCAATCGACTATCCAATTGCCTACACTCTTATAATAATGTGGCTGCACTAACATATCATACTAGAAACGGTACCATGCTCTTAACATAATTGGTCCATTAGGGTTCTTATGCCATATAGTACCATTTATAAAATAAACAGTAACATGCTCTCATTTCACAATTTAGTATAAAACTTTTCATATTCACAAGTCTGAACAAATCCAGTTATAACCGTCATTTCATATCATAATCGGTATAAAACTGTCATATTATAACTATTATCACGCCCCCAACCCGGCAATGGGACTCAGGGGTGAATTAGTAACCTAACCTGTCTTTGTATCATACAAAACATCCAAACACAGGATAATGAATGAGGGTCTGACCCCGTGGGGTTCCTAGGCACCCTATACACATCCATATACAATAGAACATATGCAGCGGAAAAAGGTCATTCTATACATATATGGTACCATACCAGAGTCTATACAAAGGGGTCAAACTCCAAAAAAATAGCACAAACCCAGGTGGCAGCCAAAACTCCCAAAAGACCACCCAGCACTAGCATAGAACTTACCCAGGTACCTCCCACAATACACCAACCACTACGCTCATACACCTAGAAGCTAGCTCCGATTACCTGAAGGACTAGAAATATATGTACGTACAGCATGGGTGAGACACCTCTCAGTAAGGAAGAATACAAGTTATATCAGTGTGTGGCATTTGAGTGTTATCATGACATACCAACATGCATAGTTCAACAATCAAAACAGTTCCAGTATTTTCACAAAACAAGCAATACAATCTGGTATCGTCACACCCTTCGGTAAAAACCGATAATCTGGTGATATTTCACACCCTTCGTCTTGAAGCCGGACTGTCTGGTGGTATTTCACACCCTTCGACAAATGCCGGTGCCCTCGATAACCTGTCATAGCATCAGCATTGAACCGATGCAGATATGGTGTTCGCACACTCTTCGGCTCGAAATCCAGTTGATCTAGTGGTATTGCACACTATTCAACAAAAGACGGATTTTCAAACCTGGAACAATTCGGAACCCCGTTCCAATTTCACCAAAATACAACACATGCATGCTCACATAACCAAAAAAAACCAAACTCATTTGGTAATCCAAATTCATGATTTTACAAACATATACAGTTTAAATAAAGTCGAGGCACAACCATCCTTATTACACAGTATAAATCATCATATACATACAGTTTTCCAACAAAACCAGGGATGCAGCCCATCGCCCCCATTTTTCCCAAAACTGTAACATGAAAAACACATAATTTTACACGTCAGATTTCCCCAAATGAGTAATCAAAACACACATTGGAACATGGACCACGGCTCCACCGAGTCCGATTTCAAAAATAACTGATATAAACACAGTTCCCCTTACCTTTCCCTAAACGATAAATCCCGAACTCGAAGGCCCCTAAACAGCGAACTGAGTTCCAAAACCTACAACGTACAATACAGAATATACTCATGACTCCACTCTCTACAAAACTACTAGAACAGAAAAGAAAATAGAGCCTTACCTCGATTTTGGGCTAAAACCCGAAAACACCCGAAACAAAGATTCGATCCATAGATATTGTAAAGAATCCTTCCACAATCCTAGTGGTAACTTCATATTAACGATTCTCGCAATAAAAGGCAAATAAATCTAGAGAGATGGAGAATAGGAAGAGTTTCTAGAGAGATAGAGAGAGAAAATGAGATTTCATTGCTTGGAAGTAAGGAAACTAATATTTATAGCACCTTTGACTCGGCCACCCTCGTCGAAGAATGGCATCCTCGTCGACGAGGCCATATAGATAGCTTGTCGATGAGATGAGGACCTCATCAATGAACCTGGGATCTCTGATTTTTCGAAACCCCTCGGCTTCTCCTCATCGACGAGCCTCTGAATTTTGTCGACGAGCAGCGCATGGACTTCATTGAAGAAGCCTACTTAATTCCCAATTTGCCCCTCTCTTAATTAATTAAACCCACCTATCACGGTTCATGTTCTTACAACTATCATATTATAACTCAGTATAAAACTGTCATATCATAATTGGTATCAAATCGTCATATCATAACTATCAATATCGTATCTTAGTATAAAATTGTCATATCATAATCGATATAAAACCGTCATATCATAACTGTTCCTCCTGCCACACAATTTGAGTGATAATATATAATGTAATTAGCTGCTTAGGAAAAATATATTTCACTGAAAACAAGGGTATGATCATCTCCATAATTTTATATAACTCAAAATACTTGTTTAATAAGAAAAATAAGATGATTACCCTACTCACTTTTGTTTTTCCCAAATACATATATATAATAATCAGAATCACCATATCCATATGCCTAAATATTCAGAAAAATCATATATAACGTTCATGTAATGACATACTCCTTTTTAATCGGATAAATTTCTAAAAAAATAATTGACGTAATCTATTCCTCTTACCTTATCCCTGGAGTGGTGCCTATGATGCCCAAACGACGAATCTGCTCTAGTTAAAATGCTGAGAATCAGAGCTAGGAAGTGGTGTTTGTTTTTCAATCTGGCCTAGAAATAAAGAGAAATTGAGGAGAGAGAGAGAGAGAGAGAGAGAGAGAGAGAGAGAGAGAGAGAGAGAGAGAGAGAGAGAGAGAGAGAGAGGAGAGAGAGGATTCACAACCCTAGGAAGAGAGAGAGGATTTCCCAAAAAAAAAAAAAGAACTAAAATCCTATTTATAGGCTGCTGTCCCAGATAAAACCATGGTTTGGTCTTTAACCAAACCATTTTTACAGTGTTTTTACTTTAATGACTCTCGGTAATTCAAAACCGTCGATGGTTTTTCCTAAACTCACCAAACCATCGACAATTTGGTCTGCACCAAACCAAACTCCTTTTTATATATATATATATATATATATATATATATATATATATATATATATATATAGATTTTCCAGGTCTCTACAATCAATCTTTGAAAAGATCTTCGAACCAACCATTTGATCAAGCATGTCATCAAGTCTAGGTATAGGAAACCTATGCTTGATGGTGATCTTATTAATGACTCTACTATCAACACACATTCTCTATGTTCCATCTTTCTTAGGAGTGATAAGGCGGGGCATGCACATGGGCTCATACTCTCTTGAATAAAACTCTTATTTCTCAGCTCATCAACTTGCCTTTTTAATTCATTATGTTCTTTGGGATTCATCCTATAATGAGGCAAATTAGGCAAAGATGATCCTAGAACAAGGTCTATGGCATGTTGAATGTCTCTCATGGGAGGTAATTCATTTGGAAGCTAAAAAATAACATCCTCAAACTCATAAAGTATGGGTGACACCTCAGGTGGTGTCTCATGTTCAAGAATAGAGGAGTTATTCTCTTTAGTCACCACAACATAGAAAACTTGTGTGTCTTTGCTTTCTTGTTCAAATTACTTTTTGCTTAAAATATGCAATGAATTTCCAATCTTCTATTTTCCTTTCAAGCCCTTCCTTTTATTGTCTTGCTTGTCCTTTTTATCAATTTTAGGCTCAAGGGGACTCAAGACAACCTTTTTCCCATTACACCTAAAGGTATAGGTGTTGGCACAACCATTGTGTGAAATATCAAGGTCATAAAGCCAATGTCTTCCTAAAAGAATATGGGCAACATCCATAAGGACATCACACCAAATTTCATCTTCATAGTCCATTATTTTGACGGGGACTAAGCATCTAATGCTTATGGACATTGTTGCTGCATTTACCCAAGCAACTTTTTTGGGATGGGGATGAGGTTCCATTTTCAAATTCAATTTTTTTGAAGCTAATTTTGAAATTACATTCATGCAACTCCCTCCATCAATGATCATTTTATAACTTTTATTCCCACGCTTAATGTATGTATGAAAATAGAAGTGTAGTGCCAATCCTCTTGTTCTCGAAGAGTCACGATGATGCATCTCATAATATTCAGATTAGCATTTTCATTTTCCTCAATTGACAACTCATCCTCATTGGCTAATTCCTTGGGAATATAGGGTTGTTCTTCACCTCGAATCTTCCTCTTCATCCTCTTTTTCAATTGCAAAATTTCTAGTTGGGCATTGCTTAGCAAAGTTGCCTCTTTTGTGACATTTATAACACACATCATTCCCAGAATTTTGTTTTGAGGGCCTATTTATAGGTGCCTTTCCTTTGTCACTCGACCCATGTTGGTTGTTGGACAGTGGGATTGCTACCTCTAGAAGTCACTCGACCTATGTTGGTGGGTCTAGTCTTCTCGTATGATGCGGCCTTTCTTGGGTAAGTATCATTGGAAGTGTTCCCAAATTTTCTTCCCATTTGAACTTTACTCATTTGCTCATAGTCATGTGGCAAATTGAATGCATGCTCAAGTGAGTCAATATGATGGGAAATGTAAGGACCCGAACCCGAGTGAGTTCCTACATATAAATTTTTCAGTGGACACACATAAATCTAAATTATTTTTATTACCAGAGCACTAATTAGCTTTATTACAAATATATGTCTCAACTATTAAAATGAAAATTTCTAAAATTCTAAAATACACAAACATATTCTAAATTGTATTGTGCTAAATTTTTATTCTACTCTACTCTTTCTACTGCCACCCATACACTTGCTACGCCAGATTTCTGGTATACTCTTCAAATTATCTGAAATGTAAAATAACGATTGGGGTGAGATGACGCTCAGTAAGTAAATAAAATTATTATCAGTGTGTGGCCAAAATGAACTTTCATAATATTATACTTTCGTAAAATAATATTTAATACTATAACTTCAAAACTACTTTTAAAATAAATGTGAATTTAAAATTTTCTACATAAAACTTTTACCATCAACTACAACAGTAAAATTTTATAATCATATACTGTAATTGTTAAATTAAACCTTTAAAACTATAAATATAATATTTAAATATATACATATATACTCTTCCTTACACATTTCCTTTAGATCGTCATTTAGACACAAAAATAGCCATGTTCACATAAACATATATTTTTCTTTCAAATCATCAATAGCTCTATACACGTAATTAAATATGTATATGCATATACTATAAAAAATCACCCTTAGGTCTGTTAGTCGTAAGTCATGTTTACCCCCATGATTGGGTTATGCGGTTCGAAAACTGGACTTAACTGGCTAGACGGTCAAACTAAATCAACATACATAATCATTAAGTGAGAATTTCCCTATTAAACCTTGGTCCGACCCAGATGTGCACTCAGGAGAAATCCATTATTATATAAAACCACTCTGTAAACAATGTGGGTGCACTCTGATCCGTTTAAACTTTAAGTTGCAGTACCGAGTATTCATAATTTCGGTATCGTCTGAGTCATAAGGGGTTTTGAAAACATCTTACTATACAATTAAAATAATATCATAAAAATCTCATTTTTACTCATATTTTCGTGAAATATGCAATATAAAAAAATAAACTCATGTCATCTTTACTCATATTTTCGTGAAATATGCAACGTAAAAATAAACTCATGCCACACAATTTTTGTATTAAAAATATTTTTTTAAATAAAAATTAATGCTGTAAAATACCTGAGGGGTTTAGAACATTTATTAACTCAAAAATAAACGCAAGTATATTAAAAATAAAACTGATATAATTAAATATGCATAAAAACAAATTCGGGAGAATTTTATGAAAATAACTAACATAATCAAAATTTACTTACAAATACACTCGGGTATAAATTTTAAATAAAAATATAACATAATCAAATTTACTTATCTTTTACTTAACCTTGTGATACGATCACAACGAATATCGCTAAAAAATGAGATTGGAAAGAATGGGTGAGTGAAAATTTTAATTATAAAAAAAATTCTCCTTCCACCGTTAATTATTTCACTTACTAATCATTCTTTTCCTCGAAAAATTTTTTGTGAAAAATGAAGGTTGAGAACTTCCTATTTATAGGAAAATTTTGGGGAAGAAAATGGAATTTGTAAAAGTGTGGGGAGAGGGGTGAAATTATAATTTTTTTAAAATAAAAGAATGAGTAAGGAATGGGCATGGGATGAGCACGGGCTGAGAGGCATGGGATGTGGATAGGGGTACATGTGGGGAAAATGAGAGTACTTGCTGACAATCCCATTTAATTATTTTTTAATTAATTTACTTAATTAATAAATTAATTAATTCATAATTTTTTTGAAATCATTATTATTATTATTTTTACGCTACATTTTAGTGTGTATATATATTTGAAAAAGAATTAAGTTCGAATCTAGAAAACTCATGTGGACCCCACATGGTCTTGTGGGCCCCACACAACTTCAAGACTCTAGTGGGTCCTACGTAACTCCAATAGTCCTCACACGATTTTATGGGCCTTACACAGTTTCGGGACTCATGTGAACCCCACACGATCTTGTGGTCCTTGCATAGGATATCTATATTATTATTATTATTATTATTATATCGTATATTTCTACAAATTATGTCAGTCAAAACATTATTTTATTTATATGTACTTATTTACGTGTACAAACAGTGTGTATCCTGTTTATCCTACAAAATTCCATTTTGACTAGGCCGACCTCCACGGAGTGACTGAATCACAATGGTCTCTAAGGACTCAATAAGACAAGGGATTTCTTAGGCATCAAACATGGAATCAAGGATCCTATAGAAAAACACATTTGTATTAATAATAACTTAATGACCATTTTTATTATTTTATGTAACGCCCCAACCTAGGTCTATCAGGGAGCACTAAATCTCTCATCCTCCACCTGGACCAAACACCAGGGGGCAGCCTTATCAGACTAATGACTGGCCCCACAGACCAACACATGTCATTTTCAGTATGTTTTGTCCTCACTTACACACTTCCTAAGAAAACTTCCCAAAAGGTCACCCATCTCAAGATTACCCCAAGTTAAGCACGCTTAACCGTGAAGTTCTTATACGAAAGCTCCGAAAAGAAAGGTGCACCTTATTGATATAGGTAGTAACATCTAATCCTTTTTAAGACTTTCTTCCACGGGGTATCACATTCTCCCCCACTTACAGAACGCAACGTCCTCGTTGCGAACCCACATTTCGAAACCCAGGCGATGTGAATCTCATCACACTTCTGACCAGGTAATTGCTCTGATACCATTTGTAACAAACCCCCTTTCGAGTGTTGTCACTTTCCTTATGGGCCTTGCGCCTGTGGCAACAACGGGTACCTATCAGAGCACTCACTAAGATTGAGGCGTTACGTATCACTATCTCTCAATTCAGTAAGCCCTCGGGCAGAGAGTCTTACTTCGCCACAATCATTCATAAGCGAGAGTTCTCGAGGATCAGGGGTAACTACCCCTTTGCTCTGATACCATTTGTAACGCCCCAAACTGGATCTGTCAGGGAGCACTGAATCACTCATCCTCCACCTGGACTAGAAAACAAGGGGCAGGACTTATCAAACTAATTACTGGCCCCAGAGACCAACACATGCATTTTCAGTATGTTTTGTCCTCACTCACACACTTCCTGAGAAAACTTCCCAGAAGGTCACTCATCCCAAGATTACTCCAAGCTAAGCACGCTTAACCGTGAAGTTCTTATACGAAGGCTCCCTAAAAGAAAGGTGCACCTTATTGATATGGGTAGTAACATCTAATCCTTTTTAATATTTTCTTCCACGGGGTATCACATTCTCCCCCACATATAGAATGCAACGTCGTCGTTGCGAGCCCACATTTCCAAACCCAGGCGATGTGAATCTCATCACACTTCCGACTAGGTAATTGCTCTGATACCATTTGTAACGACCCCCCCTTTCGAGCGTTGTCACTTTCCTTATGGGCCTTACACTTGTGGCAACAACGGGTACCTATCAGAGCACTCACTGAGATTGAGGCGTTACGTATTGTCGTCCCTCAATTCAGTAAGCCTCCGGGCGGAGAGTCTTATTTCGCCACAATCATTCATAAGCGAGAGTTCCCGAGAATCGGGGGTAACTACCCGTTTGCTCTGATACCATTTGTAACGCCCCAAATTGGGTCTGTCAGGGAGCACTAAATCTCTCATCCTCCACCTAGACTAGAAAACAAGGGGCAGGCCTTATCGGACTAATTACTGGCCCCACAGACCAACACATATCATTTTCAGTATGTTTTGTCCTCACTCGCACACTTCTTAAGAAAACTTCCCAGAAGGTCACCCATCCCAAGATTACTCCAAGCTAAGCATGCTTAACCATGAAGTTATTATGGGAAGGCTCTCGAAAAGAAAGGTGCACCTTGTTGGTATGAGTAGTAACATCTAATCCTTTTTAAATCTTTCTTCCACGAGGTATCACATTTATTATTATTATTATTATTATTATTATTATTATTATTATTATTATTATTATTATGTTTTAATCGTATATATATTTTTGGGGTCATTACATCCTCCCATCCTTATAAAAATTTCGTTCTCGAAATTTGTTAATTTAAGATAAGTACTGTATTTGTGCTCTTAGTTTGAAATATTTGGCTAAGTATTATTATAGGACCAATTTGAAAAAATACTTTGTTTAGGAGATTGAAGTGAGAATCGTTGGTCTAATAGGGAAAAACTCAGAAAATGTGGAAAATGATTGAATGATTTTATTTATTTATATATATGCATATTTATTTATACATATCTCATAAATTATAAATAAAAATAAAATAAAATAAAATAACATAAAATAAAATAAAATCCGGTCCTTCTCCCTCATGTGTGTGCTCAAGTTAGAGCCTTAACTCAACATCAACATCTATTGAAGTTCTAGCGATGTCACCGCTATTTGATTGGGTTCTTTCTTGGCGGTGTTGACCTCTTATAATGTCATCAGCTTGGGGTGGAAAAAGGGAGAGAACGCTCGTTTGTTTGGCAAGAGAAGAAGAGTTGCCCTCTTCCCCTTGTGGCCTTTGGTGGGGATGCTCGTAACGAACCATTAGTGGTTCTTACATGAGTCTCAACGCTTATTGGATCTCTTGGAAATGATGGAGTAGGCCAGCATTATCAGAAACCCTTAGTGTGGTGACTGCGATGTTACCATTGTAAGGGGTATGATTCATTGGTGTGATGTTAGTTGTAAGCTTCATAGACAGAATATTGCCAATAAGGATGAGGGTACAAGTTGTTGAGAAAATGGCGGGGGCACTACTCGGGGCAGCAGTGGCGGAGGAAATAAGATGGATAATTGGTGGGGTAGTAGTTGAAATGGTGGCCTCTTCAATTGATTCCCGTCTACGCCTACAGTTCTCGAACCAAAGCATACATTCCTCGGCTCGATCAGACCATACTGTCGGAGTCATGCTGCAAGCAAGGTAGTCCACTCCACGGAGGGGAGTTCCCCTTCACTGCTGCGAAAGGCCTCCTCTGGAATCACCAGTTGTCCCTTGCTGGGTCTCCACCTTTGGGTTGGAGATCTAGTGCTGCTTTCAGCAACTTAGGGAGTTGGATTATTTGACAACATTTTCAGTTAAATGAAACGAGTAATGAGACAATCAAAAGAAAAGTTAGGAAGAGCTAATCTCTGCAAACCGAAATGTGGTTGTTCAAGATGATAAAAAGTTGTGATACTTAGAGTTCGAGGAGGGCAGACCCTTTTTATAGGAGAATGGCCTCATGTCGTGTAAATCGAGAGAGAGCGATGTATGCCATGAGAATTGAGAGAGAGCGACTCGTGCCGCGAATATTGAGCACACAACATATTTTGCGAAAATCGAGGGAGAATGACGTGTATCGCGAGACTTGAGAGAGAGCGACGTGTACCGTGGATATTGAGCGCGCGACGCATTTTGCAAAAATCGAGGTAGGGCAACGCGTGTCGCAAACGACGCGTTTTGCAAAAATCGAGGGAGGGCGACGTATGCCGTGAGCGACGCGTTTTTCCGAATTCTCAGAATCAAAGTTTGGTTCATGTTTCTACATCTTTATTAATGCTTTAACTATAATTAATCTCACACTTAGATCACCACTTGGGTGGGTGGCCTAATGGTAAGGAGCTAGTCATGTATTTGTGTGATCGCAGGTTCAAGTCCCCATTATGCCCAAGCGGTCTCATGTCTTGGCTTTACTTCAGGGGTAAGTGAGATAGTCGATGATTCCCACCCATGAGACTATTTTTTTATTTTTTTTATTTTTTATTTATTATTAAGTTACTTTGAGCCACCTATGTACATTTTTGTATAAGGGGCTCTACTCTAATATATACTACCGTGGACAACCTTGGTCAGGGCTGGTTAATTTCCTTAATTATCTTGGAAGAAGAAGTCTACAATAATTGAATGATGAACTTGAAATTTTTTTTTAAATCATTTTTTTGAATTCAATATAGTAACATTTAAATTGTATTTAATTCCTTATAAACCAATACAAAATTAAAATTAAAGATTTCGTTAAAATTTATATTCCTAAATTAAGCTTGAATATTTTAATGAGACCTGAATACGCAATGCAAAAATACATATTCATATTCAACTTGCACATGCAAAGGAATTTTGGGTAAATCCAGATTTCAGAATAAACCATTTGTTCATATCTATTTGTATGTGTAGCACTTCCAAACCCAGTAGGGTCTAATGTGCTTCTTTTTTATATTTTTAGTGAAAATAATAACAGCGAAAATAAATAAATCTCGGACATTATTATATTATTATATTTATATATTTGATTATGAATATGAAAATTTTAAATTATTAATGTATCTGATCTAACAATTAATTATGAATCATCAATATGGGTACATGTTTCTACAAACATAAATGACATATTTAAATTAATTAATGTGTTTTCAATAATACTACCATTTTTCTTAGAGAATATATGATTGTTACCTGTCCTTGAGAGCCTTCACGTTAATCTCATTTCCTCCAATGTTATTATCTTTAGGATCCATTCTTAAACAATGATCAAACGTTATTTTAAAATCATAAATCTATTGTTAACGTATAATAATATAACATAGTAAAAGAAATATCGTAAAATCTATATGCTAGAGTATGCAAGACCTATATCATATTCTTTGATACCAATTGTAAGGACCTGAAACTGAGCAAGTTCCTATATATAAATTTTTTAGTGAACACACATAAATCTAAATTATTTTTATTACCAGAGCACTAATTAATTTTATTATAAATATATGTCTCAACTATTAAATTGAAAATTTCTAAAATTTTAAAATACACAAGCATATTCTAAATTGTATTGTGCTAAATTTTTATTCTACTCTACTCTTTCTACTCCCGCCGATGCACTTGATATGTCAGATTTTTGGTATACTCTTCAAATAATCTAAAATGTAAAATAACGATTGGGGTGAGATGACGCTCAGTAAGTAAATAAGATTATTATTAGTGTATAGGCAAAATGAGCTTTCATAATATTATACTTTCATAAAATAATATTTAATACTATAACTTCAAAACAGTTTTTAAAATATAAGTGAATTGAAAATTTTCTACATAAAACTTTTATCATCAACTACAATAGTAAAATTTTATAACAATATACTGTAATTTTAAATTAAACCTTTAAAACTATAACTATAATATTTAATTATATACATATATACTTTTCCTTACACATTTCCTTTAGATCATCATTTAGGCACAAAAATGCCAATATTCACATAAACATATATTTTTCCTTCAAATCTTCAATAGCTCAATACACGTAATTAAATATGTATATACATATACTGTAAAAACTCACTCTTAGGCCAAATAGCCGTAAATCATGTTTCTATTAGTCGTGAGTCATGTTTACCCCCATGATTGGGTTGTGTGGTCCGAAGACTGGACTTAACTGGCTGGCCGGTCAAATTAAATTAACATACATAATCATTAAGTGAGATTTTCCCTATTAAACTCTGGTCCGACCCAAGTGAGCACTTAGGTGAAATTCACTACCATATAAAACCACTTTGTAAACAGTGTGGGTGCACTCTGATCCGTTTAAACTTTAAGTTGCGGTACCGAGTATTCATAATTTCTGTATCATCTGAGTCATAAGGGGTTTTGAAAACATCTTATTATACAATTAAAATAATATCACAAAAATGTCATTTTTACTTATATTTTCGTGAAATACGCAACATAAAAAAATAAACTCATGTCATCTTTACTCATATTTTCGTGAAATATGTAGCGTAGAAATAAACTCATGCTACATAATTTTCGTGTTAAAAATATTTTCTTGAATATAAATTAATTCTGTAAAATACTTGAGGGGTTTAGAATATTTTTTAACTCAAAAATTAATGTAAGTATATTAAAAATAAATTTCGTATAATTAAATATGCATAAAAATAAACTCGGGAAAATTTTATGAAAATAACTAACATAATCAAAATTTACTTACAAATAAACTGGAGCATAAATTTTAAATAAAAATATAACATAATCAAATTTACTTACTTTTTACTTAACCTTGTGAGACGATCACAACGAATATCTCTAAAAAATGAGATCAGAAAGAGTGGATGAATGAAAATTTTAATTATAAAAAAATTCTCCCTCCACCAATAATTCTTTCACTCACTAATCCTTCTTTTCCTTTCAAAATTTTTATGTGAAAAATGAAGGTTGAGAACTTCCTATTTATAAGAAAATTTTGCGAAAGAAAATGAAATTTGTAAAAGTGTAGGGAGATAGATGAAATTATAATTTTTTTAAAAAAATAAAGGAATGGGCATGGGATGAGAGGTATTGGATGGGGATGAGGGTACATATGGGGAAAATGGGAGTGCTTGCTGACACTCCCATTTAATTAATTTTTAATTAATTTACTCAGTTAATTAATTAATTAATTCATAATTTTTTTTGAAATCATTATTATTATCATTGTTATTATTTTTACGCTATGTTTCGTATATATATATTAAAAAAAATTAAGTTCGAATTTCGAAAACTCATATGGACCCCACATGGTCTTGTGGGTCCCACACAACTTCGAGACCTAAGCGGGTCCTACGCAACTCCAATAGTTCTCACACGATTTTATGGGTCCTACATAGCTTTGGGACTCATGTGGGATCCCACATGGCTTCGAGACTCATGTGGGCCCACACGGTCTTGTGGGCCCCGCATAGGATACTTATATTATTATTATTTTATCATATATTTTTACAAATTATGTTAGTCAAAACATTATTTTATGTATATGTACTTATTTACATGTACAAACAGTGTCTACCCTATTTATCTTATGAAATTTCATTTTGACCAGACCGACCTTTAGGGAGCGACTGAGTCGCAATGGTCTCTAAGCACTCACTAAGACAAGGTCTTTCTTAGGCATCAAACATGGAATCAAGGATCCTACAGAAAAACACATCTGTATTGATATTAAGTTAATGACCATTATTATTATTATTATTATTATGCTTTAATCGTATATATATTTCTGGGGTCATTAAAGGAAACAACTCTTTTCTCAACTCGGTTTCAAGCCAATTCTAAAACGGGAAATTTGTTGGCTATTACTTTCTTTCACACCACACCTAATGGAAATTTCATCAAAATTGCTCATGTATTCAGTCACACTCAAACTTCTTTGCCTAAGGCTATAAAGTTGGTCCATGATGCGTTCTCTATAGGAGATTGGGACATACTTTTCTTTCAACCTTTCTTTCATCAAATCCAAAAGTTCTATAGGCCTATGACCAAGGCGAGCTTCTTGTCTTTCGACATTCACCCAATGAGCTTTACTTGCCTAGTCAACCTCATCTTTGCAAATATTACTCGATGTGGATCATTCATTTTATACCAATCAAAATATGAATCAATTCAGCCAACCAATCCTGAAAAAAATTTGGGTCCATTTGACCATCATATGGAGGGGTTTCAATTTTTACTCTTTTCCTCACATCCACATCCGAATCATGGTTTTCCCTACGATATGGTCTCTTTGGTTGAAAATCCTCTTCATCATAATCTTCATCATTTCAGTTTGGAATATAAGGGTCATGACATTGGAACCTTCTAGGAGCATTTAGTCTTTGTGGAGGATGAATAGGAGGTCGTTCTTGAGGTGGTATCCTCTCTTTTGGAGGATGGTTTTGCTCCCTAAAGTGTGGGGAAGGAAGCTCATTGTCAAGCTCAACGAGCTATCCTGGATTTTCTGGAAGTGGGTTAGGAGCTAAACTAGCTTCCAACCTCTCAATTCTTGCAAGTGCATTGGTCAAGTCTTGGGTCAAATCATGGACTTGGTCTTGTAGGTCATCTAAAAGTGTGTCACAGTCCATATCATTCCTATGACCACAATAATGATTTTTGGTTTGGGTTGCCATCAAAACACAATCCTCCTCCTTAGAGGTTGTTCCCTGAAACCGAACCAAACTAACATTCCAAATATCCAAAATTCAAAATCTACGTAGGCTGTTCCGGGCAAAACTGTCGATGGTTTCAAACTGAAACCGAATTCTTGTGGCTACTAGGGAAAATGGAACTTTAAGGGTTTGCCTAATTCGACCTAGGTTCTGATACCCAGATGTAGGACGGGAATGGTTGACCTACCCCTACGGTTCAACCCTCACACAAGCACATACACTAAAAACTCTTTCAATTAAGAATTCAATTAACTAAATTAAACACCATAAATTATGCTATATTTCACATATTGTTGGATTTTGAAAAGGTGTATGATGTTGTCCAGAAAATAAGTCCCAAGTATTACTGATCAAGGAATCAAGCTTTATGCGTAAAGATGTTAATTTCAATGTCAAGATTACAAGTTCTAAGTTAACAAACTAATATTCATACAATTGATATTAGTTAGCAAGTGGCAAAGTTGAAATCTAAGGGTTCAAATGTGCTATTCAAATATGGAATTTCAGGCTTCAAGTAAAGGTTTACACAATATTAAGTAAGGGTTCAAACAAGTACTGAATTTACCACGAAATTGGTTGGATGACTTAACGTTATTCAACACAAGTTAGACCACGTCGTGAGTCCTTCGTATAAGTTTTGAATCAACAAGATGAATGCAGCAATGGAATGTAGGGAAAATGGCCGTGTGGGTGTATAATGGTGGTGGTCGTGTGGGTGTTGGATGGGGGAGGTCGTGTGGGTGAGAGGAAGGAGATGGCTATGGTGTTGCTGGATAGAGTGGTCTCTCACCACTTGATCTCTGGAGAGAACTCCGTAGCCTCAGACTACACAATCAATAGATCGAAGAAAGCTAAACAAGCATCGACAATGGAAATTCATTCAATATTCAAACATAAGCTGCTCTTAGAGTTCTTACAATAAAAGATATAAAATCTAGCATGGGGGGACAAGACATTAACTAGCTAACAGTTCCCACACAAGCATGGGAGACAAAGATATTTAATACTAACACTAAATCCTAACACATTAAACACTCTCACAACTTACGAAGCCCATATATAAGCTGAATTGTCTTACATTATCACAAATTAAATATGAGACATATGCCAAAGGGAGGCCCAAATCCATGTGGGGCCTATGGAGTCGTGTGGAGAGCCCACAAGCTGTGTGGGGCCCACATGGGTCTTGAGGTGGATCTTGCTTCAATACTTCACTTGTAACGACCTCAATTTCCTTAACATAAAATGTAATATAATGAATGGAAAAGTCAACCCGAACCCGTAGGTAACGGGGACACCTGTCAATCACAACGAAAACCTAAACAGCAGTAAAATAAAATCTCAATCATTCAACCATGAAACATAATACCAAAGTTATTTACATTCCCAAAATACTGTATTTATTTACAATCTTCCAAAAGTCAAAATAACACTAGGATTGTACAATAAAAATCTCCTAATCCTAATTCAATGCTTACCCTTCTAGTAAGGAAGCTAAACCCACTCAACGACTGCCCTGGCCCGCCGGACCCTTTGGGTTTCCTGAAAATAATTTAATATTTGGGGGTGAGACACTTCTCAGTAAAGGAAAATAAACTAAATACAGCTATGTGGCAACATGAATATTTAAGGCACTTGTACGTATACAGTACATTTCATAACTCTGTAAACTTTTATTATATCATACTGGATAATCATATAATTTCATATATGTTAATAAATCATAATATACATAAAACATCTGTTATAACTATAATATTGAAAATATACCCAGGATGAATAGCTAGCTGGTGTCATGTATATCCCCCCCATGACGGGTTGTGCAGCCCGAAGGCAACCCCCAACAATGGTTAGCCGACCACTGCCGAGTCAAATATGTTTGTAAGGACGATGAGCCTGCCACACTCTGGTCCAGACTGTCAGGTGGATGTCCACACTCTACTAAAAGTCACATCGACTATCCATCTCCCACCCCCTCGTGGGGTGGTTAGCACTAATCTGATCATAAATATCTGATTTATAAGCTAGGGTACCAAGCCCCTGAACTGAACTAAACTAACATCTTGGTTGTGATAACATATAATACATGATCATACATAACATCATTACGGCCTCGTGTCGAATATATCGTAATTACGGCCTCGTGCCGAATATATCATAATTACGGCCTCGTGCCGAATACATCATAATTACGACCTCGTGCCAAATATATCATAAATATGGCCTCGTGCCGAATACATCATAATTACGGCCTCGTTCCGAAATCATATCAGGTATATACATTCTGAAAATAAATCGATTATCATACATTCGTCAAAATCATCGTAACATAACATATCTTTTCATAATACCTGATAACATACTTTGCTCATAAAATCTTTCATATCGTAATACGTTCACATAAAATAATATTCATGCCACACATGCGTTCTAAAATCGTAATTCTCTGGCATCTCATATATATATATATATATATATATATATATATATACATTTCAATATAATAGCAGTATTTCTCAAACGTACATTTCATCCATAATATACAATTATAAGATATGCTTTTTTGAAAATAAATTTATTCATAATTAATAATAATTTGTATGAAAAGTAACTGCTTTAGTTTATTCCCTTACCTGACTACTGAGAAAGCCCCTAAAATATCCTAGCCTGACCCCCCATAGGATTTTCTGATCAATACCCTGAAACTGAAAATTCTCAGTATTAAACTTCAGTATTTTCATACGTACATTATTTCCTATAACTATCACAAGACCAAATTTGGCTTAAAAAGTCTTACCTCAACTCAGGGATGATTTCCAACTTCATTTCCCCAACAATCCGCTTCGAAAAACTCATAGAGAACTTCGCCAGGAGCGTCGTGGTAGCCTCAAATCTTCGATCCAGCGACTGGCGGGGCCAAAATCGAAGAGAGAAGTGAGAGAGAGGCGTAGGAGAGAGAGAGAAGAGTGTTAAAAGTGAATAAAAATTAGATTTTTAGCTATTTATAGGGCCAAATTCGTCGATGAGACATGTCACCTCGTCGACGAATCCTTCATTAAATTCGTCGACGAGACCCTGTATTCGTCGACGAAATTCAGAGCAGCCAAAAACCCCGCTTAGTATTTTCTCGTCGACGAATCCCTGTATTTGTCGACAAATTTTCTTCTGCACTCATCGACGAACCCCTGTATTTTTCCACGAATCTAGGCAATCTCTTTAAAATTATTTTTATCCCCTAAATGCAATGTCGTCGATGAAGTCTATGACCTCCTTCTGTTTCTGTTTCTATTTCTTTCCTTCTTAATTATTCAAATTCCATTTTTATTCGGGTTGTCACATCACTTGGTCTTCAAGTACCTAATAATTTTGAAATAAAATATCCAAAATAATAAAGTCTTCAACAAAAGTCTTCCATCAAAAGAAGATGGTCTTTAAGAAATCCCACATGTACCTACAAAAGAGTTATGAACAATAATGGACATCGGGAGGTTGTTCAAGTGTCACCATATCTGCAAAGGAAATAGACAAGGCATGTTGATCACCATCAATATAGTAGACATTCACGTGTTGCCAATGCAACTACTACCGACTTCCCACATTTGGGGGTAACCAATGCAACCACCACCGACACTCGTGGCGAAGTTGTCTGCAAGTCTACTGGAGCTGATTGTTGGTGGAGTTGGTTTGGATTTCATCCCAATCTCAGGGTAAGGCATTTTATTCGGTATTTGTCTTTCCCTCAGTTATAAGAAATACAATACACGAAGAAATACTAATATTTTGTTATGGGGTATGTGGTTTTCAGGGTGTTGAATGGAGAACCCTGCGGGTATAGGGCTAGAGTATAGTAGAGACTTTTCAGAGATAAAGTAAAGGAAACATGCTATGCTAGGAGATTTATTAACGTTATCAGAACTTATATATATGCATGTATACCAAATATTATACAGGATATGAATTTTTAAAGTATGTATGGCCTGAGTACATGATATTGTTATGGAGTTTTATGTAGTTTTTCAGTATTTCAAGTTATACAAACATAGTTAGAAAATTACAGATTTTATACAGACAAAATATGTGTACATATACAGTTTTATTCAGATGATTACATAGATAGATATATATAACATTATATAGATATTTATTCAGAACAGTATATACAGTGTATATAGAAAGCTATGTTTTCCTAAATGCCATAACACTCATGTGATACAGAAAGAAAGTACAGACAAATTATACAGTTATAGCATCAAGATGCTACATATATTACAATATTTACAGTACAACAATATAGTGTTATGGTTATTTTGGAAATATAATGAAAACAGTATAAAGAGTATAGTATGTATATATATAGTATCAGATCCTTGTGGAAAGATTACAGACAGATATAGTACAGATATAGATTATAGAGCACTGTACCGTTGCTAGTACAGATAGAGTGCAACCACATATCTCAGATAGTGTGTGGGTACCGTCAACCGTGCTCAGAGAGTATGTAGCTCCCCGGTTCGCTGGGTTGAGGGAGCCGATTTGACGAGGTAGTAGCCAGTCCCGCGCCTAGGAGAGTACGCAGTTTGACTGGGTTAAGGTAGTGTAGGGTATAGTGACTTTCCTGAAGGCTCAACCAGGTTAAGTCCCGCCTACGGGCTGCACAACCCTGTCATGAGAGGTCAAATCATGACATACAGAGTCCCAGCGAAAGAACACAGTTATGTATATGTATACAGTTTTACAGTTTTTATCGTATGTAGTATGTTATAGCATTATGAATGATAAAAAGCTCAGATGATACAACTGTTTTAAGATTTTATACATGTGTTTTATAGATTTGTCAGATCATACAGTTTTAAATACTATTATTACAATTTTATAACTCGGTCGCCACACACTAGTAATAGCATATTTCCACTTACTGAGCGTCGACTCACCCCATTACTTTAACATTTTTTCAAGTGAGTCAGCTAGGCGAGCAGATCAGACTCGCGGATAGAGATCACTTGGTCACCCTATTTATAGGGTAAGTTTTGTGTAGGGTTTTGTATTTTTGGGTAGTTGACACTGGAGAGAGAGAGGTATTATGTAGCTATGATTGAAAATACTGTATTTTGGTATTATATATATATATATATATGTATATATGGTTATGTGATTTATGTTTCCCGCTGCATAGGGGTGTCCATTATATTCAAATTGTTGACCTTATTGGTCACGCTGGTTTTGATTATGACAAATACTCATTGTATCTAATGAGCGTTTGAGTTTTTGTGCAGGAATCAAGAATGATAAGATCAAGATGTGCACAAAAGCAAGAAAGGCTTGAAGACAATTTCATAACTCTTAATTGTAATAATGTTCAGTAAAATTGTCTGTAATAGTAATTAGGGTTCTTCGGTTTGTAATAAGCACACACATCACAAACATGATTTAATTTGCAAGCTCAAACGGAACCGTAGAAAGACCTTAGGGTGAACCTTCGGTCGACCGACGACCGACACCGGACTTTTTCGGTGATCTCAAATTGGACCCCAAAGTGACCTTAGGACACACACATATTCACATATATTTGTTGGACACTTGAATAGGAATTGTTTGGGTAGATACGGGACCGAAATGCACACTTGGTGTACTTTCGGTCGACCGGCCAATTCAGTTCAATTTGGCCCGGTCGATCGAAACTGGTCCGGGTCAACTATTTGACCCAGGCCCGGTCGACCGAGACCTTATAGGTCATTTGACCTCGGTCGACCGAACCACCTGGGAGTCAACAGTTTGACCTCCCGGTCAACCGACCAGATTTGTACTCCAACTACCTGGTCGACCGAGGGGTCTTGGGAGAATTCCTAGCGGTATGGTCGACCGAGCCATACAGTTCAAAAAGGCCCCGGTCGACCGAACC
Source organism: Malania oleifera (assembly GCF_029873635.1). NCBI lineage: Eukaryota > Viridiplantae > Streptophyta > Magnoliopsida > Santalales > Ximeniaceae > Malania > Malania oleifera. Next base: position 10,535,305 of record NC_080422.1, read on the forward strand.
TCGGTCTTTTTGAAAATCGCCCTTGCCCGGTCGACCGACCACTCAGTTCAAAATGCCCCCCGTCGACCGAGCTACTTGAGTCCCGGTCGACCGAGACACTTTTGGTCAACCGGACCTCTCGGGTTGTTCCCATTTTTACCGTGGTTAATATTTTTCTAAACAGGGTTAAAATGTCTTAAACATCATTAAAATTTTCTAAAAATACCCTATAGGTCCCCAACGGTCATATTTTCTCCCTTGCCTATATATACAAGTTCATTTAAGAAAATTAAGAGAGGATTAGCCACTTTGATTAGGGAAAATTCTTTGAAAATCCAAAACCCTATAATACTCATTCTTAAGCCTCCTACACTCATACTTACCTTCTCATACAAATTAAACCCTTTGTAAGTTGATTGAGTGCTAGTCTAAGTAGGTTTGCTCTCCCATTCATATTTGATTGTTTTATTATCCTTGAGAGCTAAACCTTGAGTATTCTTAGGGGACTTTATTAATAAGTCTATCCTAAGAAAACTTTGATAGATCTTCTAAGATTTGCACCTCCATTGCAACATCTTAAGAAGATTGTATTTGTATTTTGGTTGCAAAACGTTTTCAAATATCTATTGTGTTATTAATCTTGAAAATATTTGATGAGATATTTGCTAGTGTGATAAAATCTTTGTTGAATACTCGTTAACTCATATATCTTTTGCTGAATACAAAGATTGAATATCCTTTTGCAAACCAAACTTATACGTTGCTAGAGCTTCATATACATATGTATATTGAGAAAACTTGTTGATTGAAATATATGAAGTCTAAATGATATCTTTGTTTGAGCACTTAGATTGAATATCCTGTGATACAAAGATCATTTAGGTTTACACTCTCACGTACGCATTACACTGATAGTAAATCTATTTGAGAGTTGACATCTTAGACCACACTGAGCTTACAAATTATTTCATATTTGTGGTGTATATTATTGCGCGAGTTTGGGTACATATCTGCTTTACTTGAAAGCACAATCACTGTACCATTTCAGTATAATACACATTGGTTGTATTTCCAGGCACTAGCCTGAAGAGGGAGACTAGCCCTGGAATAGTCCCGAATTGGCTTAGACCCGGTTAGGAAAGTTAGGTGCATCGTCCTGTTAAGGCGTGTAGGTTGAGGTCAGCCCCGCTAATTGACCTAGTTAAGGTTGAGGTCAGCCCTGTGATAATTTGACCTGGTTGTAAACGGTGCCGCTCCACCCTTAAGTGAGCTATTAGTGGAATCCTCTAGCTTGCGAGCTTGAGGCGGGGACGTAGGCACGGTTGGCCGAACCCCGATAACATATCGTGTGTTCATTTATATTTCCGCACTTTATATTTACCGCACATGTATGTTATGGGTGAATGATGCGTATGACTTAAATTTCACATTATACTTATATACGCATTTGAAAATTGAATAGGCAGACCCTAGGTTGTGTATATACTGTTGTTTATCCGGTTCAACCTAGGTGATAAATTTTAAAATTCCAATTCACCCCCCCTCTTGGCAATACACCAATTCTAACACAAATATTGGAGTAATTTGTTATTATAAAAAAAATGGTGAATTTTGAGGATGTTACATACAAGCCCTTTCATGTCAGTCTAATATGATGTTTAGGGTCCTGGTAGAGTTGTATCCAAGTTGTGTTTCCAATACTTTGTAACCTTTGTGGATGATTATTAAAGAATGACTTAGCTATTTTGAACAAAAGATCATTTTGAGTTATTTCATATATTTTGTGCCTTTTTTCTGAAGTAAAGACTCAATTTGGTTTTCTAGTTTAAATACTTCAAAGAGATAATGCTAAAGAGTAATTAAGTTCACAATTCACTACTTATATGACTTAGTTTGGTATTGTCCATCAATCATTCTATGTATACACTGCATAACAAAATGGGGTTGCAGAGAGGAAAAATAAAAATATCTTAGAAATCACTCACACATTACTTTATCAAATGCATGTACCTAAAGTTTTTTGGGGTGATGTTGCACTTTCTGCTTGCTATATGATCAATAAGATGTCATCCTCTGCTCTTAATGGTAAATTCCCCTACTCCATTCTCTTTCCTAATTCATATTTATTCTCTCTCCCTCCTCGTATATTCGAGTGTGTGCCCCTTGATCATCAACTAACTCCTAGGATGGATAAGTTGGATCCTAGTGCTATAAAATGTCTTTCTTGGCTTACTTATATGCTCAAAAGGGATATTATTGTTACAGTCCTATGCTACATCGCTTCTTTATTTCTGCCGATGTTACCTTCCTTGAGTCTACACCTTAAGACACCCAACTCCTAAGTGCTTTTGAGCTTAATGAGTCTCTGCCTCTGCCTAATCTTCCAGATTCTACTTTATTGTCCTTGCCCACCCAACCATCTGAGTCCCCATATAGTTCGATTTCTTCTTATCGTCTTGATCATCCTAATTTAAAAGTGTATTCATGACAACGACTCCAAGGAAGAGAGTCCCCTCTAGTTTCTACTTCCACACCTTTGGTTTCCTCGTTTGATGATCATATTTCCCATGATGTTGATCCTCCCATTGCTATTCAGAAAGGTAAATGCACATGTACCCAACATTCCATTTCCAAATATGTTTTTTATGACTTCTTATCACCATATTATTATTGTTTCGTTACTTTTCTATCATCTATTACCTTCCTAAATCTATTTCGGAAGCCTTAGCCCATTTTGGGTGAAGGAATTCTATGGTTGAAGAGATGAATGCTTTATAGGACAATGGCACTAGGGACTTTGTACCTTTTCCTCCTGACAAGTTAGTAGTTGGTTGTCATTGGGTATACACTTTAAAAGTCAACCCTAATGGTTCTATGGTTGGTCTAAAGGCCCATATTATTTCTAAAGGGTATACTCAACTGTATGGTTTGGGTTATTTTGGCACCTTTTCTCCAGTTGCCAAGCTTACACCAGTATGTCTATTCATCTCCTTCGCTACTGTTTGTCATTGGCCATTACATCAATTAGATGTGAAGAATGCCTTCTTGCATAATGATTTTGAGGAGAAGGTCTATATGGAGCAACCTCCTAGGTTTGTTGCTCAATGGGAGTCAGATTAGTTTTTCGGCTTAAAAAGAAACTATATGGTTTAAAATAGTCTCCTAGAGCATGGTTTGGTCATTTCAGTGTTGTAGTTCTTTAGTCCAGTATTTAATGGTTTGTAGTGGATCATTATGTATTTTATCATCATACTATGTGATGATGATAAAGGTACCTAGAGTCTTAAACTTTTTAATACAAACTAAGTTTCAAATCAAAGATTTGGAACTGTGGAAATACTTCTTGGGTATAAAAGTATCTAGATCCAACATGGGAACTATTTTGTCATAGAGGAAGTATGTCCTTGATCTGTTGGATGAAACATGATTGTTAGGATCCAAACCGATTTTTACACCCATAGATCCTGATAGCAAGCAAGTGCTAGATACAGGTGATTTGCTACCTCATCCTAGATAATACTAGAGACTTGCTCAAAAGTTGAATTATCTCAGTCACTCTATCGAGTATATCATTTGTAATAATTGTTGGGGGTCAATTTCTAGATTCTTTGAGAACAAGCCATTGGAACGTAGTAGTTCACATCTTAAGATATCTCAAAGGTGCATCTGGGAAATATCTTTTATATCGTGATTAGGGTCACACTTATATCCATGGATATACAGATGTAGATTAGGTTGGGTCGCCTTCTGACTAGAGATCCGCAATCAGGTACTATATATTGTTTGGCGGTAATTTTGTTTCTTGGAAGAGTAAAAAACAAATTGTGGTTGTAACGCATTGTTTTTTTTTTTTTTTTTTTCGGTCAAATTCCTCGGATACCATAACAATGATAATAAATTCCACTTGGATCCAAGGTGGGGTACCTGAGATATACCTGTCCATATCCATATTCTATCTATGCAACGAAAAACATAACCCAATTAAACTTTAAGTACAATACCAAAGCACTACTGTCTCCCAAAAATATCCATACCAACCCCCAAAAATCATCAAATCCTCAAAGTCTATACAAACATATACCTAGTCCCAAAATGGAAACATGCCCTAATCAACAAAAATCTACTCCTCTGCTATTTCGGAGTTCGGTCCGCCTGACACCCCGTATTTCTTGAAATGTTAAGATCTATGGGGTGAGACACCTCTCAGTAAGCGGGGGAATAAATTATTATTAGTATGTGGCAATAAAATTTAGTGTATTACATCATTTTCATAAATATATATATATATATATATATATATATATATATATATACATACATACATCTGTAACAATATATTATTCTCAAAATATAATCATTCTCAACAAATATTTATGAGTACAAAGTAACATATCTATCAAAGTACAATCATATAAGTGCATCGTGTCTGTAATGAGAAAACTCATTCATATCATCGTCATGTAATAACCCCACATGACCAGGTTGTGTGGCTCAAAGGTAGGACTTAACCCTGGTTGGTCTATCAGGCTAAGTCAAAATACCTCGTCTATGGTACGATTGGCCAACCACAGCCTGGTCCGAACCCAAGGGCACTCAACATCTCTCCAAAGGCTCAATCAACTTCCATTACCAACACGCTCCCTAAGTTGTGTGGTTGCACTAACTCAATCACTAGCAACGGTACTATGCTCTCATATCATTAAACAACTAGGCTCTCATATCATTAAACAACTAGGTTCTCATATCCATCACTCGTTATACATATAAGTTTATTTCTAAAAATTTCCATTTCTCATAAATATACTCAAGCTCATGAGTATCCATGTGTATGTATCACATCTTGTCTATAACTCATGGCTCATTTCTCATAAATATGCACAAGCCCATGAGTATCCATGTGTATGTATCACATTTTGTTTGTAACTCATGGTTGTACATCATATCTAATTAAAACATGTCTATAAAAAATCTCATTTCATCGTATCAGTGTAAAACATATCTATACATATCTCATCTCAACATAGCTGCTTACATCATATCTGTTTATATCTCAATGTAAACCCCATTTCATCATATAAAATATTCACAGATTTATTTCTCAGTGATCACACTCGTTTCTCATGCCACATAGATTTTCAATAATATTTAACCATATAATAATTATCCAGTAAAACATTGGTTATTTCCAAAACTACCATTTCATATATATATATATATACCTGATAAGTCAGAAAATTCACATATAATATTTTCATATCATACTTCAATTTAATCAGTTAAATTTCTCTAAAGTCCTGACATAATTTATTCCTCTTACCTATTTCCTGAGGAAACGCTCGCAGGGATGCAAAATCAACGCGTGCGGTGTTTGCACAAAACCCTGTATTCCACAAATCCTAATTTAGTCAGCTCAACCCCAGCATGCATACCACCCTAGTATTCCTAAGTCCACACAAATCAAATAACTAATTAAGCTTAAGACAACTCCCTTATCCTAATTTTGGAGTGGTGCATGGGATCCTCAAAACACGAATTTGTCCTGGTTAACTTGATGAGGATCGCAGCTAGGCCTTAAAAACAGTGTTTGATCGTCAATCTGGGGCGTTTGGAGTGAAAAAATGAGGAGAGAGAGAGAGAGAGAGAGAGAGAGAGAGAGAGAGAGAGAGAGAGAGAGCTCTAATATTTACAAAGAAAAGATGACATGCAACCTTATATAACTTTCTGTCCGTGAGCAAAATCGTCGACAGTTTTCTTAGGCTCTCTAAAACCATCAACGGTTTGGTCTTTAACCAAACCGAATTTTAACTAATTTACCTTTACCTGGCTACGGTAACATGAAACCGTCAATGGTTTTCTGAGCTCCCATCAAACCATCGACGATTTGGTCTTCACCAAACCATTCTCCCTCTTTTCCTTATTCATATTTATACTTATTATTTTTCGGGTCCCTACAGTGGTGGCTAGGTCAAGTGCTAAATCAGAATATAGAGCTATGACTCATACTACTTGTGAGCTTGTTTGGTTAAATAACATGTAAAAAGAATTGGATATTTAAAATTCTCAGCCTATGAAGTTGATGTGTGATAATCAAGATACTTTTCATTTTGCCTCAAATATGGTCTTTCATAAGCAAATGAAATACATTTAAGTTGATTGCTACTTTGTTCAGGAGAAACTTGTGCAAAAGCTCATTACTACCACTTATGTGAAGTCTAATATGCAGCTTGTTGATTTGTTTACCAAAATTTTGGGTGCTTGTGTTAAATTTATTTTTAATAGGCTAGGATTATATGATATTTATGTTTTAGCTTAAGAGGGAGTGTTAAAGGTTATTATTAAATGTGTTAGTATGTTAATTAGTGAGAGTTAGTAAAAGTATTACTGTTATTAGGATGTATTTATTTGAATTATGAATAGAAGGAAGAGACCTGTCGCAACATCTTGAAGAAGGGTTCGAAGTGGCGAGGGGTGATAATAATAATAGTTCGATGGAGTTATCACTGACTTGTTATTTTCCTAAGTGCATTAGTTCACCTAATTACTACTTGTTGATTGGTCTCTAGACTAATCCTAAGGCCAAGGAACCAGTAGTCTCAGTCTGCTTTTACCAAAGTAAGGATTGGGAGTATATTTATATAAGGGGAAGGTATTCACACCCCTTGTACACCTATTCTATGAACAATACCTAATTAACTATGACTTATCCCAATTTGAATCATATGGTCCTTAATTAAATCCTAAACAATCCAATAAATTTTAAAATTTCAAAAGACTTGAAGTGTGAGACTGTATGCAGAATTGCCTAAGATGTTTTAGGCAGATGCAGTTAACATGACCTATCATATTATTGACAGGTCACCCTCTATGAAGCTAGATTGTAAAATGGTTAAGGAAGTTTGGACATGTTAGGAGGTTTACTACTCTACATTAAGTATCTTTGGTTCTCCAGTATACACTTAAATTCCTAGTGATCTTTGGTCCAAAATAGACCCTAAATCTAGGTGCATTTTCATTGATTATACAAAAAGGGGTTAAAGGGTTCAAGTTGTGGGATCTAGAGGACAAGAAAGTATTTATGAGTAGAGATGTGCAAAGAAATAATGCTGACAAGAAGGGACTAGGGGTGCAAGTGGAGCTTGGTAGACTCCACTTGGTAGACAACAAAAGCAGCAACCAAAGGTGTCCTCGGTTAAGCAACACAATCAGCAACAATTAGATGAGCATAGTGTAGCTACTAATAGACCCACAAGCATTATCGATGCACCACAGACATTGGTTTTGAGAATATGGTCTCCTTTGCTCTAGTAAGTGGTAGTAGAGATCCATATTCTTTCCAAGATGCAATTTCAGGTCTAGAGAGAAATAGGTGGATGGAAGCTATAATGGAAGTGGTGGAGTCTTCAAATAAAAATCAGACTTAGGAGTTGGTAGAACATTCTAAGAGAAGGAAAAAAAAATAGGATGCAAATGGGTGTTCATGAAGAAAAATGATATTTAAGAAAGAGATATTAAATGATTTAGCACCTAACTAGTGGAAAAAGAGTACTCTCAAAGGAAAAGGATAGACTATGATCATGTATTATTTTTGGGTGCCCAACATACCTCCAATAAGGTTTTACTAGCCATGCAACTCAATTTGATTTTGGAGTTAAAGTAGTTGGATGTTAAAACAACATTTATCCATGGTGACTTAGAATAGAAAATTTATATGGAAAAATCATAAGGTTTTAAGGAACCTGGGAAGGAGCATTATGCTTACAAGTTGAGGAAATCATTGTATAGTCTGAAGTAATCACCAAAGCAATGGTACAAATGTTATTAAGTAAGAAATTTGAGATTAAGAATCTTGGTGCTACAAAGATGATCATTGGGATGGAAACAAGAAGAGACCAAAAAGATTGGAAGCTTCGAGTCTCTCAAAAGGGTTATATAGAGAATGTGTGGGAGCGATTTAGAATGAGCAATGCTAAGCCAATGTTTAGCCCATCGGCAAATCATTTCAACCTATCTTCAACACAATGCCCACAATCAGAGGAGGATGTAAAGGAGATCTCAAGGGTACCGTACACCAATGTAGTGGGTTGCTTGATGTATGTCACGGTTTGTAATCATCTGAATATAACACATGCAATTAGTATAGTAAGTTTATAGAAAATCCAAGTAATAAGCATTATAGTGCTTTGAAGTGGGTCCTCGGGTACTTGAAAGGCACTGGAGATTTTGGCATTATGGTTGGTACATGACATAATTCAACTTTAGTATAGGGACTCATTGATGCAGATTATGCAAGAGATTTGGATGACAAGAGGTCCACAACAGGTTATGTATACAATATGGCAAATGGACCTACTTTTATAAACCAATTTTATAGTTAGTTGTTGCATTAACTGCAACTGAGGCAAAGTACATGGCAAATAGAGACCACAAGGGGAAGTTATGTTGTTGAAGGGATTGGTAACTGGACTTAGCATAATGCTGCAAACTATTCATTTGCATTGTGACGGTCAAACTGTCATTCATTTAGCAATGAATCAAGTCTATCATGTTAGAACAAAGTACCTTGTGGTCAAATACCACAAGATACAAAAGTTAATTGCTACTAATAGGATTCAGTTGGTTACAGTGGCTACACAAGAACATGCAGCTGATATGTTGACAAAAATTTTACTAAAGAGAAGCTCTCGCATTGCTTAAACTTACTCCATATTGCTAGTTGTTGAATTAGTAATGTGCAACTTCAAGCGGAGGTATAGGTCTCGAAGCTCCAAGGGGGTGAATATTCTCCAAGGTGGAAATAGTTGAGTTATGACTTATATTCAAAAGGGTTTAACTATTTGAAATTTGTTATAAGTGGGAGGTTTCATGATGTAGGACGGGAATGATCGGCCTAGTCCTATAGTTCGACCCTCACACAAGCGCATACACTCAAAACACTTTGGATTAAGAATTTAATTAACCAACATAAACATCATAAATTATGCTATATTTCACATGTTGTCACCATTTCGGCAAAGGAAACAATCAAGATCTGTTGATCCCCATCATTTCATGCAGAGGGTGAAGGAGCCCGTAGGGCCCTTACGCTTTCCACAGGATAAACCTCCCTATCTACTTAAACTAAACCTTGCAAGGGTGCGTCGGGGGGGGGGGGGGGGTGTTGGAACAAGATCCCCCCCTGCAATATCGTATGATATGTTTTAAGTAGTTTAATTATGTGGTCATATGAGGGAATTTTGTCGTTTTAACATGAGGCTATATATAAATATTTGTACCCAAGGATTAAAATCCTAAGATAGTTTTCGTTTGATGCTATAGTCAAAATTGTGCAAAGGCTTTGCGAACGTAGGCACATTGTCGAACAATGTAAATTCATTCTATTCTTCTTCTTTTACTCTTTTGATTTCTATTTTCATATTATTGTGTGTGTATTCATAATCTTAGGGCGCAATTTCACTACAAAAATAAAAAAGTAAAAGAAATAAAGAAAAGGTGCAATGAAATTTCAAAAAAAAAAAAAATTTCTTGCTTATACAATTTAAATAGGAATGTAAAATATGGACTAACCTTTGTGAGGAAATCACAATCCACTACAAGTCCTAAAGTGATATTTTAAGGTAAAAAAATTGTTTTTAACTTGCATGAAAAGAAATTAAACAATACTTAACCTCCAAAGTCAAAAATTTCTTCTTCTATTGAGTAATTTATGCATTAACTTAATAGCAAGGCCATAGAGTTTGGTAGTCAAGTATTACTAATTGCTTTAATTATGTTAAATCCGTAGTTGTTTTACTAAATTATCAAGACTTAAAAATGGTATATAATGAGTTTAAATTGGTTCCTTAAGGAGAAGAAATGTGCCATTTATCTTCATTACGTTACACTATTCCGTAAATTAGCGCAACTAACTCGAATGGTATGTGATAACTCCAAATTAATATTTGTTTTGAAGTAAAATGCATCCTTTTACTTTTACTTTAGGTAAAAGATTGAAGTAAAATTCTCAAAATGTTTTAGCTACATTATGGGTTTAACGAAGGGGAGACAGCTAGGTCTATATAAGAGCTAAGCTCAACACAACCCTGTACTGGGCTGTGGCTTCATAGTTTAAAGATCATGGCTTGTGGTAGTATGGTCCTGTGGGGTGTGGCCTTGTGGTGTGGCTTGGCCAGTTGGAATGGGCTAGCCATGGAGGATGGAAGGCTGTGCTCCCCTCCTAATTATGACTATGGTGATGCACTTGGCAAAGCAATTTTGTCTTTTGAAGGGCAAAGATCGGGCAAGTTGCCGCCTACGCCGAGAGTGCAATGGAGGGGAGACTCTGCTAACTCAGATGGCATGCCCGATAATGTATTAATTTCTTTGTTTTTGTTTTCTTGATTTTAATTAATTATTTATTTATTTTGGCATGGGGTTGGTGGGTGGCGGGTTTAGAGGTAAAATATATTGTTCGACTTTGTAATGTTTTTGAAATTTTGTGTTTTGGCATGTCCCAAGTACTCGCAAAGGTGGGACCCACTTCCAGATGCAGGGTTCACTCAATGCATACTTGTCATGCCGGAATACAAAATTTCGAGAAAACTATCATTTTTCGTGTTCTATTCTAATTTCTAAGACAATACACAAAGGTTAATTACTCCCTAATCATGAAAAATGTAATAAGAAAGAAAGTGATTATTGCTCAATTGGAATTACAAGTGTCCTTCCCGTCTATATCTTTTCTCTCCTTTCTCGACCTTGCTTTTGAGAAGAGTCTTTCTTTTTGTTCTTTCTTCTTTCTTTTATCATTGTTTTCACCACATCAAAGGAAAAAAGAACTTTCATCCCCTCCCTCCATTTTAATTTTTCCTTCCATATTCATGTATCTCTTGTGACACTAGAGTCACAAGCACCAACACTATCAACGTTTCTATCTGTTTTTGGTTATTTAGAACTCTACACATATGTTAGGGACAACCAATGACATATTAGTAACTAAAAGACATCCCATCAACGTGTATGCTTCAATACTGGTTATTATAGAGCTACAACATTTTTTTTATTTTTTTTCTATTTTGTTTCTTTCTTTCTTTCTCTAATGATTTAGGCTGGATGTTCCTATATTGGAAGGTGAATTTGGCAGGAGGGTACTATGATGCTGGGGACAATGTCAAGTTTGGATGGCCAATGTCTTTTACAGTGAGCTTATTGAGTTGGGCAGCTGCAACGTACCCGAAGAAGATATCTGCAGTTAATCAGATGAGTTACCTTCGCGATTCTATTCGCTGGGGTGCCGATTTCATATTGCAAGCTTACACTCACCCCACCACCCTCTACACCCAGGTTCTCTCTCTCTCTCTCTCTCTCTCTCTCTCTCTCTCTCTCTCTGAATCATGACAACTTTTTGTGAACATTGAAGTGTAAGATTACTAAATCTTAATATGGACCAAAAGGGGTAGCCGAATTTGCTTTTGAGTTTTTATTTTTATTTTTTTCAGTTGAAGAACATAGGAAACCAGCAAAACCCAAATTTTATTTTTTATTTTTAATTAAAGGAGGTGGCACCTCCATTTATTTATTAATATACCTTCACTTTTGACGGAATAATATCGTAGTTACAAGACAAGCACCAATCAAAATAGGACTACAAATCCAAACAAAATTAAATGAGAAACAAATCTAAACAGATCTATCAAAAGTAAAAATAATAAAATAAACTAAAATCTAAAAATCTAAACCAATCAAACAAAAATCGAGAGCAAAATAAAAGGCTATTAATGTTGAGTTCAAGTAGCACTAGTGGTACCTTATAAAGACAAAACCCACACCGATATGGAGATATTGTTAGGTGAGGTTGCCTAATCATGTCACATTCTACATGGCCAATCAAACCTTTGGATTTTGAATAGTTTTCAATTGAGAGTGATTTAGTTGTTTAAAATATAATGTGGTTATGTAGTATAACGATGATGATCTTTAGCAATTAATTGTATAATTCTTTCACACTGTTTTAACTTCATGGGCATGGTTCTACAGGTTGGAGATGGAAACAGAGATCACCAATGCTGGGAGCGTCCAGAGGACATGGACACTCCTCGAACACTCTACAAAATCACTTCCTCTAATCCGGGAACTGAGGCGGCAGCTGAGGCTTCTGCTGCTCTTGCTGCTGCATCAATTGTCTTCAGAAGGGTGGACTCCAAATATTCTGCGAATCTACTCGGACAATCAAAATCAGTGAGGCACAGCATATGCAATATAGTTCAAAGTCTACTCATGACCACTGAACTCTGCTTCAGTTCTCTAACTTGTTTAGGTGTTTTCAGCTCTTTAATTTTGCAGACAAGTTCAGAGGATCTTACCAAGCCTCCTGCCCTTTCTACTGTTCCTATTCAGGCTTTCAGGTAGGAAACTTGAGCTAGATAGCTAGTCACTTGTCACATGTGAACAATTAGGATCATCCATCATCCATTGTAACAACAACGAGCCTTAATTTCAATTGGGTTCTTGATGCTTTGAAGGATGAATTGCTGTGGGCAGCAGCTTGGCTGTACAAGGCCAGTGGAGATGCCAACTATTTGAATTATGTATCAAGCAACCAAGGATGGAGTCGGGCAATGACGGAGTTCAGTTGGGATAACAAGTTCGTTGGAGCTCAGACATTGCTAGCAAAGGTATCGCTATCAATAACAATGATTGTTCTTGTTTTTTTCCTAAAATAAAAGGGAAGGTAGGGTAATTCACTGACGGCATACCCTGTGCAGGAATTCCTAATTGGTGGCAAGAAAAATTTGGAGAAGTACAAGCGAGATGCTGATTCATTTGTATGTGCATTGATGCCCGGAAGTAGCTCTAGGCAGATCAAAACAACTCCAGGTAAGCACCAATGCTTTGATTCCAAAGCAAACTAGTTAGGTTTGTGATAGGAAGCATGAATTTCAGGCCTTAGATTTGGATTTGTATAGATTTGGACAAAGCTTAATACAATTTTGTCTGGCACTTTATTTCAAACAATCCCAACTCCAAGCTACTAGACATGGGGTAAGAGTACTGGTTTTGTTAAATGCAGGTGGCCTTATGTTCACCAGAGATGGTAGCAATCTACAGTATGTAACAAGCTCTACCATGGTGCTATTTATCTACTCCAAAACCCTAAGTGCATCTCATATTCTGGGAGTCCAATGTGGTTCTCAGAATTTCTCCACCTCCCAAATCAGAGCCTTTGCAAAATCACAGGTTAAGTTGTTGCCTTCAATTCATTTATTTTTGGGATGGGATTTGGGAAGAAAGTATCTAACATTTGTTTTGGTTTTTCTTGCTTTGTGTTTGCCGCTCAGGTGGACTATATACTTGGGAACAACCCCAAGAAGATGTCCTACATGGTGGGCTTTGGAAATAAATTTCCAATGCAGTTGCACCACAGAGCTGCATCCATCCCCGCCATCAAAGTTCTTCCGGCCAAGGTCGGATGCAACCAGGGATTTGCAGACTGGTTTTCTTCCAGCAAACCAAATCCAAATACTCATGTGGGTGCCATTGTAGGAGGTCCTGACTCGAATGACCAGTTCAGGGATTCGAGATCAGACTACGCTCATTCGGAAACTACGACCTATATCAATGCAGCTTTTGTGGGTTCAGTGGCTGCCTTAACTGCATCTGCCAAAGGGTGTTTGGAACTGCCACAGATCAATAGAACTGCACAAATTATTGATGAAATTTAGACAAATACATCACATACATACATACATATGTCAAGTAGCAATAAAATCCCAATTCATGGGCTTGAGAGCTTGAGTGACTTTGATTGTAATCTATTTATAACTGATACAGCCTTTATATGATTCAATTGGAAGATGGTTTATATAAAAACTTCTTGCAATGTTGTTTCAAGTAGGCATATTTTAAATCTACTTCAGCTCATCTTATTAATTTCAAAGATTTTAAAGGGTGAATACAAGGCAAAGGAAGATCTGGGAAGATATAAGACTTGTCATTGGATCCCGCGAGCTAATGACATTGAGGAATGGGTACTTGTGCATTTGTCATCCCACGCTTACGCGTTTTAATTATGGGGCATGCATAGTTGTGTGACAACATACTTTTGACTTTGCAATCCTTCATATGTAATCTACCCCCATCCTTTAAATCTTTTCTTGGCCACTACTCCATATCTTCCTCTGTATCTTCTATTTCCCAATCTTCCTAGACATCAATTTTAGCCTCCGGGTGTACTTTCCGATCTAGACAGTCTCATAAGCTCCCTCCGCTATGCTGATGCATAGTATCGGTGCTTTTGCATGCTTAAAGGTTCATAACATAATAATGACTTTAATGTGGATTTATAACTATCATGGAAAAAATACTTAACTACTAAAGTCAAGTTTTATAATAAAATATAACTCACTTTTTCCTGAAAAGAACATTGAGTAGGTTTTGAATTAACGTAATAGATACTCTGGCTCTTCAGGTCGGTTATAGAGTTAATTTGATAGCTAAATGTTGCTAATTGCTTTCATAATGTTAAGCCAGTACTTTTTTTTTTTTTTCTAAATTATCGAGACTTAAATGGCATATGAAGGTTTAAATTGGTTCTTTTAAGATAAGTGAGGGCTATTAATAAAATTGGGGTTTTTGTTAAAAAAAAAAAAAGAAAAAAGAAAAAAGAGAAAAGAAAAAAAGTAATGCATCTTTTCTGTTCATTACGTAATTAGTGAAACTAACTTGAGTGGTGCATGGCAAGTCCAAGTTAGGTATTTTTAAAGTAAAATGCATCTTTTACTTTTACTTTTAGGTAATGGGCTGAAGTCGAATTCTGAAAATATTTTCCCTACGTTATGAATTTTACAAAGGGGTGATAGCTAGGTCCATAAATAGCACTAAGCTCAACAGCAACACTGTGTGCTGTGGCTTCATAGTTCAAAGAGCATGGGCTGTGGTAGTATGCTCCTCTGGGGTGGGGTCTTGTTGTATGTCTTGGCTAGTTGGAATGGACTAGCCATGGAGGATGGAGGGCTGTGCTCCCCTCCCAAATATAACTATACTGATGCGCTTGGCAAGGCAATCTTGTTTTTTGAAGGACAAAGGTCAGGGAAGCTGCCGCCTGGGCAGCGAGTGCGGTGGAGGGGAGACTCTGCTCTCTTAGATGGCATGCCTGATAAAGTACTAATTTCTTTGTTATTGTTTTGTTTAGTTTTTCTAGTTTTTTTTGTTGTTGTTTAGAGGTCCGGAGGGAAAATGGGCCGTTCGGACACTGTTACACTTCGAAAATATGTATTCCAGCCTCTTCCAGTACACACGAAGGTGGATAGCAACTGGGCATGGGATCCACCCGGTCTGTTCCTGAGAGATGCCGGGAAACAAATTTTAGGAAAAACGATCATTTTCGTGTTCTAATTCACACATACACGCACAAACACAAACTACTCCCTTACCAAGGAAAATGTAAGAAAGAAAAGTAATTATGCTCAAATTGAATGACAAGTCTCTTTTCCATTTTTCTCCCTTTCCAGTCTGGAAATTCCAGCACAATTGATTTTTGAGGAAGAGAAGGAAAGCTTAGGCACAACGGTAAGGTTGTTGCCGTGACTTGGAGGTCACAAGTTCGAGGCGTGGAAACAGCCTCTTGCAAAAATGCAAGGTAAGGCTGCGTATTATATACCCATTGTGGACCGCCCCTTCTTTGGACCCTACATACATGAGAGCTTTGTGTACTAGGCTGCCCTTTTCTTTTTTTCATCATCTTTCTTCTTCATTGTTCTCTTCTACATACTTGGCTAGTTGGTTCTATCTGTTTTTGGTTATTTAGAAATCTACTCTACATTTTACCGAAAACCCATGACATATTGTAACTAAAAGACACTCTATGAACTTAATTGTGTACTTCAATAATGATTAAAGCGAGAGCAATCTCTTCTCTAACTTCTCTTCTTGTGATTGGTGGATTTCAAATATTGCGCAAAAAAGAACCATACCTTGTTAAGTATTTTTCTTTATGATGGTGTGTATATTGGCAGGTGAACTTGGCAGGAGGATACTATGACGCTGGGGACAATGTCAAGTTTGGATGGCCAATGTCTTTCACAATGAGCTTGTTGAGTTGGGCTGCTGTTGAGTACCAAAAAGAGATATCTGCAGTTAACCAGATGTGTTACCTTCACGAAGCAATCCGCTGGGGAACTGATTTCATATTGCGAGCTTACACTCCCCCCACCACCCTCTACACCCAGGTGAATCAGTGACTGCAGAATTTGCTTTTGAGTTTTATATATATATATATACTTTTTGGTTGAAGAACTTACTTCACTAGTCCAACCCAAAAGACAAATTGGTAATTTCAATGAGTATTAGTAGTGTCTTATAAAAGAAAAATGCAAGCATTCAACCCCATATATATGGAGAAAACCATTATCTCTCCAACCCAAAAGGCATTTTTTGGCTTCTGGTAGCACTAGTCATACCTTACCAAGACAAAATGCAAGCATCCAACCCCACCATATTGGAACAACCATTATTTTTTTATAATGGAGGACATACCACATTAGAGCAACCCAAAAGAGTGTTTTACAAAAAGTTTCTACGATTTGACTTATATACCTAACATCTTCTAATTATGCTACTAAATAGGGTGTAGATCACATGATCAGGCCTGCTTACCCATTGCACAAACCGCTGAATTTTAGGCTGGTTGGATTGAGTACTTTAATTTTTGTATGACTCTATAAGCCATCTCAGCCTTCGCGTATACAATCCTTTCTCCTTGAATTTCCTACCATCTGCCAACTCATGAAGGATTTGTCATTCAATTTTTCATCCCATTCTATTATACCAAACAAATCTAATTCTGTTTTGTATGCCCAATCCCAAAATTGCCTCCGTCCATAAACCAAAATCTGCTTTGTAGTGCAACAACTAAGTTAAAAGAGTACCCTGAGCCATGATCGCATAAATTGGCGGAAAAGGATTCATATAGCCAACCCCACTTAGTGGGACTAAGACTTGGTTTTGTTGTTGTTGTTGTACTTGCCCATTATACATATCGATTGTATAGTTGTGTTTATGTTACGTAAAATAGTGGGCAAGTAGTAAAGGAAATATTTGACGATTAATTGAATCATTAGTCCTCATAGCTGCTACAATATGGAGACAGTACACAGTAGTCCTCATTGCTTCTTTTACTTCATAGACATGGCCCTACACTCTTATAGGTTGGAGATGGGAATGAAGATCACCAGTGCTGGGAGCGTCCAGAGGACATGGACACCCCTCGAACACTCTACAAAATCACTTCCTCTAAACCGGGAACTGAGGCAGCAGCTGAGGCTTCTGCTGCTCTTGCTGCTGCATCAATAGTCTTCAAACGGGTGGACTCCAAATATTCTGCAAATCTGCTCACCCAATCGAAATCAGTAAGGCACGGCTTATATAGTATAGATATAAGGCCACTGATCATGGCCACAAGCTCTAACTTTTTTAGGTGTTTTCAGCTATTTAATTTTGCAGACAAGTTCAGAGGATCTTACCAAGCCTCCTGCCCTTTCTACTGCTCCTACTCAGGCTTTCAGGTAGGAAAACTTGAGCTAGATAGCTAGCCACTTGTCACATGTTAACAATTTGGTTCATCCATCACCCACTTTAACAATGAGTCTTAATTTCAATTGGTTTTTGATGCTTTGAAGGATGAGTTGCTGTGGGCAGCAGCTTGGCTGTACAAGGCCAGTGGAGATGCCAACTATTTGAATTACGTATCAAGCAACCAAGGATGGAGTCAGGCAATGTCGGAGTTCAGTTGGGATAACAAGTTCGTTGGAGCTCAGACACTGCTAGCAAAGGTATCCATATCCGTATAATAACAATGCCTGTTCTTCTTTTCTTCCTAAATGAATAGGGAAGGGAGGGAAGGTAGTAGTGACATACTCCCTGCAGGAATTCCTTGGTGGGAAGAAAAATTTGGGGAAGTTCAAGAGAGATGCTGATTCATTCATATGTGCATTGATGCCCGGAAGTAGCTCCAGGCAGATCAGAACAACTCCAGGTAAACAGCCAATATATTGAATTCAATATAATCGAAGTTTGTAAAGGTCGGTTTCTCTATGCAGAATAGTTTCCAAGGTGAACTAGTCACAGTAAATTGTTCTGTAAATTTTCAGGTGGGCTTATGTTTACCAGAGATGGTAGCAATCTTCAGTATGTGACAAGCTCTACCATGGTGCTATTTATCTACTCCACGACCCTGAGTGCATCTCATATTGAGGGTGTCCAATGTGGTTCTCATAATTTCTCCACCTCCCAAATCAGAGCCTTTGCAAAATCACAGGTTAAGTTGTTGCCTTCAGTTCATTTATTTCTCGGGATGGGATTTGGGAAAGAAAGTACTTACACACTTGTTTTGGTTTTGTCAATTTGTGTTTGCTGCTTCAGGTGGATTACATACTTGGGAAAAACCCCAAGAAGATGTCCTACATGGTGGGCCTCGGCAGCAAATTTCCGAGGCAATTGCACCACCGAGCTGCATCCATCCCCTCCATCAAAATTCTACCGGCCAAGGTCGGATGCAACCAGGGGTTTTCAACCTGGTTTTCTTCCAGCAAACCAAATCCAAATACTCATGTGGGTGCCATTGTAGGAGGTCCTGATTCCAATGACCAGTTCAGCGATTCGAGATCGGATTATGCTCACCTGGAAGCCACAACCTATATCAATGCAGCTTTTGTGGGTTCAGTGGCTGCCTTAACTTCATCTGCCAAAGTGTGTTTGGAACTGCCACAGATCAATAGGACTGCGCACTTGGTTGATCACATTTAACATAACAAAAACCAATATTATATAAATATCAAGGAGTAATAAAATCCCAATCATGGGCTTGAGTGGCTGAATGTAACCCATTTATAACTGGCACAACTTTTCTATGAATCAATGGAAAGACAAGTTTATATGTAAAAACTTCTTGAAGTGTTGCTTCAAAAATTTTCTTCAGCTCATCTTATTTCCTTATTGTTCAGCCTCTTGTTCAACAAATGAATGGTTTAACCGGCTCCAGTTGAGCGTGCGTGTGCACACGGTTGGAGATGGATCTATGAGCATCAATCGCACAAGTAAAATACACAACCACAATACAACACCAGATTTACGTGGTTCAGTCCACTGTGACTTACGTCCACAGGGGCACACACAATCCACTATAATCGAGAGAATTACTGTTGAGAATTCCACTTGTGAGCTTGTCCCACATTGGAAAATCATAGTGGATAATGGATGCTTATATACATGGTTGGGCTCAAAACCCAATAGGCTTAAATTTTTGGGTCAAGTTGGTGTGCACTCATGTGTATCAAATCCACCCATAGGCTCCTCCGGTCCTAACAAGTGGTATCAGAGCCTACAGTTCGTAAGTCTGGGTAAGCGACATCGTAAAAGTCGAGACATGAACCTAACTATCCTGACGTGCTAACAGTTGGAGGACCAAGTGTATAACTGGGGCCAATAAGGATCATCGAAGCTGCGGATGGATCCGAACAGGGTCAAGACGTGAGAGGTAGGATTGGTTCGGAGGCACGTGAAATGCAATCCGACGCACATAAGGCGCTAGTGGTAAGGCCCACTTGAGCAACTGTTAGAAAATTGAGCTTATTCCCAGAAGGGAGACGATTTCCGTTCAAGGAGGAGCGGTTGGAACTTACAAGTGAGGGAGAGATTGTTGAGAATTCCACTTGTGAGTTTTTCCCACATTGGAAAATTAGAGTGGATGATGAGTGCTTATATACATGGTTGGGTCCAAGACCCAATAGGCTTAAACTTTTGGGTTAAATTGGTGTTCACCCTTGTGTATCAAGCCCACCCATAGGCTCCTCTGGTCCTAACAATTACAAGGAGGAGGAGGAGGCTATTGCCCTCAACTCCTCTCTCTCTCTCTCTCTCTCTCTCTCTCTCTCTCTCTCTACAACACACACTTTGCCTCACACTACTCTGTACACCACCACACCGCACTCTGCAGCATGCAACTCACAACCTTGCCACTATATTACACACATATACATCACATATATATACACAAATGGGAGGGAAAAAGACATAGAAGGTGGCTGCAATTTCAAACATGGTAGGCAGAGTTTGGTGGAGGACTGCTGGTCTTCCCAACAAAATTAACATAATTAAGTTGTTGGGTGGTGTGGCTGCCTAACCAATACGAGCCACACCCTAACAATCTCTACCTTGGCAAGTATCAACTCCCAAGTCCACAGCTCCACCTTGATGCGAACTTGATCAAGGAAAATCTTCATAACTTGATTCAAACGTCTGAATCATGCAAAGAGCACCGCCTTCTTCATTGGCAAACTGAACTCATCTATTCGTTCCTGACGATGTGTAGCATCATTCGAGGTCAAACCACCTACCACTGTGACTCCCATCAACTAATACAGCCCATGAGAATTCTTCCCTATAAAAACCATTGAGTCACGCCGGGTCACCTCCATAGCTCCACTTGCGACAGAGATTTGGCAACTCTTAGAATCCAACCGAATAAGGGAGATCAAATTTTTTCACATCCTTGGAACAAAGTTTACGTCATCCAAAATACGGACCGCTCCAACAAGCGTCTTCAGTTTCATAGATCCAATCCCTCTAACATCGCATGAAGACCCATCATCGAGTGATACCGTACCGCAAACTTCTCTAAAAGAATGGAAAATTTCTTTCTTAAGACAAACATGAACCGAACTCCCAGAGTCCAAAACCCATCCATCAACGTTTGGACTGTGACAAGTATTCATGTTCTTTCTCATCAATTTTTGGCACTCCCTCTTCATATGGTTGTACTTCTTGCTGTATCGACACTGCACATTATTTTGTCAATGTAAACTTCTTCTCAACAAGGACCTCATCATTACCATGTCATGTGGCATTCTTTGATGTATTGATACCATCCCGTGTCTTCTTTTCTTCTTCGTATCATTTTCGATCTTCACGGTCCCTCTTGAAGTGCCCCTTTTTTATGACACCAATAGTCTCGTTCTCTTGATTTTGAATGCCATTGTTTTCCACCGAGCTTTCGATCTTTGCTTCTTCCTTGTCTCTCATTATTAGTCACCAAAGCTTGCTCATGAGAAGTCACAATCGGCTTTCTTAACGTCTTAGAATCTTGAAGTGATGTCATCACATCATCCAACTTCAAGGTATCCTTCCCCACTAGCAATGTAGTTGCCAAACCATCAAATGAAACTGGTAGAGACGACAAAAGTAGAAGCATCGTATGCTCTTCAACAATTTTCACGCCGAGGATCAATAACTGGGTCAAAATCTTATTGTAATCATTTATGTGATAAAAAATACAGCTTCCCTCATTCATTCGGAGTTGATAAAGTTTCTTCTTCAGAAATAACTTATTGGTAAGGGACTTCGACATATACCTCTACTCCAATTTCTTCTACAGCTCCATCGGTGGGGTTTTGTCTAACATCGAATATTTGACTTCATATTCCAGAAACAATCGGATTGTGCTGACCCTCTTCATCTCCAATTCTGTCCAGTCGTCATCTTTGATATCATCTGGCTTCTTCTCAATCAACGGCTTGATCAAGCCTTGTTGAACCAAAATATCCTTCATCGCACTCTACCACAAGCTGAAGTTGTTTCGCCCATCAAACTTCTCCACCTTAATTTTTGAAATGTCAACACTTGCCATTCTACTCCAAATCTCACAAAACAAACACTACCAATGGCTTCGGAACGACCACAAACCTTAGAAATGGTATAATTCGTTCAAAAAAATTATATGAAATGACTCTAAAAAGCTCGGTTAAACTTCTAGTCAAAACAGTTGATTTCGTTCAAACTTAATGAAATATTCCTTCGTTTAATGGAATATTCCTAGTGTCATTAATTACACTGACGTCGTTACTTGACACCATCTGGTGACGTGGCACTATGGGGCCCACCTTCCTATCGGGTCCACCTGCTGACGTGGCACCGAGGCCCAGCTCCTGTAAGGGCTAACTATTGACGTGGCACCGCTGACCCCTACAGGCGTGTCTTGTGGGGCCCACCCTAGGTCCACGCTGCTGACATGTCACGAATCCCAACTGATATGACAAACTGCCGTCACATTCACATCAGCGTCTTCAACCTCCAGACGATCGCCAGCGCATGGTAGCACATAAACCACCTTCCAACTAACTGCCGACGCGTGAGGGTGCGTGAGCCCACCTACCGTTCACCTATCAACTCGTGGTGGCAGGTGTGGACGCTTGGCAATGCCTTTTGGCTATCCATGGTGCGTGTGAGCGTGTGTGTCCTCTTCTGAGCTCCGTTCGAGCCATAGTTACCGCCATTGGCTTCGTCTCGACAAGAGGAACATGATGGTGGTCTTAAACTAACTTTTGAGCTAGTGGGCAGAGGCTCCAATTTGGAAATTTTGCTCCGATTTGGTGATTTCACTCCAACCTCGCTCCGATACCAATTGTTGAGAATGGATCTATGAGCAACAATCACACAAGAAAAATACAAAACCATAATACAACACCAGATTTACGTGGTTTGGTCCACTGGGAGCTACGTCCATCGGAGCACACACAATCCACTATAATCGGGAGAATTACAAGGAGGAGGAGGAGGCTACAACCCTCAACTCCACTCTCTCTCTCTCTCTTTCTCTCTCTCTCTCTCTCTCTCTCTCTCTCTCTCTCTCTCTCTCTACAACACACACTTTTCCTCACATTACTCTGCACACCACCACACTGCACTCTACAACTCCCTCTCTTTGCACACACCACAGCACGCAACTCACAACCTTGCTACTATATTACACACAAAAACATCACATATATATACACAAATGGGAGGAGGAAAGTCACAGAAGGTGGCTACAATTTCAAATATGGTAGGCAGAGTTTGGTCGAGGGCTGCTGGGCTTCCCAGCAAAATCAACATAAGTTGTTGGGTGATGCGGCTGCCTAACCAATACGAGCAACACCCTAACACACACATGTGTAGATATTTGGATTTGCAAGAAGATTATTCCTGTGTTAATCAATATACCATGGTTTATAAAAGTATTACAAACATTAAGCAATAAGAAAGGCAAAATTAAACCAGCAGTATGCAAAATGCTTTGTTAGTTTAAAGAATCTAGAGAAGGTAATGCACTAACAAATCCATGGAACTCTCTAAATCTTGAGTTGAAGCCACCTACAATTTCGGTGAATATGGCCACTAAAAATTTCCAAGTGAACACATTTCAAGCAACCTCAGATCAATTATTATATGGAGGGAGAGAACTTTCCCATTTGAATCCTGAACTTCATGAGAAAGACATAAAATATGTGAAGACACAAGCATGTCCACGAAAAGTGATCATGGAGTTGGGCATCCACACTAGCTGTAAACTATCCAATCCCCTATTCTAATTCAAATACTATAAAAATCAACATCAATAAGAGTTAGTCTGTGAAGATTTAACCATTGCTAGTTATGAACTACTGTAAAAATCAACATCAACAAGCCCAGGAAGAAAAGAAAATAAAAGAAAAGAATCATCCTCGTGAAATGCTCAAAACCACTGCAAGTCTGTGAGTGCAAAGTCTCTACTCTCTAGGTGCAAATGGGCCTTATCATTATGGGTTGAACGAGATGAGTTGGGCCCTTACTGCTGTTTGGGCTAAGCATGCCCAGAATAGTGTCCCAACTCGTGACCCCACAACAATAACTTGTGAACTTCATAGGTATTGTTTCAAAACACGAATTCTGGACCATGAATCTAAGGTAGTGTTTGGGAGCATAGATTTCCAACTTTAAATTTGAGTTTGAGTGGATTTGGATAAATTTGGATACGATAATATACTACATCTTATTCAAATTCTATACAACTACAAATCCAAGTATCTCCAAATATAGGATAAAAATTTTTGTTAATCATGGTAAGATTTTATGTTTCTAAATGCAATATATACAAATTTAAAAAAGTATTTTTTGTTGACCGTATAGGTCACGTCCGGTTTTGATTATGACAAATACTCATTGTATCAAATGAGTGTTTAAGACTTTGTGTAGGAATCTTAAAATTGCCAAGATCGAGATGAGCACAAAGAAGAACTGAAGCTGAAGACCCAATTTACGATTGTATTATATTTCATTTATATGCAAAGGGTCTGTAATAGTAAATAGGGATTGGTTTGTAATAAGCTCACACACATCACATGCATCATATAATACGTAAGATCAAAGCAACCATAAACTAAAAATGATATTAGAATGATCTTAGGGTTTACCCTTCGGTCGACCGACACCGGACTTTTTCGGTATCTTTAATTGGACATAAATGACCCTAGAACACTCACTCATGCATAAACATATTTGATTATTTGAAATAGGGTGATTGTTGGATGAAAAAGGACCCAAATGCACAAAGTGTGCACTTTCGGTCAACCGACCAAGGAAGTTCATTTTGGCCTTGGTTGCCAAATAGGTAAGGGTAAACAAGTTGACTGCAGCTCGGTCGACCAAACCCTCATGAAGTCAACAATTTGACTTCCTAGTTGACTGAGACGTTTTTGTATTGCATCAACCTGGTCGATAGAGGGTCCTCGGCAGTTGTCCCAACGGTCTACTTGACCGACAGGCCTAGTTCAAATCAGCCTAGTCGACCAAACCTTGAACATACGAAAAATTGGCTCGTCTGGTCGACCAAAAAGTTAGTTCATTTTAGTCCCAATTGACCGAACCATGCAAAAAGGCTTCGATTTTAAAGATCTGGTCGACCGACCTAGGCAGCTCAAATTTGGTCCGGTCGACCAAACCATATGAACTTCAGTCGACCGAATATGTTTCTGGTCGACCGGACCTCTCGGGTTGTCCTGATTTTTACCGCAGTTAAATATTTTTAAACAGAGTTAATTAGGGTTAAAATGATCTTACACAATATTAATAATACCCTACATGTCCTAATGACTATAATTCTTCCAATGTCTATATATAGCCCATCATTTGCTAAGATTAGCAACAGATTAGCAGATTTGATTAGGGAGAATTCTTTGAAAATTCAAAAACCTATAATACTCATTTTTTAGCCTCCTACACTCATACGTACCTTCTCATACTGATTAAACCCTCTATAAGTTGATTGAGTGTTAGTCTAAATAGGTTTGCTCTTCCACTCTTGATTGTTTGATTGATTCGATTTTTTACAAGAGCTAAACCTCAGTGTTCTTAGGGGGCTTTTGCGAATAAGCCTATCCTAAGAAGACTTGCTTAAGATTTTGAGTATTGCATTTGTGTTGCAATATCTTAGGAAGCTTGTATTTGTCTTTGGGTTGTAAAATCATTTTCAAAACATACTCAAATATCTTGTGTGATTTATATTGATATATTTGTGAAAAGATATTTGTGTTTGTGATAGTGATCTTTGTTGCAATATTCATTCACTCATATGTTATTTGTTGAATACAAAGATTACACATCTTTTGCAAACCAAGCATATACATTATTTGATATTTACATGCTTGAGACATCCTGCTAATTGAAATATTTGAGACTTGATATCTTTGTGTGAGCTATTAGAATGAACACACATTGTGATATAAAGATCATACTGGTTGACACTCTCACGTACTCATTACACTGATAGCAAATATTTTGAGAGTTGAAATATTGAACCACACTGAACTTACATATTAAATCATATTGTGGTGTATGTAATTGCGTGTATTTGGATACATATCTACTTTACACGAAAGTACAATCACTGTACCGATATTATTTGATTGCAAAATCTGTTGTATTTCTAAGCACGGGCCTGAAGAGGGAGACTAGCCTTGAAATAGTCCCGAATTGGCTTAGACCCACTTAGGAAAATTAGGTGCGCCAACCTATTAAGGCGTGTATGTAACGATTCGAAATTTTAAATGAAATTTAAATAATAAAGAAAGGAAATTTTGAAAAAGGGAAAAAAGGGAAGCTGCCAAGCTTCGTCGACGAACACAGGGTTTTGTCGACGAAGGCTTTAAAGATTTCATCGACGAAGCTTGGCAGCTTCCCTTTTTTCCCTTTTTCAAATTTTCCTTTCTTTATTATTTAAATTTCATTTAAAATTTTGAATACGAACACAGGGTTTTGTCGACGAAGGCTTTAAAGATTTCGCCAACGAACACAGGGCTTCATCGACGAGAAAATACTGAGAGTGGTTCTGAGGCAGCCTGACTTAGTTATAGAAATTGACGTATGCATGAAAATATTGATGATTAATACTGGGGATTTTGAGTTTCAGGATATTGAGTAGGAAATCCTACGGGGGTAAGGATAAGATTTTAGGGGGCTTTCTCAATAGCCAAGTAAGGGAGTAAACTAAAGCAGTTCTTTTCCATGCAAACTATTATTGATTATGAGTAGTTTTATTTTCAGAAGAACATATGATGTATTCGTTTATTATGAATGAAATGTACGATTAGGAAAATACTGCTATGATGCTTAAAAAGTATATGTATGTATGAGATGTCAAAAAATCATGATTTTAAAATATGAAGTATAACTTTTAATAGAGCATGTGTGGCATGAATATTATTTTACGTGAAATGAGATAAAATATGAATGCTTTTACGAGTAAAACACATTTTCAGGTATTTTGGAAAGATGGGTTATGTTATATTGAGTTGACGAATATATGATAAATGAGTCATTTTCAAATGTAAATACCTGAAATGTATTTGGCGCGAGGCCACATTTATGTTATCGGCACGAGACCGTATTTATATGATTTTGGCATGAGGTCATGTATTTATGCTATCGGCACGAGATCGTATTGATATTATTGGCGCGAGGCCACATTTACTATGATTTTGGCACGAGGCCATACGTATGATTTCGGCGCGAGGCCGTATCTATGTTTTCGGCACAAAGTCGTAATGATGTTATGTATGATCATGTATTATATGTTATCACAACTAGGATGTTAGTTTAGTTCAGACCAGGAGCTTGGTACCGTAGCTATGGGTAGATCATATTTGGCACGATGTTGTATTAGTGCTAACCATTCCACGAAGGGATGGGAGATGGATAGTCGATGTGGCTTTCAGTAGAGTGTGGACATCCACCTGGCAGTCCGGACCAGGGTGTGGCGAGCCCATCATACTTACAGACATATTTGATTCGGCAGTGGTAGGCCAGCCATTGTCGGGTCCCGCCTTCGGACTGCACAACCCATCATGGGGGGTAATACATGACATTTGCTAGTTATTCATCCTGGGTATATTTCAGTATTACGAGTTATAACAGATGTTTATGTATGTTATGATTTATTAACGAATATGAAAATACATGATTATCCAGCATGATATTATGATTATTTCCAGAGTTATGAAATGTATTGTATATGTATAAGCACTTTAAATATTCATGTTATCACACAACTGTATTTAGTTTACTTTCCCTTACTGAGAAGTGTCTCACCCCCAACATAAATATATTTTTTAGGAAACCCAGAGAGACCGGCGGGTCAGGGCCGTCGTTGAGTGATTGGTGCTTCCCTACTAGAAAGGTAAGCCCTGAGCTAGGACTAGGAGATTTTTGTTGCATAGTCCTAGTGTTATTTTGACTTTTTGGAGATTGTACAAATGAACAGTATATTGATGTTAAAAGAAAGCTTTGGTATTATGTTTTATGGATGGATGTATGGATTTTTATGTTTACTGCTATTAGGTTTTTCGCTGTGTATGACAGGAGTCCCCGTTGGCCACAGGTTCGGGTTGACCATTTATTTATTATGTTGTATTTTATTTAGGGACATTATATTTGGTATCAAAGCCCAGGATACTAGGTTCTTTAGACTTTAGAATGCAACAGTAATAATATCAGAGTATAAGATAAGAAGATTTGAGGTCTGGTTTTATAGTCTAGATGCAGGACTTCCGTGATGGTTTGTATGATTTTCCTGGGGTGACGATTTCAAGAAATTCATTGTAAACTATCGTCAAGTTGGGTATCTAGGTTGCAAGATTGAACCTTGAATTGAGATTAAGAGAGATGAGTTAATTAGGAGGATATATTATATAAGTTGAGTGATACACGTAGAGAAAGAGGTTTTGAGTTAAGTTACCTGTTTTTCAGGATGGACCTTGGTGGCAATAGTGCCCATACCAGTGGGAGTGAGGGTGCTAGACCCTCAAGTGCTGCGGGTAGTGATTCAGATGCAGTCTTACGCAGCATAGCACAGCAGGTTATGGCAGAAATTCCTAGGAGTTCGAGAGAACAGGGTGGTCCATCGACAAGCCATGGTAGTTCTATAGAGAAGTTTATTAAGATGAGTCCTCCAGCTTTTTTAGGAGGGACAGATCCTGCAGCTGTTGAGAAGTGGGTGCAGGAGATGGAGAAAATATTTGTAATGCTGCAATGTTCAGAGGAGCAGAAGGTGTTGTTTGCCACCTACAGACTGACTAGAGAGGTTGAAAGATGGTGGTCGACAGTGAGACTTTTAGAGCAGCAGAGGACTATACCTGTGGAAATGACATAGGAGCGGTTCAAAGAGATTTTCTTTTATAGATATTTTCCAGCCTCTTCGAGGGTGGCTAAGATTGCAGAGTTCCTGAATCTGAAGCAGGGATAGCTGTCGGTACAAAAGTACCCGGCGAGGTTTATTGAGTTATCCCGCTTCGCCCCGTATATTATTCCAGATGAGGCGAAGAAGGTACAACAGTTTGAAAGAGGCCTGAGGAGAGAAATATACAAGCAGGTATCGATTTTAAAGTTGCAGGATTTTGCTGAGCTAGTGGACCGAGCCACAATAGCTGAGATTGGTGATCGGTTGGAGGCTGAGGAACAAAGATAGAAGAAGAGGTCTACACCTTCTGGTTCCCAGCAGGGGGTGGACGTGGTACATGGAAGAGAGGTGGCTATTATAGAGACCAGAGACAGGATACCGGACATCGCGGTTTCCAAGGTGCACAGTCATCTCCAGCTTGCCCATCTTGTGGGAAGAGACACTTGGGGGAGTGTCGTGTCGGGCAAGGTGTCTGCTATAGGTGCGGGGAGCCAGGGCATATGATGAGAGTTTCCGACACATACTGGTGTGACTCCTGCTCTTAGACCTGCAAGAGGAGGTTACCAGGTACCACGAGGAGGCCAGCAGAGGAATACGGCCCCAACCAGAGTTTTTGCATTGATGCCGAGCGACGCTGGGGCTGCCGACGACATGGTGACAGGTACTATTAGTATGTTTTCATTTAAAGTTACTGCACTTTTTGATTCTAGTGCCACGCATTCTTTTGTGTCCTTAGAGTGTGTTACGTTATATGGGGTGAAAACGCAATCATTAGATGTCGAGCTGTTAGTGGCTACACCGACCGGGTCAACAGTGAGATGTAGTAGGGTACTTTGTGGTTGTCCAGTTGATGTTCAAAGGAAGATTTTATTTGCTGATTTGGTGGTATTAGATATGCACGGGTTTGACATTATTTTCGGCATAGATTGGCTAGCGGCTAATTCTGCTATTATAGACTGCCGTGCTAGAGAAGTGATATTCAGACCTCTAGGGAAACCAGGATTTAGATTTACAGGGTCACAAGTGCAATCCTTACCTCAGATGATCTACGCAATTCAGGCGAGGAGACTGCTTCAGAATGGCTGTTTGGGATTCGTGGCTTTTGTGAAGGAGATGTCAGAAAATGAATTGAAACTTATAAATACGCCTGTAGTGAGAGAATTTACATACGTGTTACCAAATGAGTTACCAGGTTTGCCGCCTGACCATGAAGTAGATTTTTCTATTGATCTACTTCCAGGTAGAGCACCGATTTCTAAAGTACCGTACCAAATGGCGCCAACAGAGTTGGCAGAATTGAAAGACCAATTGCAGGATTTACTTGATAAAGGCTTCATACGGACTAGTGTATCTATGTGGGGAGCCCCACTGCTATTTTTGAAGAAGAAATACGGGACTATGAGAATGTGTATAGACTACATAGAGATTAATAAAGTGACTATCAAGAACAAGTATCCTCTACCCCGTATAGATGACTTGTTTGACCAGCTCCAGGGTACACGGGTGTATTCAAAGATTGACCTCAGATTCGGCTACCATCAGGTGAAGGTGAAAGCAGAAGACATCTCAAAGACGACCTTTAGGACCAGGTACGGGCATTATGAGTTTCTTGTTATGCCGTTTGGTTTGACAAATGCTCCTACAAGATTTAAGGACTTGATGAACAGAGTCTTCCACCGATATTTAGACTAGTTTATTGTTGTTTTTATTGATAATGTATTGGTCTATTCGAGGAACTATGAGGAGCATGAGACACATTTGAGGCAGGTTTTACAGATGCTCAGGGAGAAGAAGTTGTATGCCAAATTTAGTAAGTGTGATTTCTGGCTTGAGAAAGTTGTGTTTTTGGGGCATGTCATCTTAGGAGACGTAATTTCTGTAGATCCCAGTAAGATTGAGGCAGTGGTGAACTGGGTTAGACTGAGGAATATCCAAGAGATCAGAAGTTTCTTAGGGTTAGCTGGTTATTATCGTTGTTTTGTCGAGGGGTTCTCAGCCCTATCAGGGCCTCTGACACGACATACCAGGAAGAATGCTAGATTTGAGTGGGACGACAGCTGTGAGCAGAGCTTTCAAGAGCTGAAGTAGAGATTAGTCACAGCGCCGGTATTGATCATCCCATTTGGGGGTGAGGGTTATACCATTTATAGTGATGCGTCCTTAAAGGGACTTGATTGTGTGTTGATGCATCATGGCAGGGTAATAGCGTATGCATCTAGACAGTTGAAAGAGTATGAAAAGAATTACCCTACCCACGATCTTGAATTAGTTGCGGTGGTACATGCGTTAAAAATTTGGAGGCATTACCTATATGGCTAGCAGTGTGAGATCTTCTCCGACCACAAGAGCTTAAAGTACTTCTTCACTCAAAAGGAATTAAATATGAGATAGAGAAGGTAGTTATAGTTGATTAAAGATTTTGACTGTACTATTAGTTAACACCCAGGGAAAACAAATGTGGTAGCTGATGCACTGAGCAGGAAGTCTGGAGTATCAGCATTAGTAGCTATGGAGATTCAGCATCCGATCATGATGGACCTGGAGAGACTTGGCATTGAGTTGATGGAGAGTAACACCCTAGTATGTATTGCCAACCTAGTAGTACAACCTACTCTACAGAAAAGAATTAAAACCGCCCAGAAGGAAGATCCAGAGTTAGTAAAGGTGATGGATAGAGTGCAGAGTGGTCAAGGGGAGAAATTCAATATTGCAGATGACGGAGCCTTGCGGTTTTGTTCCAGATTATGTGTTCCTGCCGATACTGAGATCAGGAAGACCATTCTAGATGAGGCTCACAAATCGTTGTATACAGTTCATCCCGACAGTATGAAAATGTACAGGGATTTGCAAGAGTTTTACTGGTGGAACGGAATGAAGAGGGAGATTGCCGAGTATGTAGCCTAGTGTTTGATGTTCCAGTAGGTAAAGGCTGAGCACCAGAGGCCAGCAGGGCAGTTGCAGCTGTTATTTATCCCGGAGTGGAAGTGGGATCATATTTTTATGGACTTTATTTCAGGGCAGCCGATGGCATTACATGGCCAGAATGCCATTTGGGTGATTGTTGACCATTTGACGAAGACCGCCCACTTTATACCTATTAAGATCAGCTATTCCCTCAGCCGTTTAGCAGAGATTTACATTTAGGAGATAGTTCGTGCTCATGGGGTGCCTGTATCCATTGTATCATATCGAGACCCACGATTTACGTCGCGATTTTGGAGGAGCTTGCAGGAGGCTCTGGGGTCTCAGTTATCGTTCAGTACGGCATTCCACCCTTAGTCAGACAGGTAGACTGAGAGGACAATACAGATACTAGAAGATATGCTCTGAGAATGTGTTTTAGATTTTGGGGGTAGCTGGACTCAATTCATGCCACTGGTAGAGTTTGCGTACAATAATAGCAATCAGTCCAGTATTGGCATGGCACCATTTGAGGCACTATACGATAGGAGATGCAGATCTTTTTTATATTGGGACAAGTTGGGTGAGCGGCGAGTTGTGGGACCAGAGCTAGTACAGCAGGCATATGATAAGGTTTAGCTTATCAGGGACAGGATTGGTGCAGCACAGAGCCGACAGAAAAGTTATACCGACACTCGCCGTAGGAATTTGGAGTTTGAAGTGGGGGACCACGTATTTTTGAAGATAGCTCCATTGAAAGGAGTTATGAGATTTAGTAGGAAGGGTAAACTTAGCCCTAGGTTCATTGGTCTGTTTGAGATTTTAGA
Source organism: Malania oleifera (assembly GCF_029873635.1). Classification (NCBI taxonomy): domain Eukaryota; kingdom Viridiplantae; phylum Streptophyta; class Magnoliopsida; order Santalales; family Ximeniaceae; genus Malania; species Malania oleifera. Next base: position 10,567,507 of record NC_080422.1, read on the forward strand.
GAAAGTGGGACCAGTGGCCTACAAGCTCGCTTTACCACCTTCATTATCCAGAATTGACATATTCCACATATCGATGTTGAGGAAATACGTCCCAGATCCTTCTCATATTATCAGTTATGATGAGTTGGAGCTTATCGATTCACTGGGGTATGAGGAGGTACCAGTACGTATTCTGGATAGGAAAGTACAGGAGCTACGTAACAAAAAGATTCCTCAAGTAAAAGTTTTGTGGAGGAATCATGCGGTAGAAGAGGCTTCTTGGGAGTCCGAGGAGCAGATGAGACGGAGGTATCCGCAATTATTTCAGGAAGTTTAAATGTAATTAGAAAATGTGAGTAAGTATGTAGTTTTCTTGACAGGTACATGTAGGGTTTTAGTAGTGTAGTATATTATTTTTGGGAGGAGTTTTCTTTTATATATGTAATCTCCCAAGACATGAGTTGTAACCACGGTATTCCTCCGCCATAAGTGAGGGTGAGTAATAAAATGAGTAGACCATTTTACCTAAGGGGTGATAAACTATATGAATAATAAATTTCGAGGACGAAATTTTTATAAGGAGGGGAGAATGTAACGACCCGAATTTTTAAATGAAATTTAAATAATAAAGAAAGGAAAATTTGAAAAAGGGAAAAGAAGGGCAGCTGCCAGGCTTCGTCGACGAAACCCTGTTTTCGTCAACGAAGGCTTTAAAGATTTTGTGGACGAACACAGGGCTTCGTCAACGAGAAAATACCGAAAGGGATTCTGAGGCAGCCTAAATTTCGCCGACGAATACAGGGTCTCATCAATGAAATTTGTGAAGGACTCATCGACGAAGGTCGGGCTCGTCGACGAATCTCGTTACTTTATAAATATGGAAATTCGGTAAATATCTCATTTTTTAAGAAGCTTCTCTCTCTCCTCTTCGGCTCTCTCACTCTCTCTCTTTGATTTTGGGCTGGTTTTACGCCGAATCGAAGATCTGAGGCTACCACAATGCTCCTGGCGAAGTTCCCTACAAGTTTGCTGGAGCGGATTGTCAGGAAAACGAAGTTGGAAATCATCCCAAAGTTGAGGTAAGGCTTTTTAAGCCAAATTAGACTTTATGGTAGTTATAGAAATTGACGTACACATGAAAATACTGATGATTAATACTGGAAATTTTGAGTTTCAGGATATTGAGTAGGAAATCCTACGGGGGTCAGGCTAAGATTTTAGGGGGCTTTCTCAGTAGCCAAGTAAGGGAGTAAACTAAAGCAGTTCTTTTCCATGCAAACTATTATTGATTATGAGTAGTTTTATTTTCAGAAGAACATATGATGTATTCGTTTATTATGAATGAAATGTACGATTGGGAAAATACTGCTATGATGCTTAAAAAGTATATGTATGTATAAGATGTCAAAAAATCATGATTTTAAAATATGAAGTATGACTTTTAATAGAGCATGTGTGGCATAAATATTATTTTACGTGAAATGAGATAAAATATGAATGCTTTTACGAGTAAAACACATTTTCAGGTATTTGGAAAGATGGGCTATGTTATATTGAGTTGACGAATATATGATAAATGAGTCATTTTCAAATGTATATACCTGATATGTATTTGGCACGAGGCCATATTTATGTTATCGGCACGAGGCCGTATTTATATGATTTTGGCACGAGGCCATGTATTTATGCTATCGGCACGAGGCCGTATTGATATTATTGGCGCGAGGCCATATTTACTATGATTTCGGCACGAGGCCATACGTATGATTTCGGCGCGAGGCCGTATCTATGTTTTCGGCACGAGGCTATAATGATGTTATGTATGATCATGTATTATATGTTATCACAACTAGGATGTTAGTTTAGTTTAGACCAGGAGCTCGGTACCATAGCTATGGATAGATCAGATTTGGCTCGAGGCCGTATTAGTGCTAACCATTCCACGAGGGGATGGAAGATGGATAGTCGATGTGGCTTTCAGTAGAGTGTGGACGTCTACCTGGCAGTCCGGACCAGGGTGTGGCGGGCCCATCGTACTTACAGACATATTTGATTCGGCAGTGGTAGGCCAGCCATTGTCGGGTCCTGCCTTCGGACTGTATAACCCATCATGGGGGGTAGTACATGACATTAGCTAGCTATTCATCCTGGGTATATTTCAGTATTACGAGTTATAACAGATGTTTATGTATGTTATGATTTATTAACGAATATGAAAATACATGATTATCCAGCATGATATTATGATTATTTCCAGAGTTATGAAATGTACTGTATATGTATAAGTACTTTAAATATTCATGTTGTCACATAGCTGTATTTAGTTTACTTTCCCTTACTGAGAAGTGTCTCACCCCCAACATTAATATATTTTTCAAGAAACCTAGAGAGACCGGCGGGTCAGGGCCACCGTTGAGTGATTGGTGCTTCCCTACTAAAAGGGTAAGCCCTGAGTTAGGATTAGGAGATTTTTGTTGCATAGTCCTAGTGTTATTTTGACTTTTTGGAGATTGTACATATGAACAGTATATTGATGTTAATAGAAAGCTCTGGTATTATGTTTTATGGATGGATGTATGGATTTTTATGTTTACTGCTGCTAGGTTTTCCGCTGTGTATGACAGGAGTCCCCATTACCCACGGGTTCGAGTTGACCATTTATTTATTATGTTGTATTTTATTGAGGGACGTTACAATGTAGGTTGAGGTCAGCCCCGCTAATTGACCTAGTTAAGGTTGAGGTCAGCCCTATGCTAATTGACCTTGTTGTAATCGATGCCACTCCACCCTTAAGTGAGATATTAGTGGAATCCTCGGGCTTGCGAGCTAGAGGCGGGGACGTAAGCACAGTTGGCCGAACCCCGATAACATATCGTGTGTTTGTTCATATTTTCGCACTTCATATTTATCGCATGTGTAATTATGTGAATGATGCGCTTGATTTAAATTTCTGTATATTATATTTATCGGCGTATTTGGAACTGCATAAAAAGACCCTAAGTTATAATATTCAGCTAACATCTAGTTCAACTTAGGAGAAAAGTTTAAAATTCCAATTCACCCCCCCCCCTCTCTTGGGATTACACCAATTCTAACAATTGGTATCAGAGCCTCGTTGGACTAGACTTAAACGTTTTTGCAAAAAGATCGCAATGGCTTAATTTGGTGTATCCCCATTCGGAGAGGGACAGTTACCTACCAGTCCTCCATTATTTTGTGGTGTGGATTACACCACCTGGAAAATTAGAATGAGTGTATTTTTAAAATCTATGAGTTGGAGGGCTTGGCAAGTGATTGTCAAAGGAATTTGTATGCCAATAGAAAATGATATTAATTTGATGCATGCAAATTCATATGTTATGGACATGTTATATCTTGCATTAGATTCTAATATTTTTGTTGAGTTTTTGGCATATCGGCCTGCAAAGGATATCTGCGATGAACTCAAAAGAAAATATGGAGAGTCCTAGGAGAATGAGACCACCACTCAAGAAGTGGTAAATGATGGGATTAATGCATTAACAGAACAGGAGGTATATGACTCTTTCTCTGCATCTATTGATGATTCTTGTGTTGAATGTTGTAATGAGTCTTATGTTGAATCATTTATTGAAAATAATGCTAGTTCTGTTGTTGATGCATGCGATGATTCTTGTGAAGAATTTTGTGATATAGCTTGTGCTGAATCATCTATTGAATATTGTGAAAATTATGCTATTAATGCACCTGATGATTCTCATGTAGAATACAAGAATATATTATGCATCGAATCATCTATTGAAAGTTATGATTTTATTGTTAACGCTGCATGTATTGATTCATATGAAAATTATTGTGTCAATTCTTTTGCTGAATCATGTGCTGAATTAAATAATAAAAGCATGTTGTCATTTGAAAAACTAGAAAAGACTTTATTGAAAATGAATAAATTTCTAGTTAAGATATCTAAGTAGAAATCATTTTTGAAAATTAAGAATAAAGGGATAACTATACAATTAAAAGAATTAAAATATTATCATGCTATCCTCGAGAAGAGAAAGATTAAGAAGATACTGAAAATTATCTTCTTAGAAAAGGAAATAGATGATTACTCTATAGTTGCACCCAAAGTACAATATAAAAAGAATAATCATACTGAACCCTTAAGAGCTAAAAGAAATAAATTTTTCAAAAAGGGTTCATATTATAAGTCCCACAATTATATGTCATCAAATAAAAATAAAACAAGTAAGCATAATTTGTCACATGCATATAAATTTCTCTTATCTTGTAAAATGAAAGGGCGTATCCAACTTAGAAATGCTAGAAGTATGGACAAAGAAATGATGTGGGTTATTATGAAAGCAAACCTCGTAGGTCCTAAGGAAAATTGGATTTAACTTAATATTACTTTATTAAATGTTTCCTTAGATCCTAGGCTTAGGTTTAGGGGATTGTGATGACTGTAGGTTAGGAAGTGGTCTGTGCTTAAAATGAAAATTCTTAGTATATGTATTCACTGTACACTTTTTCCATACTAAGAAATTGAATAAACTTCACTTCCAAGTGGGCTATGCATCTCTATTAGATAAATATTTCTAAATGCTTAACCCATGTTAACATGAAAATCACAAAGTTAAGCAACTGTTGTCCATTACACAAAATTGAGTGTTAGGGTTCTACTTCTATCATATATCACTATACCCTAAACTTACTTTTGAATATGAAAAGTCTAAATCAAAATCAAGCCATCACTCTAGGCTTAAAGCCCTATTGATAATAAATGGCTAATATATATATTAAGTGCTTCTCATAGCTATAACCAAATTAGAGGTATCCATTAGGGATTTGGTCCCTTTGAGTTTAAATTGCAAAACCTTTAATTTTGGTTTAATCGCTCCATAGGAAATCTATACCAAACCATGACCATATCAGGTATAGATTCATCCTTTCCTTGGTTTGTATTCTTGTTCTAAATTGTGATAATATTTATAGGGCACTTTCCATTCTCCGAAGAGCATTGTTCAAGAAAATTCAAATACTCATAAATGCTCTTTACCTAAGCGATTGGACATATCCACTTTCATGAAAATATCCTGAGTCATGTCCACTTATATTGAATACTCTTCGAATTTAATAAAAATTGTAATCCTTAAGAGTATTTAATCTACTTCATATGCATAGCTCTCAAAACGTTAAGTCATATCCTTTAAAGCTTCATATCATTAGAGATGAGTTGAATGGCAATGTTGGTTGTAGTAGGTCTCAATCTAGATGAGTGCAAAAAATTCAAGTAGACCTATGCACATGCAGTTTAAATTGAAAGCCATTCCAACTTGTGCCTCTCACACACACTAAGATTCATAAGAAAAGAGGCAGACATTGGCTTATCATCTCAACAAATATTCATTGTGACTTTCTGGCCCAATAAGCCTAAAGCATTCACCGCCAAGATATAATCATGAAAAATCTAAAACACTTGGCTAAGTAATGAGAAATTAAGAAAAGGCATAAAATGAATAAGTACATAACTCAGGGGGAGCATTTCTCTTTTATGACTTTTTATATTAAATGCTCTTATGATCATAGCTTATATGCCTTAATGAGTTACAGCACTAAACTCATAACTATCCACTATTATTTATTGTTCATATTATATCTTGATGGACAGTGATTTATGATTATCTAGTATTGTGAACTATTATTGAATATATTGTTTGATAATTCTGGATTGCATGGAACGCCATCTGTAAGGCTGTGGCAAAAACTTATTTACTTGCATGCTTGTATGGGAACGCCTCCTGCATGACGGATGCAGTTGATGAGAATTGCATGCTGGTAGTGGATTATAGGTTCTCGTATGTTCAAAATACTATTTTAAATTGATTGCTTGAATCTATCAAGTTTTAATGAATGAAAATTTGGGAAATGTCTAATTCACCGACGGCATGCTACTGAAATTTTGACAGGATTTTTCCCAAACCAAAACCTTGTGTTAAATATGATTATGATGAAATTAACTTTAAAATATTTTTTAAAGGATGAGTGAAAACTCAAGTAGATAATTAATCTTCATCCTAACATAATCATCAATTGTTTAGAAAGGCTCAGATCCATCCCTATAGGAAACGCATAAATGATCCATATGCATCACTTTCATTTATTGAATATCGAGGCTCTTGAGAATATCCAAAACATTATATCTAGTGCTTAAAGGCTTATGTTTTGATATGAAATGTTCTTGGGTCATGAACATTATTGCATGCCTTAATATATATCTTCTGATGCATCCAGGGTCTATAGGGACAACTATACTAATCAAATGATAACGTGTAATTGACAAATACTCAGTATAGTTGATTTTAAAGATTTGGACTGATGACTTATACTACTAAGCATAATGAAATTAATCTTTAGTTAGTATAAGTAGTTAAAGAATCTAAGCACGTACTCAAATTGAAAGGGGGAGCATCTAGACATAAATTCCTATCATGTTCTGCTTTCCCATATGTTTAGCTTAGATCTATTGTGAACTCATTGTGGCATGTGATTGAATGAAATGTTTTTATTGAAAATCATAATCTGAAGCATGTTTATATCACCACAGTTGTTTGTATTTGCCATATGATCTTGCATGTGAATGTTAAAATTTTAGGATCATTATGGTTATGGTTGATCTGGTTATAATTTAGTATGTGTATAATTGACAAACCAGAAAAATGTTGCTTGCTTGTTTTAAAATTAAAATTTTCTTTTTCAGCAAGCACCCCCTGTATTTTAAGCAAACATCATATAGGGGGATATATATTTATATACGTATATATATATTTATCTACATTAACTTTTGGCAAGATCAAATTTCAAAACAAACTGTTTTTCCTCTTGCATCATTATTATTATATACATACATGTATTTCAAAATTGCATAACTTTGAGTATAGTCTTAATTGACTATCATGCTTTTAAAATGAAATGCAATATGTCATGCATATGCGTTGAATGATTAATATTTGTTGCATGCTGAATTTATTTGATAGGATGAGTATATAAGAAATGCACTTAAGAGAACATCATCCTTGAGCTTAATTCAAGTAAGCGTGCATGAAAATATACATGAAAATTTAAGTCTCAATCTTAGAATAAATCAGTAAGAACTTAATGCCTAAAATCTCTTGCATGCTAAGTAATACTAAGAAGAATGAACATATGATGGATATGCTTAAATGAAATTCATTCTTGAGCATAAATGCACTTATGTATGCCTGAGACTAAATCGGGGAGTTTAAGCACCATCCTTGTTAAAAGAATTATAACTCACCAAACTCATTGGGCTCATACTATTAACCGGTTTTACTTTGTGAGTCTGATTTGTTCCATTACTTATACTGTGTTAAAAACCTAATAAACTCTCATAATTAATGTCAGTATAAGTAGCAAACAGGTCTAATGCATAGTAAAGAGGCTTCTCAGATGTTTCATAGTTTGCATACATTTAGGGGGAGCTCTCTAGTAAAAAGTTTACAAGTCTTAGCGACTAATACTTCTGTTGATATGTCTTCTTGTCTGAGACTTTGAGCATATTGATTACTGCTTGTGTGCACATTTCTTATATCTATAGCATGATCATATTGGACTTAATGCATATTGATTATGACTTGTGATGGCCACTTCCTTTGTCCACTTCATGATGATATTGAAATTTATATTTGATTGTTGGACCATACTGAACTGTTTGAGTAGTTGTGAATAAATTGTTAAAAAATATAAACTCAAACACATTACATCTTATACATGATTTATTTTGGAAAGTCTGATTTACAAATAGCACTCTACCGAAATTTTTGAAAATCTTTCAAAAATCCTCCTTGTATAACTGTAATATTTACCCATTGCCTAGGTTATTAACTCATATGGCCCTTTTTTCTGTTGCCGAAAGGGGGAGATGGAAAGGGGCAAAAATAATGGGTGAAAAGGATTCTGTTTAAAAATAAATTGGATGCATATTGAGAGGGGGAGCCTTCTTGGGCTTAACCCTATAGTTTTGCTTGTCGTATTTGTCATCTTCAAAAAGGGGGAAAATGTTGACCTTACAGGTCATGCCTGGTTTTGATTATGACAAATACTCGTTGTATCTAATGAGTATTTGAGACTTTGTACAGGAAACTTAAAATTGCGAAGATCGAGATGAGCACAAAGAAGAACTGAAGCTGAAGACCCAATTTACGATTGTATTATATTTCATTTATATGCAAAAGGTCTATAATAATAAATAGGGATTGGTTTGTAATAAGCTCACACACATCACATGCATCATATAATACGTAAGCTCAAACCAACCGTAAACTAAAAATGACCTTAGAATGACCTTAGGGTTTACCCTTTGGTCGACCGACACTGGACTTTTTCGGTGTTTTTAATTGGACATAAATGACCCTAGGACACTCACTCATGCATAAACATGTTTGATTATTTGAAATAGGGTGATTGTTGGATGAAAAATGACCCAAATGCACAAAGTGTGCACTTTCAGTCGACCGACCTTAGACGTTTTTGTATTACACCAATCTGGTCGACCGAGGGTCCTCGAGAGTTGTCCCAAAGGTCTGGTCGATTTACAGGCCTAGTTCAAATCAGCTTGGTTGACCAAACCTTGAACATACGAAAAATCGCCTCGTCTGGTCGACCGAAAAGTTAGTTCATTTTAGTCTCACTTGACCGAACCATGCAAAAAGGCTTCGGATTTAAAGATCCGGTCGACTGACCTAGGCAGTTCAAATTTGGCCCGGTCGATCAAATCATATGAACTTCGGTCGACCGAAAATGTCTCTGGTCGAACGGACCTCTCGGGTTGCCCTGATTTTTACCGTGGTTAAACATTTTTAAACAGTGTTAATTAGGGTTAAAATGATCTTAAATAATATTAATAATACCCTACATGTCCTAACGGCTATAATTCTTCCAATGTCTATATATAGCCCATCATTTGCTAAGATTAGCAACAGATTAGCAAATTCGATTAGGGAGAATTCTTTGAAAATTCAAAAACCTATAATACTCATTTTTTAGCCTCCTACACTCATACTTACCTTCTCATACTGATTAAACCCTCTGTAAGTTGATTGAGTGTTAGTCTAAATAGGTTTGCTCTCCCACTCTTGATTAATTGATTCGATTTTTTACGAGAGCTAAACCTAAGTGTTCTTAAGGGGCTTTTACTAATAAGTCTATCCTAAGAAGACTTGCTTAAGTTTTTGAGTATTGTATTTATGTTACAATATCTTAGGAAGCTTGTATCTATCTTTGGGTTGCAAAATCATTTTCAAAACATACTCAAATATCTTGTGTGATTTATATTGATATATTTGTGAAAAGATATTTGTGTTTGTGATAGTGATCTTTGTTGCAATATTCATTCACTCATATATTATTTGTTGAATACAAAGATTACACATCTTTTGCAAGCCAAGCATATACATTATTTGATATTTACATGCTTGAGACATCCTGCTAATTGAAATATTTGAGACTCGATATCTTTGTGTGAGCTATTAGATTGAACACACATTGTGATACAAAGATCATACTGATTGACACTCTCACGTACTCATTACACTGATAGCAAATATTTTGAGAGTTGAAATATTGAACCACACTAAACTTACATATTAAATCATATTGTGGTATATGTAATTGCGCATATTTGGGTACATATCTGCTTTACACAAAAGCACAATCATTGTACCGATATTATTTGATTGCAAAATCTGTTGTATTTCCAGGCATGAGCCTGAAGAGAGAGACTAGCCCTGAAATAGTCCTGAATTGGCTTAGACCCGGTTAGGAAAGTTAGGTGCGACATCCTGTTAAGGCGTGTAGGTTGAGGTCAGCCCTGCTAATTGACCTAGTTAAGGTTTAGTTTAGCCCTGTACTAATTGACCTAATTGTAATCGGTGCCGCTCTACTCATAAGTGAGCTATTAGTGGAATCCTTGGGCTTGCGAGCTAGAGGCGGGGACGTAGACACAGTTGGCCGAACCCCGATAACATATCATGTGTTTGTTCATATTTTCGCACTTCATATTTACCGCACGTGTATGTTATTATGTGAATGATGCGCTTGATTTAAATTTCTATATATTATATTTATCGATGTATTTGGAACTGCATAAAAAGACCCTAGGTTGTAATATTCAACTAACATCTAGTTCAACCTAAGAGAAAAGTTTAAAATTCCAATTCACCCTCCCTCTTAGGAATACACCAATTCTAACAATTTTACATAAGAAAAGTGCAAAAAATTTCCACACTACTCATGCCTTCCCATGATAAATTATTCCATTAGGATCCTATGCACAAAGCTAGGAAGGTTCTAATATGCAAAGTTTTCAATGATTCTATTGAGTTACATACCTCTATGTTAAATGTACTATCAATGTTATTATATGAAGAAATAGCTCAATGACTACTCTACATATATATATTCTTAATTTCAATTCATCTAAAGGGAATGATTAATATATCAAAATTCGTCTCATTTAATAATCAGCAAGTTTGGTTACTTTCGCACTATCAGAATTAATCAATAGACCTGTGTAAGTTTGTAAAATGACTAATCCATTTTCATTTTTCATCTTATTAATTTGTTCAATGTTTATGGGAGGAAATACATCGTTAAGTTTAATAATCCAATTAAAACAAAATAGAATTTAGTGACTCGAAGTTTAATGGCGACTAACAGTGTAATCAATTTACCCTATGTTAATCGAACATGTCATGTTTTACATTTGGAGAACAAGTTTGGGATTTTTAATTGTTTGTGAGGTTACTTTAAAAAGGTAATTTTGTTCTCGAGAAAGCTTTAGTCCACTTGCAGAATTGAGGGGTTCATTGTACCCAAAAATTAAAATAAAAAATAAAAAATTAAGAAGAAACAACTTTCACTATTGTTTAAAGCTTTTCTCGAGTTTAGTAACTTTCTTTTTATCTACTAACCATCTTTCATGTAGCTAGGTTTAAACTCTATTTTCACCGACATTTTTTCTCTATATACCTTTTATACACCTTTTCAATAAATTTCCTATCACTCAAAACAAAGAGTTTATTTATTTAATTAAAATCTGACTTTTAAACTCTATAAATACAAAGTTGGTTACAAATTTTCAATAGGCAACAAGTTTCGAACACGTTTAGTAGCACAAATGCAATATTTATATATGTGTGTGTGTGTGTGTGCGCGCGCGCGCATACACATATCACTTCAACTATCTTTTTCGAAATATATATTTGAAGAGTAATTGAAAAAAAAATCGTAAGTTTGGGATAGACCACATACCACGATGCATGATACCAGTCATCCTAGACTAACTAGTTAAGGGGAAAAAATTAGGTCAACCTTTCATCAGGTCTTATCATCTAATAAAAACACTCTAAATAGTAGATCTTATATGGTAGGGCATATATATAATTTTAAGATCCACTATTTATAATATTTTTATTAAATGAGAAAACATGATTAGTAGTCTTTCAAAAGACCTAATTTTTTCTACCGACTGTGCCGTCCTGAAAGGATATTATTACATTGCTTGTTATATTATATTTGAGATGATGAAGCCCCACGTACATGACGGTTAAGTCTTCATCAATTAAGCTTATCCTAAGTCGACATTTTGGAATTGAGTAAGGTTGAAAGGAATGGGGATATATCATTTTGTCCACAGCGCACGCAAAGAGCCATGGTGCCACTATACGTCATTCCGTCATTCACAATAATAATTAAATGCAAAAACAGCTGCCTTAAATCCAAGTTGTGCGCTGGTTGATTGCACAATAAATTAAATTAGGTAAATTATGATTGAAAATGAAAGGGGTGATCCATGATGCAATCATAATCCTTCTATATATGAGATTATCGATAGAAATTAAAACAGGTCTAAGAATTCAAAAGGTGGTACGTACCCCAAAGGAATAATGTATTAACCAACCCGGATTGAGCTAGATAACGAAGCATTTGGCTCGGAGATAGTCATCGACTTGGATTGAACCAAATGATCTAGAAATCAACTTGGATTGAACCAAATAGCATAGCATACGGCTCGAATCGAGCTGAGTGGTTAAACTAATGGCTCGGGTAAATCCAAATCGTCGGGTTTTCGGCTCGGATTAAGTCAAACTTTTCTGATATTGGCTAAAGCCAAGTTACCCATTAATTAGCTCAAGTTGAGCTTGAAAAGTAAGGTATAATCCCAAAAGGGAGGGTGAATTGGGCTTTAAAAGTTTCTTTAAACTCCTTTTTTAAATTTTCAACTTATTGTAAATTTAATATTCAAATAAGGATAATTTGAATTACAATATCAGTTAGAAATCAATATTTACTTTTAAAACTTTAAGAATGAGTAAATCAACTTGATCTTACAATAATGTCAATTAACACCCAACTAATAAATTGATTCAATCAATACAAACCAATTATTCACAATGTAATGCTTTCAACTCTTGAATAATTCAATCCTCTCAACAAGATAACCAAAACAAGATTCAAAAAAAAGAATGAATTCGGTAAATCTTCCAAGATTTAGCGATTGAGTAACTCAAAGTAGAGTTTGATAAAAGCCCTGTTTTAATGAAGCACAATTGAAAATTGCAACACTCTTCCAAAATTCAGATTTTAAATAAACTTTCAATTAATGAGTCTTGGGTATTAATCAATCAACGTACTCCCTTATGATTTCCGCAAAAAGTATTGATCAACTAACGTACTCCCATTTGGTTTCCACAATCCTAAAGTCAAATTAATTTTTGATTTATTTAATATCCAATCCACATAAATTATAGATTTGAAATTAACAACCACGCAATTATATATGTGCAAAAAATTAAAAACAGTTTAGGGAAAGAGAGTGAAACCGAGTTTTTTACGAGGTTCGTCTTATACCCAGCCTACGTCCCCGCCTTAGGCAAGACCACCTAAGGATTCCACTATAGCGTTCCTTTACGGGCGGAACAAACCATTATAATCCCTCTTTTAGGGTGGAGCCCCCTCTCCAAACGATACCCCACGCTCGGTACAATGATTCAACCAACCTTGAACCGTCAAAAATTATAAGAGAAACAAGAAACAATTTGGTGTACAATGACACTCTCAAAAGAATAGATTAGTACAATTGAAATATATATACTTCAGTCAAAATCACAATATAGAAAGATGAAGCACAAGTATATATATCACTGGGGTTCTTTCTTAGGTTGAATAACTCAAAAAAAATGCAAAGACCCGTGGGCTTTTCTCAGCAAAATCGCAGCAAGTAATTCAACAAGAGTATAGGCAAAATAGCTTTGAAGAGTATAAAGAATTTGATCGATTTGCTGCTTGTATGTTGTTGGTGTATTTGATCCTTGGGTTTAATCATGTATTTATAGAGTTTAAAGAGTATTTTTCGTGTTGCCCAAGTTGCTTTGAGTATTCCCCAATTTTCTCAAAGTTTGGAGCCAAAAAAATCACTTTTGAAAACTTTTATTAGTTGTTAAAATTTGAATTTTGAAGGGTCAGGCACCTGTACTTAAGGGGTCAATCACCTGAACTTTAAATTTCAGCGTATTTTTGAAGTCAGTACAGGGTTAGGCCCCTAGACTCACAAGGTCAGTCGCCTGAAAAGGTTCTGTCTATTGTTCAGTTGCCTGAACAGATAAGGTCAGCCGCCTGACAATTTCGATCACTTTTCAGTATTTTGGTCATAACGTTTTCCACATAATTCCAAATTAGACGTTCTTGGTATCAATAGAACGCTAAGAGAAAATCCCTCAGCTTTCATGTTGAACACTATTTAAGATAAGGAGTTGTTGATAGAGAAAAATACTCATTAATGCGGATATATAAAAAATAACAAAATTTGGAAAACCCTACTCTGGTGCTTTTCATTTCAAAAATAATTTTAACTATTTTGAAATAATTTTTGACCTTATAAAAATATTTTTCAAGTATTTTAAAAGGTATCTAGGACGTAATTAACTTAAGAGTTTTATGTATCCATATTGAAATTGCTTGAAATATTTATATAAAGACTTCTTAAGACTTTGACATTCTAAGCACTTAAGTCTTCATGTTTTTCCATCTCTTGAGTCTAGCTTGACTTCCAACATCAATTCACTTTAAGTTTCATTAAATCATCTTTGAATCCATGTTTTAATAGTATAAGCTTTATGAGATCTTTTTTATTTGGAGTATAAGTTTTCAATAATCCTTATGTGCATTTGACCTTATATTCACATAATTGAGTCCTGAAATATCATCACTTAACCAAATATATTAAATTCCTCTGATTTGTTATCATCAAAAAAAAAAAATTTAAGCCTTGTAAGGCCAACAGAGTTGATAGGTTTTGTAATTAGGGAAGGCTAGGAAGTCCTGTGGTTGGCTCAAATTGAGCTAACACGCTTAAGGACCAGTTCAAATTACTACTCTTGAATGAAGGAAATTTACTTCAAATATTCGAGAGTATTTGGGGGGGAGGGGGCAAATGACACTCAAAATTGGTACACCCAAAGTTAATAGGTGTGCTCATAGAGGCGAGCAGTTGTAAGGCCAGCATTTAATAGCAATTGGTGTCTTGCATAAGTGCCTTTAGGTAATCCATAACCCCTTATGCGGTTACAAGAGTTGCTATTGATGTCCTGCATAACCACCCTTGAGTTACCCATAACCCCCCAAGACATAATGGCATGTTCATAAATCCCAAACTGAAGGAGAGCCTACCCTTCACCACTATAAAAAGGAGATCTTAGGAGGAGGTAAGCATCTCATTTTTACTCAATTCTTCATTTACTATTGCAATTTGAACCTCTTATTCCCTAACTTAGGCATCAGAGTGTTCCCCTAGAGTACACCCCGAGTCCTCCAAGCCATTATTATTTGATTCCTTTCAGGTGGTCACGATCGAATGACGATTTAACAAAAGTTATGATTCTTGGTAGCAATAATAAAGATACACGAATATATAGAAAAGTGATTGTCATTTCAAAATCAAAATAGAGACAATTATTCAATGAAAAAATATATTTTTTTATTTATGTTAAAATACATGCAAGCAATTCAAAAAATACACATAATTATTTTATTTTATTTTTATGATATGGAACTCCAACCTAGACAAACCCTTGATCTTTCTTCATCCATTCTTTCTCCAAATTAAGGTTTTCTAGAGGTATAAAAGATGAACTTAGTGAAATAAAAGAATGATCAGTAAATGTGCATTAATTAAATCCGATTGATAACTACCTAGACAAGATCAAAACAAGAGCTCAAAGTTGATAACTATAGCAATGGAGTTTTTAATTTAAAGCTTTCAAAGTGATGATATCTTTGGTCTAGAGTTGTATCTTGACTGTAGCGCTAATTCATTAATTTTGCATTTAGAAGCGTGAAATTTGAGCCCTAGATTTGGGTTTGTGTGAACTTGGATAAAAAAATAATATAAATTTATATTAGATTTCTTCCAAATTCAAGTCTCTAAATCTTTACTAACAAACACTACCTAATTTTCCTCCAAATTTACTAGCATATGGCTGTTGGTAAAGCTAAGTTTGAGAAGCTATATAGCACTCTAGTCATACCTTGATCTTAACCAATTTGTTTTAATATACTAACAAGAACAAACCAAACTTTAAGTCACATTACGTAAGGTATGGTGTTGTGCGACTTCATTCATTCATAAAGCTATTTACTCAATTGTAGAAATTTTTGAGACATCGTACCACTAATAGAGGGACAAATAGGCAACCTTGCTAGCTCCCACTTTGCTTCAAGTTTTCTTAATTCATTCTATGCTTCTTTCTTTTCCCCTAATGTAAGAACCTTTGGAAATGTTCAACAAGGAGGTTGTACGTACAAGGACAACCAAACAGAAAATGCACCATGTTGGAGATGTGGCTCATATTTGAGTGGAAAGCATGTGTTGGGAAAGCATAGTGATGCAATTAAGAACAAGGATGATAGTGTGGTAAGGACGTTATATGATGTAAGGCATGTGTCTAATCTACGGAAGAATGTGATTTCATTGGGCACTTTAGATTGCAACAGGTAAAGTTACAAGTCTGAAAGTAGGACAATGAAGGTGTGTGAAGGCATTTTGATGGTGATGAAGGGACAAAAGTTAGTGGGAAATATCTATGCACTACTAGGTAACACAGTTATAGGTGGAACTGCAGTTGCAAATTATAAGTCAGGTAATACTGTTTTGTGTAAAACAACCACACACAAAATGGAGGGTACTTTTAACTACATTGTTTTGGATGTTTGAGGACCGGTAAGGGTAGCATCACGAGTTGGACATATGCTCGTCGTGATTTTATCACGAAAGGTCTAGGGGTACTTCATACGGCACAAGTTGGAGATGTTTGTCAGGTTTAACTTGTGACTGAGGTGGAAAACCAAACCATGAGAAAGATCATCAGGTCAGACATTAGAACTGAGTACGCTGGTGTTCAATGATCGAGTTTCGAGAGCAACATCTCAGGTTGGATGTAGGATATACAAGGAACTTCTTGGTAAAGTCAGTGAGTATGACGTGTTTCTCATTTAACCGATTGCCAAGGGAATCACTAGATAGGAGAGTTGCACGAGAGGTTTGGACAGGTTATGCGGTAGACTTCTCTGGTCTGAAAGAGTTTGGAGGTCCAGTCATGTACGTTTCTATTGAGGTGAGATCTAAGTTTGGTGAAATTTCTAGACGGTACATCTTTCTAGGGTATCAAAAAAGGGGGTTCAAGATGTGGGATCCAACGAAAAATAAGGTGGCGATTGATGAAGACACAGTTTTTGATGTTAAAGTCATGGTGCAGCACACTCATGTAGATGAAAAGAAATAGGCGCCAGAAAGTTGCAGCAACAATGAGCATGTTGTGCAGGTAAAGTTGGAGACTCAAGGCAGAAGTGCAGGGAGTTCTAGCTCAGTAGAACTACAGTATCATAGTATAAACTGGAGCAAAAAGGAGATTGTGATGCAGGTGGAGTTACAGACTCAGGGCAGAGATGACATCGTTCATATTGCAAGGAGTTCTAACTCAAGAGACTAGCATGATCACAATGGGTCCAGGTGCACTATCAAGCCACCGTCCTAGTATAAATTTGATGATCTGATGTCTTGTGCATTCATTACTACTAGTAAGGTTCCTACTATTTTTCAAGATGCTATGCACAGCAAAGGGAAAAATAGATTTATGAGTTCTATGGTGGAGGAGATGGAGTTACTACATAAGAATCAGATGTAGGAATTGGTGGAGCTTATAGAGAAGAAGAGGACGGTAGGATGCAAGTGGGTAATTATCCTGTTGTTTTATGTGATTAACGTGCATGTCAATTGTTGGGAAGATTTTTATTGAGGTTAATCGGTCAGAAACACTATTGAGAAAGGAATTTTACATGAAGGTTTTGGGTACGACCAAGAAGATTCTTGGGTTGGAGATTCACAAGGATAAAGCTACAAGGAGATTGGGATTATCTTAGCGTGGCTTTGTGAACTAAACTGCAGGGTGACTGTGGTTATCTCTGGGTGGTTTCATGAAGAAGGGTGTTGGAGAGGTTTAGCATAGTTAATGATAAAATAGTCACCAGTACACCATTGGCAAAGCAATGTAAACTATCTACCGCTCAGTACCCAAGGATGGACGGTGATGTTTAGGACATATCAAAGGTCTCCTGCGCCACTGCAGTGGGGTGCTTCGGCCGGCAATAGAGCGATCCGTCAGTTTCAAGATTCGTAGATGCAAACTACGCAAGGGACCTTGATGACATGAGGTCTACAACAGGGTATGTTCTTGGAGGGGCTATTTGTTGGAAGTGTAGGGTTCAGTCTTAGGTTGCACTTTTAACAACTGAATCGGAGTACTTGGCTGAGGCTGAGGCTGTCAAGGTAGTATTTTAGTTTAAAAGATTGTTCAAGGAGTTGGGTATTCAATTAGGTGGAGTTCCTATTACCACGGACAAGTTCAAGCATCGCTTCGACTTGGTTTATGTCTCTAGGTGCTAGAAGGCATGCGGTCCCAATATACTGTCCCAACTGGAGCAACGGGTTATGTTTTCATATTTCTCCTAAGTGGTGTATATTCCCCAAGGTGGAGATTGTTGAGATGTGGCTCATATTTGAGTGGAACGCATGTGCTGGGGAAGCATAGTGATGCAAAAAACAAAGAGGCTAGTTGCAGGATCAAACCGTCAATGGTATGAGTGACGATTTGGTCTCAGTATCAAACTATAGACGGTTTCAGTCCATACCATTGACGGTTTACTAGTTGAAACCGTCAACGGTTTTGTTTAGCGTAGATCATGATTTTTGAATCAGGAGCTAGATCAGTAGATTGGGAGATTTCAGAGTATTTTCCCCCAGGGATTGCTACAAAAGTATTTTAATTATAGTACAAGTCTTTTGTACACATAGGCCGGGCTAGTATATATATAAACTATATTTTGTAACCCTCGATGTTAGCTTGACAAGCTTGACGAGTTGATAGTGAAAAATCAGCCGCTTGCTCCCGTGGACGTACGTAGGCAAATTGCCGAGCCACGTAAATTCTTGTGTCATTGATTTTATTGCTTTCCTTTATTTTATTTATTTTTGGTTACGTCAAGTGTCCCGGGATCATTGGGTGCCACCCCCCTCCTTTGGACTAGTCTCATGCCTACACGAACGGTGCCCTCCACATGTGTAGGGGTAAATCACGGATATGCACTCGGAATGGCAAGGTTCGAACCCTCGTTCCACCGTCAAGCGGCCCTCGGTCATCCATTCTTACCACCCGAGCATATGCTTGAGGGCATTATTGCTTTCCTTTATTCTTATTGTGATTGTTTGTTCTATATATTCATCATTTAGTGTTTGCATTATTTGTTCCAGATTCGAGTTGTGTGTGTTTTCACTGTGCATTCAATCAACACACCATCTTGTAAATTAGCCAACATTTTCATTAAATGGATCAGAATTTCTATTCATGACATCTGCTAGCTACAATTGCTTCTTTGTCAGAAACAATCAAGTAGAGTTGCAAAAAGAAGGTCCTTAATTGTTTTTGCAAATGTATTTTCAAAACTATACATAATTTGGCCTTAGAGCCTACTTTTATTTTGTCACCTTCCAAACACAATCCTTACACCTCACTATACCTCTAATACATACTTCACTGACTAATTAGGTGCATCTTGAAAGGTTTATGACTTTCGGATTGTTTTGTGATGTATAATCTAAACAACTTTGATCGAACCATATTATTATATTATTATGGTGATGATCTACATATATATTTTTGCAAATCATCTTAAAGAAATTAAGCATATTTTTGCCCACTTTGGACCACTTAATTTATTTTTAAATTCTAACTACAAATTCAACTTTTTAGAACTCGAGAAATTGGTGATTCAAACCCATTATTATCATCGTAGCATACTGATTTCGTCTCGATCTAATACATTTCTATTGAGAAGAAATTTAATTCGTGAAGAGGGTACAAGATAAGACGCAAATGGTTAATTAATTCACATATAATCTAAGAAAAAGAAAAAAAATACAAACAAAAAGAGTTCAATTCTGGAGAAATTTTTACATGTCGCCGCCAGCCTCCATTTAGCTTATTGCAGTGATTAATTGGACACAAATGAAATTAATACACCATATAATGACGATTACATGCAAGAATTTCTCCTGATTACAACTCTTCATTAATTAGTTTCTAATCAAAAAAGAAACGAAAAAGAAAAAGAAAAAGAAAATCTAGCTAGCTAGCTCAGCGGCCTTAATTAACAGTAAGTAGAAGCTTACATTAATGCAAAGAGAAAGATTCTGTTACTGAGAAAAAGTTTCCGGGAATCCGTCAAGCAAGAACTTATCAAATGCCAAATACGACGACGTCAGCCCACCCACTCCGTTTAATTCAATATCCATCAAAAACCCATCATTCTCAGTACTCGACATCATCATATCCGAAATCAAAACGTCGTCTTCCTCCTCCTCCTCGTTAATTTCTTCGCTGATCTCTTCAAAAGTTCGGTCTTCCTTTTCTCTGCCCATGATCTCCTGCGTTTTGCTCCTTCCATCAACCGATGCTGCCAATATCGAAGGAGACACCACAGCTGCAGCGCTTGAGTTTGGAGAGCAAGCTGAGTCGGCGCCGCTGGCCGGCGTATTAGGGTTGAAGGACCTCTTCCGGTTCCGGCCGGCGAGGGTACTCCGGCGAACTGGGTGAGCGTGGTTGTGCTCGGCGGTGTAGGTCACGATGAACGTGTCGGGATCTGAACGGCTGCGTTCCACTTGCTTCCTTGCCAAACAACCCTTTAAGCTGCTGCACCTATAGTAGCTCCTGCTCATATTAAGTTCATTCATGCACCAAATATTAACCAAATCAGATTTTGATATGAATATCATTTATTTTACTAACATTTAAAAAGAAAAAGAAAAAAAGCTGCTTTATCTCTCAGATGAGGGTATGGACCAGCTATCCCACTAGGGGTCAAATTTGTATTAATGTAAATAATCGTGAAATTTGTTATATACTATGAGTGATTAATCAATTTACGGTCCAATATATTTCTGTATAGCTAACTAAAAAATAAAAACAATGAAGCTGATTTATTTCTTTGATGACATGCATGTGATCCTGTCAAATATGGCTCTCCTTTTTGATGGCCGATTCGCGTGAATTATCCTATTTAGTTTAATCATTTTTGGAATGCGTGGTGGTTAGGATACACGTACCCCTTGATTGATACCATATGAATAATTGACTAATTAAAGACTAGTGTAATTAATTAAACACTTTAACTCAACAAGCTAAATAAGCTACAAACACACACACACACAGAGGGTAACTGACCTCGGGTAAGGCGAACCCTTAATGGGTTTTTGCCCGTATTTGCGCCATGCCCATGGGTCAGACGAGAGACCTTCTGAGGTTACCTGTTGCACCACCTTTTTCTGCTGATTTTTTCTGTAAAAAAAAAAAAAAAATCTTAATAAAATTAATGGACCAAATAATTACAATACTTATTATATGCAACTAGTTCAATTTTTTTCCTGTTAGTCTACAAGTTCATGTGTTTATTTTTTGGGTGTGACATACTTTACATTCAAAAGTTAAGTATATGAATAGCATCAAAGGACAAGTGAAGTGTATAATTTCTTGGGACTCAAATGGCAAAGGCGGACAAGAAACTGAAGGGGGTCTTGGCTTTGATTCTTCACTAAATCTAGATTATCCGGTGTTGATGACTCTGGTCCATATGCTAGTTTATCCCGAATTTGACAAGAAGGTGAGAATCCGAATTGAAAAGGCAAGTCATTAAAAAGAAAACTAACCTTTTTTTGGTTCTTATTGCTGCATGAACGACCGCTAAGCCAGTAGCTGCATCAACAGCAGGAGGATTAACATTAACATGATCTTGAGACAGAAGCTGCGGCTTCTTCTCCTGCTGCTGCTCTTGAACTACTTCTTCGCCGGAAACTGCAGATAAGGAAGACGAAGTAACATTGGTGGCGGTCTCAGCCATTTCATCTGGGTAAAACGGCTTGTACACTTCTTCCAACTCATCCAAAAAACCAACCGGCGCCGTCCCCATTTCGTCAAACACGTACAGATCGTGACTATTTCCGGGAAACCCACCGCCGAAAAGAGCCGATTGCGGCGGCGGCGATGACGACGACAACCCGTAATCTCCGGCTGCGCTGGTCGGGAAATTCAAAGAATCGAAATAAGAGAGAGGGTAAAGGCAGTCCTCCTCGCACACCACAGCAGAGCCACCGCAGCATCTGGCACCAACCACAGCTTGCAAGTCCCAAGCCTCCATGCCTCCTCCAAACCCCCCGCCGCCCATCATCGCGAACTGAAGAATTGAAGAAGATGATGACTCGGATTGATCAAGAAAGAACGAATTAATGGCTAATCCTTTGGCTGAGGGTTGAGATGAAAAATTAAAGCTGGGTTTGGGTTTTATATATATATTGTTTAGAGAGAGAAGGAGGCGAAAGAGAATTGCGAACAGGGATGGGATTTGCCTTTTGGGATTTGGATTGAGGAGGTCTGGAACCAGTTTTATTTATTTTATTTATTTATTTATTTGGATTTGGCATTTGCAGTGTGTTGACTTGTTAAAAATGTCAAAGGCGCGCAGCATGCGTGTGTGTTGACAAAAATGTTCTTTCTCTTTGAATCTTTACTCGCTTTTCCTCGCTGACAGCTGTCCCAGTGGGCCCCGCTTAGTAAACCTCAAAATTTTTTAACAGCTGCATGCGGTGACGGTACAAATTATTGCTTAATGTCTTCGCATTGGCAAAAAATTATTGGCTAATCTCTCAGGATGCACCGACTGGCCTGCCAACGGATGTGTTAGGACACGTGTCACACAATTAGTACAAAAAGAAGTTTGTCCATGAATTGGGTAACAATATGTGATAAGGTTTCAGGGTTAATAGTTAATAAAGTGAGTTTTCAAGTTCGATTCTTCGCTAATAATTTATTTAATAAATTATTAACAATATATTAATATGCAGACAATAATATTTTCATTTTTCCTTTGAAGGGTTCGCATAGATTCTATCCAGAAAAAAAAAAAAAAAAAACAATTTTAACCTAAAGTTCATTTTTGAACGAGAGAATGAGGTACAAATATTTTAAAGAAAAAAATTGAGGAGTTCAAATTCATTATCATTTTAATGTAATATACAAACTTCAACTCATAGCCAACATCAATTACATAGTGACTTAATATACCAATGCATGGTTCTTGATTGTTGGCTTTTTTTTATTAAAAAAAATAGTGGACTTGATATTAATTTGGAGAATTGGAAAAAAAAAAATTAAAAACATCACTGTACATTATTCATATTTGATATCTAGCAACCTCTTGGGTTGCTCAGGTGATAATTAAGGTGAGA
Organism: Malania oleifera; assembly: GCF_029873635.1. Lineage (NCBI taxonomy): Eukaryota > Viridiplantae > Streptophyta > Magnoliopsida > Santalales > Ximeniaceae > Malania > Malania oleifera. The sequence goes on from NC_080422.1 coordinate 10,590,374, forward strand.
GTCTTGTCTACCACATGGTCGAGGATTCGAACTCGCTACCTCTGAGATTAGACTCAAGAGTTTATAAGGATGTTGGTTGTAGGGTCTGCTAAACAGCCCTCAGGTTTGGTGCCGCACCATGAGATCTATGATTCGCACGATAAGGTATAGCATCACCGTTACTAGCCCAAGACACATCCTCCTCTTCACTCTTTATTTATTTATTTATTTATTTATTTTAGGGGAGTACTAAAATGGTTGCATATTACTTTCGAAGCATGTTATAATAACCGTAAATTTGCATTTGAATTTAGGGACCAAGAGAGAACTGAAAGGGTGTTTTTCTTCATTAGATTATTGTAATTTCTTATTTTAATTGTTTTAATTTAATTTAATTACTTGGAAAAATAGTATAATAGTTTTGAAAACTTAATGCACATGGCTTACATACATATTTAATAAATCCTTACGAGATACGCGTGATAATCAAACATCGTCATATTTAAAGAAGCTATTTCCGTGATTCTGACCCAATAACCCACACGTTTGAGGACTCCCATGTCCGCCCTACTATTACGGGCCTATTGCTCACCCTCCTATTCAAATTTATTTTAGGAATCATGCAATAAATACGCATCCCGATTTAAAGATCGAGCTTGTTTCAGTGTTTTGACCCTATAACCCACAATGTTAGGCATAACCCCCATTATTTCTAGTAGAAGGAAGACCCTCTTATTCACTCTTTATTTATTTATTCATTCATTTATCTTTGGTAAATACTAAAGTTAATGGTTGTAAATCCATTATGTTTCAAAGCATGTTACTGTAATTTTAAATTTGCATTTGAATTCAAGGGACCAAGTAAAAAAGACATGCATTATTTTTAGCTTTTTTATTGAAATATTAATTTAAATTTCATATTTTAGTTATTTTTAGTTCAATTACTTTAAAGAAGCTATTCCCCGTGATTTCAACCTATATCCCACACGTTTGGCCCCCTACTGTTACACACACATAGGTTTTAAACTACTAAAGTGATAACTGTGTTCAATGTCTCAAAGCACGTTAATTACAATAATATCGAATTCGCAACCCTGTGAGAAAGACAATGTGAGAAAGGCTTGCATTACTTTTGCTTTTCTTGGTTATTACACATGGGGCGAGAGAGTTATAGGTAGACCCTTCTCACCACAAAGTGAAATTTTAACCCTAACTAGGCACGTGCATGAAACAAATGTGAAAATAGATTTGTAAATAAGTAAAGTTCTCATCTTGTCGTAACATATGTTTTGAATTCTAACTTCATTCCCTCCCAATCTAATATATCAAAAAGGAACCCATTGAAAAATCAATTGATATCTTTAACATAAATTAACTACTTAAGAATACTATAAACCTATTTATTAATACTTTATAAATGTAACAACTTTGTACAGATTTCTTTGAACCGTAACCAAGTGATCAAACTGATCACATTCATAATAGTACTCCTTCATATAAATAAATAAATAAATAAGTATACGCACTCATAAGTACTAGATTGGATAGCCAGATGAAGAATTAACTAGTAGTTGTGTAAGAAGTGTAAGATAAGGTTGACCTATTCGGGAATCTCTGGATCTATGCTTATTTTCAACTTTTCGAAGCATTTCATCGTCTACTACATCCTTCCTCGTCTCTGGGTGCCTCAGGAAGCCTTTCCTCATTTGAATTTCGCCCTTAACTTTTTATTTTAAGGTTATGGTATATCTTCCTAAAATGAAATATTGTTTGTCCATAAAATGAAACCCATCCCAAAAACCTCTTTTCTTTCCCTTTGGCTCACATCCCATCAAAAGTTAATAAAAAAAAGATTGTTTGTGATGAGATAGTAATTGAGATTTCTAACGTAAGATCACTACTAATTAACTAAAGTAATTTACCATGCATATATGCTTGGGAGGGTGCAAATCCCGCTGGACATGGCTAGCATTTGTCTCGTGCCATTTTAATTTTACTCAAAGTCCCATCACGTGCATGGTGATGATTTGTCCCTTCTCCATTCCTTAAATTTTGCTACGCATACAAATATATAATTAAATATATTTTTAAAAAGAAAAGCTAAAAGGTCAAAGTCAAAAAAATAAATAAATAAAGGATAATGAGAGTGATTGTAGGGTGGGTGCTGGTGCCTGGTGGAGGGATGGCGGTGCGTGTGAAGAAGAAGAAGAAGAAGAGGCGATATTGGTGGGATTGCGTGGGTTTCTGGAAATCTAGGAGACTGGGCCCAGGACGGGGCCCACTGTGTCCACCGCCACCAGGCCCATCTCAGGCCCATAAGCCACACGTCCGCATCGGCCCTATATGGACTAGAGTAGAATAGGTGGGCGGGCAAAGTGGAGACCGTAGAGCGTAGAGGTGTGAAAGGAAGGAAGCTCTTCTGTTTGGCTTTTGGGGGGAATGTCATTTTCCGTGAAAGACTGAAATTGAGAATACCTAATTTTGAAAAGCAATAGCCAAGTTGTTGTTTGGTTTCGTGTGGCTTGTTTGTCTATTCAAGATTTTACGCTGGAAAGGACATTTCTGTTTGTGTGTGTGTGTGTGTGTGTGTGTGTCAACAAGATGACGTGCAAATAACTTCTCACAGGGTTTAATATCTAACAAGAATTGAATGGAGGTTGTTGGATATTGTGATTTTAGGGAGTTATGATTTTTGGGTTATAAAATCATATAAAGATATTTCATGTTTTTAATTTATAAATATGATACACGGGCTTAAGACGTGATGGGATTATAATGAATCAAGTAGGTGAAGTTCACTTGTTTTAATTGACTATGTTCTTGTACACGAATCGATCGGTAATATCATAGGTCTATCAAATTATGATTCTTCAATATTTTTAATAGAAATTTGATACTATGGAGTTTTTTTTTATCCTGTTTCTATATATTTAAGAAATAGATTATTAAAACACGTTTTTGCTTACTAAAAAAATAAATTATTAAAATGCATTTACTTATGTGGACAGTTTCCAATTTTTTTCAAAAAAAAAAAAATGGAAAATTAAAATTTAAGGTTTTTAATGAGAAGATAGGGATAGAGCTTTAGAAAGAGAATAAAATAGGTTATAAATATTCAAAGGTGTTTTAAGATATTTAGCTTTTTAGTGATTCATCTACGCTAGTAATCCGAATACCATTTTTTTTCCAAAATGTTTATAGAAATATCGAACGGAAGAAATTTATGGGAATATGTATTCTTCTCAAGAATGAAACTCTCAATCACAAAATACAAATCAAACGCAAAAATATTTTTAAAAAATTACTAAGAATTTTTGGAATTTGATCGATAAATTTATAAACTCTATGGCACAACAACAGTCTGGACATGACTGCCGCTCGAGAAATCAACCTTCATTTTCATCTGTTATCCGTGAATGAAGTTTTTTCGAAAATAGTGGGATGAATTTTAGAATGACTACTAGTTCTCCCTTACTAAGCCTATGCCCAATAAACTTCCTAATAAACACAAAAAAAAAAAAAAAAAAAAAATTAAAATTAAAATTAAAAAATCACATTTCTTAAGCTCAGCTCATTTTTCTTCTAATTGTCATATTGTCATCTCTACACTATTAATTTAAGTCTTCTATTGAATTAAAAAAAACTCGATATTGTTCATAACTCTATGCTAAATTGATGCTACAGATTGTCATAGCGTATGAAAATAAATACTTTGAATTAAAAAATAATAATTTATTATATAAAAATAATAAATAAAAAAATTTTAATTTAAATTATTTAAAAAATTATAAATAAATTTTAGAAAGGTCAGTAGAAAATGTGTGTATATGGAGTCTATTGCACATAGTTACAAGGCTAAAGAGACAAGCATATTGAGGGCTAAGACTTTTCCATCTTCCATAAAGGGCAAAGGAACCAATTCTTTTCCTTATCCTAAATGAATGGGTTCTCGCTTAACAATTTAAAATTACCATCCCTAGGAGAAGACTTGAAATGAAATAAAGATAGAAGTCATGATGTTAATATAAGAGGAAGGGAAACTCTAAGAAATTTTTTGTTGATAATGTAATATGGATTTTTACAAAAATTAGTGAGCATAAACTAAAACTATTAAATCACATAAATTATTACGTTGTTTGGGAATCAATTCGAGCCAAAATGAAGTTGTGTTGCATTCGAGAGCATGAAATTCGAACTTTAGATATAAATTTGGGTAAATTTAGATGAATTTCAATAAAAATTTATATTTTATTTTTATCCAAATCCAAGACGCCCCCAATGTCAAGACCTAACTATATGGTTAAAGCTTTTAAGTTGTCATTGTTTATTTGTAATTCCTCTCCTCTTCTTTAGGTAACTTGGATTCACGCCTATAAGCTAAAAACGTGTATTTGGCTACGAAGCCTACTCTAAATTTCACTTGGACTTGAAAAAGGATGCTAAAAACTAGAGAAGTGATTATAATTACTTCAATTACAATGTTAGTAACGGTAAAAACCTTTTCTTTTTTTTTTTCGTGATAATTGGCGTACTTTACGCCTAACTTTTAGCTATCCAGCATAAAGTCTCAGACAATTTTTAATGCTTAAAACTGAAAACGACCAAGAAGACCATCTATCAGATTATCTAAATTAATAAAGAGGACTAAAATCCTTCCTAATTCGAATGTTGATGTTGTTATTACCTAGGTTCATATTCTTACTAGTATTTTCTCCTTTGATTTATCACAAAATCATCTTAGAGTTGAGGTTTCTCGAAAGAGGCGGAATTCCTCAACTTGGTTTAAACAAAAATTTTCAAAGTATGTTTTCCTTTCCTAATTAGTTTCTCTAAACCGCTTGCCACTTTTGATCATAAATTATTTTTCTTAAAATAACTCCATTAATATTCCTAGCTGCATTTTTTGCAAAAGCAATCCTCAAACCATAGATCATTTATTTTTTGAGTGTAACTTCACCAAAACATATTTTAATAATGTCCTTTACCTTCTTAAGACCACAGATCCTTCAAAAGCAAGGAAAGGGGCCTTACTTGGCAATCTCATTGGGTTCTTCTACATTTACAGGTGTCATCAAATGGACTTGGGTAGTATTAGAAATATATAAGTTTTATATTTACATTTGCATTTCATTTACAGCATTTCATTTATATTTGTCTTCAGCAGTCCATATAAATATTTGCTGCTCTTGTATTTTGACAAAATATAGAAAATAAAAATTTTCTCTCACTCACTCTTTCTCTTGGAGATAATTCTCTCTCTCTCTCTCTCTCTCTCTCTCTCTCTCTCTGAAGTGATTGGAATTGCTATTCATACCATTATCTTCTCAAAATTCTACAGATTTATTTCCTTTTTCTTCATTAGATTTGCCTTCTTCTACTGCTATTCCTAGACAATCTGCAGATTCAGCTACTTCTATTTGACAGTTCACAAGAACAAGAAAACCACCAAGCTACTTGCAGGATTATCATTATCAACTGGCTTCCCCTCCCCCATCTCAATTTGTTTCCTTGACAGATAAGTATTCATATATCAAATTCTTACTTCTTGATGTCATTTCTTATCATAAACTCTCTAGTTCTCACAAACATTTTGCTTTAACCGGCCATTTCATTTATTTTTGAACCAAAACTTTTTCTCAAGCCATACAAATTCCTAAATGACAAGCAGCAATGAATATTGAAATCAAAGCCCTTGAGGCAAATCAAACATGGACACTCACTACTTTACCTGTAGGAAAGAAACCAATAGGTTGTAAGTGGGTTTACCGAGTTAAGTACAAAGTTGATGGTACTATTGAAAGGTACAAAGCTTGTTTGGTTGCTAAGGTACAACCAAATTAAGGGATTTGATTTTTATGAAACTTTTTCTCCAATTTCTAAGATTACCACAGTGAGTTGTTTATTGGCAATAGCAGCTGCCAAAAATTGGCATTTACATCAATTAGATGTAAATTACAAAAGTCTCTTTATAGGTTGCGACAAGCTTCTAGACAATGGTTTTATGTTGTAATAATGGTAGGATAAATGATGCACAGCGGAATAAAATACAACAAGTAACACAACCAGTATATAAAACAACAAGAACAACAACAACACAAGAATTTACGTGGTTCGGAAATGCCTACATCCACGGAAGCAATCGGCACAATAATTTCACTAAAAAATTATAGAGTACACAATACACTTCTCAAAATGATCTCATATGTCACAATATACTTAGACAAGTATAAATAGACTTTCCTTGGGAGGTTTCCCCCCCCCCCCCCCACCAAAAAAAAACACCAACCAACTTAACATTCAATTCAAATTTTGAATTTCTGTCTTGCAGCTCAGAAGCAAAATCGTTGACGATTTTCTGATATTTTTTGAAACCGTCGACGGTTTGAGATACCAAGAGCATTTTTTGAAGATGCCTGAGATTTCAATGAAACCGCCGACAGTTTCAAAGAATCCATAGAAAAACGTCGACGGTTTTCTCCCAGAATGCTGCACTGTGTTCTTCTCCTTGTGTAACTTAGTCATCTCAAGAAATGAGCCACTATTCACAACAATCTCCACCTCGAAGAATTTCTACCCCTTAGGAGAATCACAAAAAAAACATTGCCCAATGCTCCATCTCAACCTTAGAACTTTAAGTTGGGTTCATCTCCCTTCTATCACTTGGAAACATGCACCAAGTCCAAGCAATACCGCTTGAACTTGTCGATGGCAGTTTTAACTTCTACCATCAATCCCGATACAGTTGTATATGCAATACCCGAATACTTCACCCTATGCTTCCAACAAGACCTTCTCACAACAGTAAACACAAAAGTTGTAGTGACTCGAAGAATAATGGTATTTAAATAATTAAGAGGGATAGGAATGGAAAAAGAACAAAAGGAGACAGCAGACTTCGTCGACGAACGCAAAAACAACATTGCATTTTGGATATAATAACCCAAGAAATTTTTCCAAGCCTCGTAGATGAACACAGGGGTTTCGTCGATGAGGGTTCTTCAGGACCTCATCGACGAGGTCCCATCTCGTCGATGAGAAGATACCGAGAAAGGATTTTAGGGAAGACTGAAATTCGTCGATGAGGGTGTAGATTCGTCAATGGAAAACCTTCTCACTCCCTCTTCTACGGTTCTTCTTCCAATTCTCTTCGATTTCGGCCCTATCAATCACCGGATTGACTATCTGAGGCCACCATGACGCTCCTGGCGAAGTTCTCTTCAAGTCTGCTGAGGCAGATCGTTAGAGGGATTGAGTCGAATTTCTCCCCAGAATTAGGATAAGGTCTTTTATTCAGTTTTTGGCCTACTAACAGTTGTAAGAAATGATGTAGGCCAAGAAATACTGATATTCTGTTCTGGTAAATATGGTTTTCAGAGTGGGAAATACAAAGCCCGCGGGTGTAGGACCAGTGACGATAAGGGCTTTTCGATAGTTAGGTAAAGGAAACATGCTATGTTAGGAAAACCTAGTATGATTTCAATATAAAGTTTATGGTTTTACCAGATTATTATTCAGAGCAGAAATATATGCAATTTATTATTGATGTTAAAATATTTTAAATTATTGTGTGGCATGAGAGCATAAATACAGTATAGAAACCTGTTTTTACAGTATTTTCAGGAATATGTTTTACAAAATATACAGATAGTGAAATGCGTTTATAGTATCTTTCAGAATACCATGATTTTATAGTTTTACAGTATCATGACATACAGATTTATAGTTTATCTCCTAAAATACATTTGATATAGTTACAGATTATTACAGCCTCATGGTTTATACAGTTATTATGGAATCATGGTAAAACAGTTAGTTGTATATAAAAACGTATTATATAGTATCAGACCCTGATGGAGAAGACAGCAGAGCACGATACCGTAGCTACAGATCTACAGATATTCAGTTCAGAGTGCAACCACTTAACTCAAATAGTAAGCGGTATGAGGTCGATCGTGCCTAGTTGTGGACTGGCTCCCCATCAGATATGAGTTGAGGAGGGCCGATCTGACCGAGGAGTAGAGTGGTTTACCCTGGTAGACCAGCCAAGATAGATCCCGCCTTCGGGCCGCACATTCCTTTCATGAGGGGTTAAATCATGACATACAGCCATTCAGGAAAATTTTCTCAGATATTGTAGTATTATCAGACTTTCCGAAATAGTAGTATTATTATGAAAAGTAACTTCATACAGTTTGACATGTTAAATTATGTAGTTAAAGGTTTTATAATATGTTATGTAGTATCAACATTTTCAAATTTAGTTATTTGTACTACTTTTAACTCGGATTAATTTTTTTACAGATTCATATCTTAGTAGCCACACACTAGTAATAGCATGTTTCGTCTTACTGAACTTTGGCTCATCCCAGTGTTGAACTATATTTTTTTTCAGGTGAGCCAATTGGGTGAGCGGAGCAAGCTCACAGATAAAGGAGTTGTTAGTCTGCCCTTTTGAGGGTGAGTGGTTTTGGGTTACAATTTTGTTAGCCCTGGTATTAGTAAGAGTAGTTCTTGAGAGTACAGTGAAATATGTAATATTTGTGGAATATTTAGACACTCTGGTATTGTATATTTTCTGAATTGTGTTTATGTGGATTATGTTTTCCGCTGTCTAGGTTGATGGTTTGGTTTAGTTTAGTGGGTATCAAAGCATTATGAATTTTATAGTGTGTAAAAAAAAAAAACCAGTTAAAGACAGGTTGTTACAAAAGCTGTTACAAGTCTTATATCACCAAAGTCCCCTACATAGTCTTCAACAAAACAAAAAACTGATGATCCACTATGTTGCCTGCTGAAACACTCCATTGCACAATCATGGAGAACCTTTGACGTATCCCATACATCACAGCCCGTCCTTGGGTACCGAGCGATAGATATTCCATATTGATTCTCCACAGAACCCCCCTGAGACGGCAAACAAAGTCTCCTTGCAACTCTGTCCATAAAGCCACCTTGAGATAACACCAATCTCCCTATAGCTATGTCCATTCGAATCAGTAAACCAAGACCCATCTTGGTCGTACCCAACACATTCATGTTAAAACCTTTCAACAGAGTTCCCAACTGATTAACTTTAGTTAAAGCATTTCTAACCAATAACATGTCATTCAAACACAACAGATACATCACTTCTTACATCACTATCACTCTCTTCCCAACTAGAAGCCTCACCAATTTATACCAGAGTGGTGGTTTGATAGTGTACATGGACCCACCGTGATTCTGTTGGTCTCCTGAGCTGAAACTCCCTGCAATATGACAAATGACATTTCTGCCCTGAGTCTGTTGCTCCACCTACATCACATACATATTCATACCATGATAATGTTGACCCGAGATAGAACTCCCCACATTTCTGCCCTGAGTCCCTAACTCCATCTGAACAGCATGATTGCTATTGCTACAGTTTTCTAGCATTAGTTTCTCTTCCTTTACCTAAGTATGTTGCCCCATGACTTTAACAACAAAAGTCATGTCCTCGATCACCCCTTTGTTTACTATAGGATCACCTAACTTGCACCCACCTTTCTCATAACCCAGAAAGATGTACTGTTTGGACATAACACCAAGCCTAGATCTTCCATCACTAGAATAGTGCACCAGTGGACATCCACTCACAACCAATTAGTCTACCTCAAAACGTGCCCACAATTCACTTGCAACTTTTCCATCTAGCGATACCTTTGGCGATCGATCACACAAGAAACGCGTCATACTCACTGACTTCACCAAGAAGTACCCCACAGCCCTGCATATGATCTGCCCCACTCACAAAACTCCTTGAATAAAATCAGCGTACTCAATCCCAATTGCTGACTTAAGGATTTCTCTCTTGGTCTAGTACTCCACCTCAACCACTAGTTTAACCTAGTAAACACATCAACGTCAGGCTTGTGCCATATGAGATAAACCAAGACCTTCTGTGATACGCCCACAAAAAACATATGTCTATCCTTTAATGCTATCATCATCGGTCCCCAAACATCTGAATACATGTAGTCATCCATATGCTTCAACTGCATATGCCACAAGGTATCTAATTCAAATTCAACAGCTGTAGCTCCACCTACAATCGTACGTAATTCCCTGTAGTACATAGATATTTCCCACTATTTTTCTCCTTTCATCACTATTGAGTCGCCTTCACGTATTTTCATTTCTCCTTTTTCAGACTTGTAACAAAATCCATTATAGTCTAAAGTACCCAATGAAATAACATTCTTTTCCTAGACATTCAACATGTCTTACATCATATATAGTTATTACAACACCATCATAAATTTTGATTTTGACATCTCCAATACCAAGTATTTTGCATGAAATATTATTTCCTAACAAAACACAACCAGTATTGACTAGCCTGTAGGTTTCAAATCATTTTGTATTTGCTATCATATGATAAGAGCATCCGGTATCTAGGATCCAAGAGTCATCTGTGAGGCACTCCGAACCCAATGAATCACACATCATATCTCCATCACTGCATTTTGAATCTCTTTCTACTACATTTGCAAATTTTGACTGATTTCCAGAATTCCCTTTCTTCCACTCCAGACATTCCAGTCTTATGTGCCCAATTTCACCGCACTTAAAGCATTTCACATCCTTCTTCTTCTTCCCGAAATGCAACCGAGATTTGCTTTGGGACTTATGTCTCCCATGTTCTTGATTATTTTTCACAACAAGTCCTTCACCATGTGAAGTTTCATCACTAATCATTTTTCTTTGATGAAAACCAAACAATGCACTTGTCATCTCTTCCAAATTCAGGCTATCCTTGCCCCATGTAAGAGTTGTAACCAAATTTTCATAAGTTTGAGACGTAAGTAGGGAATTTAATAACATCAATGCTTTTTCTTCCTCCTCGAACTTTACATCAACACGTGCCAAATCACTCACAATTTGATTGAAAGTGTTGATATGTTGATTCAAATCTGAACCCTCAACCATCTTAAGCCAATACAACCTTTGCTTAAGAAAAAGTTTTTTTGACAAGGACTTAGACATATACCGACTTTGTAGCTTTCTCCACACAGCTGCTGGAGAATCTTCCTCCATCACATGATAGAGAACTTCATTGGCCAAACACAAGCGTATTGTAGAAATAGCATTTGCTTCCAATTCTCTCCATGTTGCCTCATCCATTCTAACCAGTTGAACACCACTTAGAGCCTTCACCATCCCTTATTGCACAAGAATATCCTTGACTCTCCTCTACCATAAACCAAAATTTCTGGTTCCATCGAATTTTACAATGTCAAATCTTGCAGAAAATGATCCCGATGCCATGACAACAATCACTCTGATACCAATTTGTTGTAATAATGGCAGGATAAAGGATGCACAGCGGAATAAAACACAACAAGCAACACAACTAGTATATAAAACAACAAGAATAACAACAACATGAGAATTTACATGGTTCTACAATACCTACATACACGAAAGCAATCGGCACAATAATTTCACTAAGAAATTATAGAGTACACAACACACTTCTCAAAATGATCTCTCATATGCCACAATATACTCAGACAAGTATAAATAGACTTTCCTTCGGAAGTTTCCCCCAAAAACCAACCAACTTAACGTTCAAATTCAAATTTTGAATTTCTGTCTCATAGCCTAGAAACAAAACCGTCGACGGTTTTCTGAGATTTACTGAAACCATCAACGGTTTAAGATACAGAGAGCATTTTCTGAAGATGTCTGAGATTTCAGTAAAACTGTCAATGGTTTCATAGAATCCACAAAAAAATAGTTGACAATTTTCTCCTAGAATGCTGCACTATGTTCTTCTCCTTATGTAACTTAGTGATCTCAAGAAATGAGCCACCATTCACAACATTTTAAAATTTGTCTATTGCCATTATTACTTATGGTTTTCAGCAAGCAAAGTTAGATCATTCATTGTTTACCAAATCATAAAATGGTTCTTTTATTGTATTGCTAGTTTATGTCAATGATATAATTTTGGCTAACAATGATTTGAAATTTAATTTCTGAACTGAAAACATTTCTGGATAATAAATCCAGAATTAAAGATATGGGAAATTTAAAGTATTTCCTTGTATTAGAAGTTTCTAGATCTTCCAAAGGCATTACATTGTGCCAAAGAAAATATGCTTTGGTTATCTTACAAGATTCAAGTTTCTTAGCTGCCAAATCTGTGGCATTTCCTATGGAACAAAATGACAAGTTTTCTAAATCATATGGTGATCTTCTAGAAGATCCTTTTCCCTATAGAAGATTGATTGGAAGACTCATTTACCTCACTATATCGTGCCAAGATATTTCTTATTCTATGCAAGCATTGAGTCAATATATGAACAAACCAAGGCAATCACATTTAGCTGCAGTACACAGAGTACTTAGGCACTTGAAGGGTGCACCTGAACAAGGCATTTTCTTTCCTGCTATTTTTTATTTTCATCTCAAGGCCTTTTATGATTCAGATTGGGTTGGGTGTGTGCATACTAGAAGATCAATTACAGATTTTTGTGTCTTCCTTGGCAAATCTTTAATTTCTTGAAGTCCAAGAAACAACAAACTGTCTCAAAATCCATAGGTCTATGGCATCTATTACATGTGAGTTGTCTTGGTTAATTTCTTTGTTGAAAGATTTTCAAATTCAGCATTCAAAGCCAGCATTAGTCTTTTGCGATAACAAAGCAGCTCTTCATACTGCTGCCAATCTCATATTCCATGAATGAACAAAGCACATTGAAATAAACTGTCATATTGTGTGATAAAAATTGCAGCCAAATATGATCAAAACTCTTCATGTTGCTTCTCATTCTCAACTCAGTGACATGCATCTTTACCAAAGCACTTGGACCTCATCAATTTCATTCTTTACTTAGCAAGATGGGTGTATTGAATAAATACACTCCATCTTGAGGGGGACTATTAGAAATATATAAATTTTACATTTACATTTGTATTCAGCTGTAACGCCCCAACCCGCCACATGGGCCCGAGGTGCTACTTTAGTGACGTCTGTGTACCTGATACCGTAATCAGTAATATAAATGCAGTGAAAATAAATAAAATATCCTCCATAATCCATTACCAGAGTTCTAAAGTATCTTTATACACTGTAATCTCCAATTATCCATATTACAACCCATTAAAATAGTATAACAAAAAAAACTCATTCCATACACCCATATTACATACTCAAGGTTTCAAACCCAACTTATATACAGTAGAATTCTTACTGAAACTCACAAAAACTAACTGGCTATCACCCCACCCCGAAGTTCACTAAACTCGACCTCAAGGTGGTCCTAAAAAGATAATTTGTATGTTGAGGTGAGACACTTCTCAGTAAGGAAGATTAAGTTAACATCAGTGTGTGGTCAGCATGCATTTAGTGTTTATAGAAAACATTCATCCTTCATTTAACCGAAAATAGCTATTTTACATTGTACTCACTTTATACAGTTGAAAATACTCGTCTTGTTTCCATAGTAAAACAGTTCAGTAAATAAGTAACATCATTTACATAAATCTACAGATATGCATAAAATACACTCCCTAGGACTAAACACCATTTACTTCCCCCATGGTACGGGTTGTGCGGCCCGAAGGTTGGACTTAGTCCTAGGGGATCAACCCAGACTAAATCAAATCATACGTTTGCTAATACACCTGTAGGCATCCGCAACTTGCTTGCGAGTCCGATTGCCTTACCACTTCCTAGTCCGAACTTCTAGGGAAGGTACACCCTCTACTAAGACTAATCAGCTAAGACCACCCTACACTTCTATCCAGAACAGTGTGTGCGCACATAGCCAAATACTGAATCTCTCGAAACGGTATCGTGCTCATAACATAACTGGTTCTCAGGGTTCCTAAAGCATATCATGCAATTTAAATAATAAAAACTATATTTCAAACTCATTTCATATAAAACTTGTCATATTATAAAATCTTAGCCCTCGATCGTCATATACATCTCGGCTCGCAGCCGTAAAACATAATCCCGGCCCCCGACCATCATATACATCTCGGCTCACAACCGCTAAACATAATCCCAGCCCTCGGCCTTTGTATAAAACTCGGCTCACAACTGCTATATCAAATCCCTGTACTTTTCACAAACAGTTCTAGTATTTCACAAATATTCATAAACTCAGTTATACAATAACCCTCAAAATAATATTCACTTGCCACACAATTTCATTATTTTGAACATAGCCAATAGGCAATCAAGAAACATAGTATATTTAGTTTATAAGGTCAAACTAAACTTTTAACTATTCATTTTTACTCAAAATACCATATCATATATCCTAGGTTTGAAAAGTCCATTTTGAACGGTTGGTTTTTGAAATAACAACTGAAAACATAAATATATATAGCATTTTAATCGGTTTAACTTTCATAAAATCCTGACTTAACTTAATCCCCTTACCTGTTTACTGAGATAGTTCCTACAATGCTCCTAAAGCCACCCACAAAAACACAAGCTCCAAAACCCTAAAAACACATTTCCCCAGAATAACAATCATAAAACATTTCCAGGCCCATACACCCCATTTAAACAGTTATATGCTAAATAAACAGCCCATTTATAACCTTACCTCAACTTTGGGGTTATGCGTGGAAAGACCCCATTCAAAAATTCACTCCACTAGACTTGTAGAGAAACTCCCTTAGATCCTCATGGTAACTTCCGATCGTCAATTCGGTTGACAAACGGTGAAGAATTGTAGAGAGAGAGTGAGGGGCGCGGTTTTGGAGAGAGAGTGAGATTTTTAGTTTCTTAATGAAGAAGTAAAGCTAAAAATCAATTTATAGGTCGTTGACCAGGTCACATTCATCGAAAAAATGGAGCCTTCGTTGACGAAGTGTAGAAGGATGTTCATCTGTGAAAGAAGGGGTTCGTTGACAAACCCTAAGCCTGAAATTCCTCTCGATATTTCTTCGTCGACGATGCCTGAACTTCGTCGATGAACCACAGAAGGGCATTCTTCGACGAGATCAAGGGATTCGTCGACGAACTTCAGCTTGTCTTTTGAAAATTTCCCTTTTTCCTTTTCTTTATTTATTTCCTTATTTTTTGGGTTCGAGTTTCTACATCAGTAGTCCATATAAATACCTACTGCTCTTGTATTTTGATAGAATATAGAAAATAAAAATTCTCTCTCTCTCTCTCTCTCTCTCTCTCTCTCTCTCTCTCTCTCTCTCTCTCTCTCTCTCTCTCTCTCTCTCTCTCTCTCTTGGAGATAATTCTTTTTCTCTCCCTCTCTCAAAGATCACAGAAGAAAGGAGAAAAAACCTGTGAATGTCAGGTTCATCACGCTACTACAGATCTCTCCCTACACCTTCTATATCATCGAAATTTCTATTAATCCTCTAAAGTTGAAATCCAGAAGTGATCAGATCATCTAGCTTATGGTTCATCGAATTCATTTTTTATTAGGTAGCAATAGTCTATTGTATCCGGAGATTACAAAATGCTATTGCGTTTAATGGAGAAAAATCTCCTAATATTGACTTTGTTAGGGGATGTTTGTTTGATTTGAATAGTCTCTAAATAGAGGTCATGTTTGAATTAATTCACTTATGTTTTCCAAGTTTCAAATACTACAATTTAATAAAAATAACAAATAAAAAAATAATATCAAACAGAAATAGATTTTGATCAATGACTATGCAACAATTTGATTCAAATAAAGCGAAATGATAAGTTAGTTCTTATACTATTTTTTGAAATCTACTTTAATTATTATACTTTTAGTTTGTACAATCAAGAACTTAACTCATTAATTTTATTCGATTAAAATTGTCATTTAAATCAATTTAATGATTGTGAATTAAAAAGTAAAAATTACTAGAAGGCCCTCTACCCTTGGATTAGTCAGTCTATTTGGGACTTGAAGATCACAATATGAGGAAAAAAGTATATATTATTTTTTACTAAGTATGCACTTGAAGTCATAATTAGTTCATGAATAAAGTTATTTGAAACTCTTATATATTATTTTTTACTAAGTATGCACTTGAAGTCATAATTAGTTCATGAATAAAGTTATTTGAAACTTTTTTTAGTAGTGATGTGTGACGCCCCAAATCCAGTGGGGTCTAGGGTACAACTTTTCATAAATAACAACAATGTAAGCAGCGGAAATAATTTAAAACCTCAAATATCGCACCAAAGTAATAAACCACCATATTTACATAGGTATCTCCAAATACAATATTTACATCACATGGAATTTAAAAAGAAAAACATTTTTAGCTAGTATTACACAAACACTTACTTTATACTATATTTCCTAACCCTGCCCTGAAACTCGCTAAGCCTGATCTCTAGTATATCTTGCAATATGAATTAATTATTGAAGTGAGACAACTCTCAGTAAGTATGGACTAGATTATTATTAGTGTGTGGCTAAAATGAGCTTTAGTGTACAAATAATTTAATAATTTAATCACAATTTTACTTTAATAAAATTTTCACTTGTGATCTGTCACACCCATATATACACAAACATTCATACTTTCTTCCAGATAATCATTTATGCCTATTAAAGGCCATCATCACATAAATACCCAAATATGTATGAAAGAATCCTTTCGGCCGATGCATGTCATGTTTAACCTCCATGACCGAGTTATGCGGTCCGAAGACTAGACTTAGCATTGGTTGGATGACCACAGCAAAATCAAAGGTTTATGTATGTAAGTGTGATTTGCCTCACATCCTAGTCCAGAAACAGGTGTGTACTCCCCTACTCAGGCCAAATCCAATATCCACCGCCAACACTTTCACAACAATGTAGCTGCACTAATACTCATATATAGCTACAATACCGAGCATCCACCATATTCGGCCCATGAGAGTTATTAAAACATATAATTGCAATTTATGCAATAACACAGTATAATACTCTCATCATTTTCCCAACGTAAAATTTGTGATAAATCTCATCACTATTCCCAATCAAACACGTAACAAATATAACACTGTATAATTCCAAACATGCTTAATTATGCATTAAAATAAATTAAATTCATGCCACACGATTTATATAATAATTATAATTTCATAAATTACCTGAGAAATTCTTATAAATATATACTCAGTAAATTTAAATAAAAACGCAAGCATGATCAATTCCTCATATTTAAACTTAATCCCCAACCTATTTAAAAACTCAAATATGATCAAATCCCCGCAATTTAATTGAACTCAAATATGTATTTAAAAAAAACCAAATTTGTGTGATTTAATATAACTCAGATATATATTTGAATAAAACCAATATAATTAATTTAACAAATTTAATTTAAATCAGGCATATAAATATAATTAAATTCATGTAATTAATTTAAAAATAGACATATTTTTAAAATAAAATTTAAACATGGAAATAATTATATTCTTGTACTCAATTTATATTAGGCGAATTTTAAAATAAATTCTGACATAATCTAACTCACTTACACTAATTTTGGAGTCGTGCCTGCGGCGTGCAAGAGACGTAATTCTCATTCCTTAAATTTTGCAGAGGAGAGAAGAGCAGGAAATTTGAGATTTAAATTTTTTTCTTGCAAGAGTAACAAAGAAATTGTAGAGAAGAAGAGAGGGAGGAAGAAAGATTGCAAAGAAAATGTAGAGAGGGTGAGAGAGAACAGAAGAGAAAAGGGGGGGGTCTTTGGAGTCTCAGAAGTCTCCAGACTTCCTGTTTACATATATATATATATATATATATATAATTATTTTATTATATTATATTAATATATTAATATATTATATTATATTATTTAATTATTAATAATTATTAATAATTATTATTTAATTAATTAATTATTTTTTATTTTTTATTTTTGGTTTACTACATCCTCCCTTTCTTATAAAAATTTTGTCCTCGAAGTTTGTTAACTTAACATTTATCACAAATTGATTCTAAGAAAGAGCCAATAGCCACCCACATAGCGGCCTCATCCCAAATTTATTAAAAACTCTCACTTGTGGCAGAGGAAAACCGTGGTTACAAGTGAAGTCTCTAGAAGATTACAAATAGATCCTAAAACTCTCCCAAAAACCAACCATACACATAAACCAAAAAAAAAAATCAAAACTAAACAAACCTAACCCAACGGCCTAAACTATACAACCAAGCAAAATATACAACAGTCGTGGTTACCTTACTTAATGTTAAGCCTCGTTGAATAGATGTGGGTACCTCTTACGTATTTCTTCTTCAAATTCCCAAGAGACTTCCTCAATTGCATGATTGCGCTAGAATACCTTTACTAATGGAATCTTCTTAGTATGTAATTCCTGATCCTTCTTGTCCAGAATCTGGACTGACACTTCTTCATTTGATAGGGTATCACTGACTTCCAACGACTCATAACTTATCACATAAGAAAGGTCTAGAACGTACTTTTTTAGCATGGTAACGTGGAATTCATCATGAATCCTAGATAATGCTTGAAGTAAAGCTATTATGTAGGCGACTGGATCAATCCTCTCCAATATCTCAAATGACCCAATATACTTAGGACTTAGCTTACCCTTCTTTCCAAACCTTATAACCCTTCATTGGAGCAACTCTTAGAAATACATTATCCCCTACATCAAATTCTAGCTCTCATCGGTGGGTATAAGCATAACTCTTTTGTCGACTTGGAGCTGTTTTAATTCTATCCCGAATGAGTTTGATTTTCTCAAAAGTTTGTTGCATAATCTCTGGCCCCAAAATTCACCGTTCACCAACCTCATCCCAATACAATGGAGATTGACACTTCCGTCCATATAACGTTTCATATGGTGCCATCTCGATGCTGGCCTGATAGCTATTGTTGTAGACGAACTCAACCAAAGGTAGGTATTGAATCCAACTTCCTCTAAAATCCAACACAAATACCCGCAACATATCCTCCAATATCTGAATTTTCCTCTTTGATTGTCCATCAGTCTGGGGATGAAACGTTATGCTAAAGGTCAATTGAGATCCCAAGGCTTTTTACAAACTTTTACAGAATTGGGATGTGAACCATGGGTCTCGATCTGATATGATGAAAACTGGTACATCGTGTAGTCTAACTATCTCCTGAACATACAACCTTTCCAGTTTATTCATGGAGTAGTTAAATTTGATTGGAATAAAATGGACAGTCTTTGTCAGACGATTGACAACTACCCAAATGGTGTTTTGCCCATGAAGTGTTGGTGGTAACCCTATCAAAAAATCCATAGAAATGTGCTCCCACTTCTACTCAGGAATTTGATGTGGTGGCAATGGCTATGTCAATCTTTGATGTTCAGTCTTCACTTGCTAACACGTAAGACACTACTCTACAAATCAGGAAATTTCTCTCTTCATGTTATTTCACCAAAAATATTTTTGCAAATCTCGATACATCTTGGTGCTTCCTGGATGCACCGTATAAAGAAAGTGAGGAGCTTATTCTAGAATTGTTTTTTAATCTCTCCATCATTGGGTACACATAATCTGGTTTGAAACTTCAAAACTCCATCATCTGAGATGTTAAAATCTGCCCTCAGTCCACTTTGTACCTACCCATAATCTTCACCAACTCTATATCTTTCACCTGTGTGGCCTTAATCCTTTCCAGCAAATTCGATTGGATTACCAGACTAATAATGAAAGCCTAATGACTTCCTTCCACTATTTCCATACCAAAACTTTTCAGATCCATTATGAGTTGATGTTGAGTCACCATTGTTGAGACTGATGCCTTCAATGACTTCCAACTTAACGCATCTGCTACCACATTAACTTTCCCCTAGTGGTAGTTGATGGTACAATCATTGTAGAGACCTGAAAAATTATAGTAATTAAATAATAAAAGCAATGAGAGAAAAAGGGATTTTTATTAGAGGGTACATCAGGGCCTCATCGACGAGTGTAGAAGTGTTCGTCGACGAGCAGACTCTTGGGCTCAACGCCGGGGACGTGCGTCTTGTCGATGAGAACTTACTAAGAGGCCTATTCTAGGGTCTGAAACTCGTCAATGAGGAGACGGTGTTCGTCGACAAAATCCCTTCATTGACTCGTCAACGAGGCGACGAGTCTCTTCAACGAGTCCACGTGGACAAGCTTTCTATATAAAGCCCAAAACGGATTTTCAGCAAAAAAATTTCTCTCTCCCTCATTTTCTCTCTCTTAAAACGGGTTTCTCTCCCTTCTCCCTAGTTTTTTGGCTCCATCTCTCCCCGGTTCAACAATCAAAAGCTACCACGGTGATCCTGGAGAGATTCTATATAACATAGCAGAAGCAAAATGTTGATTTGAGAAGTTTGGGAACCAACCCAAAATCAAGGTAAGTAGAATATTTGGGTATTGTTAGTATTACCAAGTTCATTTGAGCCCAAATTTTATATTATATGAGAATATACTAGAGTTTTGTGAAGTAAATCAGGGTATTATATTTTCATAAATAGGGTGTTTTGGGACCCTGTAGGAATGGGTTGAGGACCCCAGTGGATATCTTTTCAGAAGCCCGGGTAAATAATGAATAGTTTATAATTTTGAAGATGGAAAAATGAAGAATATTTTGGGTATTTAGTTGATTAACAGGATATGTATATATATATATATATATATATATATATATATATATATAATATTTTTAGGGTTATGGAATTATAAATGCCAAAGGTGTAATTTAGAACATTAGTAGAGGTAAGGGAAATATGCTATGCCAGATAGATTAGAACTTTATCAATAAATATAGCATAAGTTTATAGGTGTTTTTCAGAACAAATATTATATAGTTTTACAAATTATATCTGATGAGTTATCAATTATTGTGTGGCATGAGTAATATAAGTACAGTAATGATTTCATACAACTTTTATAGAAATATGATATACAGTCATTTACAAAACATATTATACAGTATTTATTTCAAAGGTACGGTTATCCAATATTTTACAAAATTATGTATTTACACAGTTTAACATGGTTTAATAGAAGGCATAATATACAGTTTTACAGTGAACATGTTATATACAGATCTCAAGGTCATAACAGTCAGTTATACAGTTTTACAGATCAGTTAATACAGTTCATGTTCAAAATAGACAGTACAGTTTATATAGAATAATTATTACAGTGTTATGGCTATTACAGCAGAAACAGCATCATAGTAAACAATAAAACATTTGTATATATATCAAAGTATTACCTATATAGTATCATACCTTGATGGACCATTATAGATTAGATTACAAAGCACAGTACCGTAGCTATACAGTGGAGAGAGTGCAACCACACATCTTAGATAAAGTGTGGCATTTTATGGTCGATTGTGCCATTGGAGAGATTGCAAACTCCTTAATAATCTGATCCAGGTGGAGGGGAGCGATTGCAGTGGGCCCTGGACAGACCTAGGTTGAGGGGTCAATCGTACCTTAGTGGAGCTATAGTTGACTAATCCTGGAGGACCGACTAGGATTAAGTTCCGCCTTTAGGCCGCACAACCCTGTCATGAGGGGATTTGAATCATGAAATCCAGTTATCCATCCAAGAAAGTTTTCACAGCTATTATATATGTATAGAAAATAGTAGAATTATTTATAGTTAGTAAAAGTATAATCAAATAGAAAGTTCAGTAACGGATATACTTTTAAGAAACACAGGTGTGAGATACACAGTATATTACTATTCCATGTTAATTTGGATTCAGTTAATTACAGTATATGTGTATGGTTTAAATAAATTCATGTTCCACACACTGGTAATAGCATATTTCTTCTTACTGAGCATTGTCACATCCCAATAATTTAATATTTTTTAGGTGATCCAGCTAGACGGGCAAACCAGACTCGTAGATGAGGAGATATCAGTTCTACCCCTTTTATAGGGTAAGTAGTTTTGGGTGAGATGTATTTTTGTATAGATCCTAGGGGATCTGGACTATTAAACTAGAGTGATGTACATAAGTGGTGAAAATTCTGGTATTGTGTTTCTGGTTGCACACTTTATGTTTTCCGCTGCCTAGGTATTATGTTTTTGGGTATCAGAGAAGAAGATATATTTTTCAATCAGTATTATGTTTATTATTGTTATGATTATAAAAAAAAAAAGGTATGAAAAATTGGTTCATTACAATCATAGTCCTTGATCAATTATAACCATCTCCTCTGTCTCATGTTCTGGTTTTTTTTTTTTTTTTTTTTTTTTTTTGCATGAAGAAGTACTTGAGACTTTCATGATCGGTAAAAATCTTACACCTTTCACCATATAAGTAGTGCCTCCAGATCTTTAACGTGAATACCACTACTACCAGCTCCAAATCATACGTAGGATAATTCTTCTCGTACTCCTTGAGTTGTCAAGAAGCATATGCAATGACCTTCCCCCGTTGCATTAATACACACCCAAGCTCTTTCCGAGATACATCACTATAAATCACAAAACCACCATCCCCTGAAGAAATTGTCAATACCGGCACAGTGATGAGTCGTTGCTTTAATTCGTGGAAGCTTTGCTCACATTCATCAACCCACTCATATTTCACATTCTTTCTTGTTAGTCTCGTCAAAGGACCTAACAATTTAGAAAATCCTTCAACAAATCTGCAATAATATCCTGCTAGACCTAAGAAACTCCTGACCTCATAAATATTCTTTAGTCTCACCCAATCCACTATTGTCTCTATTTTACTCGAGTCCACAGAAATACTATCTCTGGATATCACATGTCCAAGGAATGCAACTTTTTCCAGTCAGAACTCACATTTCTTAAATTTGGCATAAAGCTTCTTTTCTCTTAGCACTTGGAGTACCAACCTTAAATGATTCTCATGCTCCTCAAGACTCTTCGAATAAATCAAAATATCATCAATAAATACCACCACAAATTGATTTAGATATTCATGAAAAACCCTATTCCTAAGGTCTATAAATGTAGCAGGAGCATTAGTCAGTCCAAATGGCATAACTAAAAATTCATAGTGACCATATCTTGTTCGTAATGCAGTCTTTGGAACATCCTCTAGCTTGAATTTCACCTGATGGTATGTAGTGACCCAGAGAATAATGGTATTTAAATAATAAAGGGGGAGGAAAATAGAAATAGAAATAGGAGGAGGCAGCAGGCTTCGTCGACGAACGCTTCATGTTCGTCAACGACGTTGCACTTTGGGTGTAATAACACAGGAATTTAATCAAGAACTTGTCAACAAATACAGGGGATTCGTCAACGAGGATAACATAGGGTCTCGTCGATGAGGGTATGTTTCGTCGACGAGAAGATACCAAGAGGCTCTTTTCTAAATTCTGAAATTCGTCGACGAGGAGATAGTGTTCATCGATGAACCTTCTTCATGACCTCGTCGACGAGATGACGTGACTTATCGACGAAGGTCGCAGTATAAATAGAGTTAAACTCAGTTTTTACACAGAAATTTCACCTAGAATCTCTCTTTCTTCTCCCCTACGGATCCTTCTCTCTCTCTCTCCTTGATTTTAGCCCCGTCGACCGCCAAATCGACGATCTAAGACCACCACGACACTCCTAGGGAAGTTCTCTCTAAATCTGTTAGAGCGAATCGTCGGTGGGACGAAGTTGGATTTCATCCCAAATTCAGGATAAGACCTTTTGTTGAAATTTGGCTTTCCCGCGGTTGTAGGAAATGCAGTAAACGTTGAAATAGTAATATTTTGTTATGTGATATATGGTTTTCAGGGTATTGAGTAGGAAGCCCTGTGGGTGTAGGACACAATACAGTAGGGGGTTTTAGCCAGAATCGGGTAAAGGAAATATGCTATGCTAGGCAAACCTGCTTTGATTCAGTATAAATTATATATTTTTCAGCAAATTATTATTCAGATTATTTATGAAGTTTTATAGCCTCACAATATTAATGTTTAATTATGTGGCATGAGTTTATTATTCCCAGTACATAGTTTTCATAATTTTCAGAATACGATGATTTTTAGTATACGTACAGAAACATGAAATTTACAGTACATTTCAGAATATGATTGTGTACCTATTTCAAAACCATAACGTTTAGTTTATACAGTTAATCAAGAAATTCAGTTATCAAGTTATGCAAACATTTCAAATATCCAATTATTACAGTTTATTCAGCTCAGAATATATAATGTTATGGTTATTTCAGTTATAGAAAAATCATGGTAAAAACAGTATTTTAGAAATATCAGTTATTTATATATAGTATCAGACCCTGATGGACCATATTTAGCAGCAGAGCACGGTATTGTAGCTATATTCAGTTCAGAGTGCAACCCCTATTCAGATAATAGGTGGTATTTAGAAGCCGATTGTGCCTATATTGTGGATAGGCTCCCCATCAGATATGGGTTGAGGGGGCCGATCTAACTGTCGGAGTTTAGTTGACTTACCCTGGTCGGCCAGCCAGGCTAGGTCCCACCTTCGGGCTGCACAGCCCTGTCATAAAGGGTTAATTCATGACTTGAGTTATCCATCCAGGGAATTTTCTTAGTTTTATTATATATGTATGATCAGATTTTTAGAAATTAGTCTTACCTAGATATTTTTAAAAGTATTATGAATAGATTATTCAGAAAAACCAGATTATGTTAAACAACCTAGGTGTATGTTATACTATAATAGACATGTGAGTTTTCTACAGATTCCATTAATTATGATATTTACTTAGATCAGATTCTCCAAGCATATAACTCACTTGCTACACCCTAATAATAGCATGTTTCTTCTTACTGAGAGTCACCTCATCCCATTTAACTTATGTTTTTCAGATGATCCAATGAGGTGAGCAAATCAAGCTTGCAGATAGAGGGGTTTCAATGCTGCCTGCGGTTAGAGTGGTTTTTTTTTTTAGGGGGAAGGTTTTCCTTGTATAGTTCTAGTCTCAGATGAGGTATATTTTGGGAGATACAGTTGTGTATTTATACTGTTGGAGCATGTTAGCACTCTGGTATTGTATTGTATATGTATATGGTTGTGATTATATGATTTGAGCTTCTAGCTGCTTAGGTTGATTGTTACATTAATTATAGAAAATATAGCAGGTTTTTACATGGTACCCTGATCGGAGATCGATCTTAGAGAAGACTTGTGTTCCCTAGAGTTAGTCAAACAAATCATCTATACAGGGTAGTGGGTACTTGTTCTTAATTGTCACCTTATTTATTTCCCGGTAATCAATGCACATTCTCATCTACCCATCTTTCTTTTTAAAAAATAGAATCGGTGCTTCCCATGGTGACATGCTGGGTCTAATGAACCCTTTATCTAGAAACTCTTGTAACTGCCTCTTCAATTCTTTCAATTCTACTGGAGTCATTTGGTATGGAGTCTTAGAGATCGATTCCATTCCTGAAAGTAAGTCGATAGCGAACTCGACCTCGCAATCAAGAGGCAATTCAGGTATGTCCTCTGGGAATACATCATAGAATTCTCTCACTATTGGGATATCCTCAAGCTTTAATTCTCCCTTTGGTGCTTCCTTCACAGATGCTAAGTACCCCTAACATCCATCTAAGAGTAGCCTTTTTGCTTGAATAGCGTACAGTATTTGTGGTGAGAAGCACACACATGACCCAACAAATTTGTACTCCTGCTCTCTAGGAGGTCTGAACACTACCGCTTTCTTGTAATAGTCTATACTAACATAGTTGGAGGTTAGCCACTCTATCCCTAGAATTACATCAAATTCATGCATATCAAACACTACTAAATTAGCAGATAGCATTCTTCCTTGATTACAAACTGGATAGCCTTTAAGTATCTTTCTACACACCACTAAGGTCCCAGTCGATGTGACCACAGATAATTTAGCATCTAATGGTTGAGTTCCTACCCCACACATTTTAACATACTCCATAAATATAAATGAATGTGTTGTTCCAAAATGAAACTAATACTACTGCTTTCTTTGAAAATATAAAAATATTACATGACACCACATCAGTTGCATTTTCTCCATCTCCTGGAGTAAGAGAATAAACACGCGCCTGGGCGGTGTTCCTCTGATAGTTGCCTCGGGGCGCCTGATTGTTTCCCCGGTATTGATTAGGAGTGGGTGCATTATTCGACAGCACACGACAGTTTCGTGCAATGTGGCCGAGTTTACCGCATCGATAGCAAACGATTACTCCAACCCAGCATTCACCCCAATGTCTCATGTTGCGTCTAGGACAAGGAGGGCGTGGTGGATTGTTTTGATAAGCTCGATTTCCCATTACTTTCCTATGGCCCACATTATTATTATTTATCTTCCAAAGACCTTAAGTTGCACCAAACTGAAAACCTAGAGGCATGGGTCTCATTCTCTGATTAATTTTCTCTGCACTTCTTTGTAGACTCTTCTCTACTACGGTTGCTTTATCCACCAACTTAGTGAAGTTTTGGACCCGAAACGCCACCACCTGCTCATGAATCCTCAGATTCAAGCCTTTTTCAAATCTTCGAGCCTTCTTTGATTCATCTAGAAATAAATACAAGGCAAATTGAGAGAGCTCAATAAACTTGGCCGCATACTACTAAATGGTCAAGTAACCTTGGGTTAGATTTATAAACTCCTCCGCCTTCGCATCTCTGGTGGAAGCGGGGAAATAAAAATCAAAGAAAATCTCCTTGAAGCGTTTCCAAGTAAGAATTGTTAGTTCTTTCCTTTGCTCCTCGAGTAGCTTCATGGAAATCCACCAGCGTTTGACCTCCCCAGTCATTTTAAAAGTGGCATATAGAACCTTCTACGCATCTGTGTAGCAAAGGATTGCCAATAACTCTTCCATCTCCTGGATTCAATTTTCCGCAACCATTGGATCAACTCCTCCCTAAAAAGTTGGGGGGTTCATGCGGGTGAACTGTTCAATGGTGCAACCCTGGTCAGTGGGTAGGCAGTTCTGTCCCCTAGAGCTCCGCATAATCTCTGTCGTCACCTGTTGGGTTAACTCATGTAACACTGGAGTAGAGTTAATGCCTTCTTCATTGGAAGCCATTATATTACTACTTCCTCCAGCATTCATGTTGTTATCTCTAGGATCCATTCTGAAGAAAGGACAAAAATTATTTTGAATTTTAAATTAAGACATGTCAAATAATAGACTAAAAAAAATATCCTAACATACCCATTTTTACCCTCATCATAATTCATACGTATATTCTGGTAAAAATTATTTTCTAAAGTCTACAAAACCTATCTCCTAAGCTATGATACCACGACTATGACGCCCCAAACCCAGTGGGGTCCATGGTGCAACTTTCCATAAATAACATCAATGTAAGCAGCGAAAATAATTTAAAATCTCAAATATCGTACCAAAGTACTAAACCACCATATTTACATAGGTATCTTCAAATACAATATTTACATCACATGGAACTTAAAAAAAAAAAAACTTAATCTGTGTGATTTAATTTAACTCAAATATATATTTGAATAAAACCAATATAATTAATTTAACAAACTTAATTTAAATCAGGCATATAAATATAATTAAATTCATGTTATTAATTTAAAACAGACATATTTTTAAAATAAAATATAAACATGGAAATAATTAAATTCTTGTACTCAATTTATATCAGACATATTTTAAAATAAATTCTCACATAATCTAGTCTACTTACACTAATTTTGAGTCGTGCTTGTGGCGTGCAGGAGACGAAATTCTCGTTCCTTAAATTTTACTGAGGAGAGAAGAGCAGGAAATTTGAGATTAACAGAGAAATTGGAGAGAAGAAGAGAGGGAGGGAGAGACACCGCAGAGCAAGAGTTTTTTCCTGTTTTAACTTTTTTAAAAAAATATATATTAAATAATACCTCATTCTGGAAAGTATTTTCCAGAATTACCCTGACGTAATCTCGCTACTCCAAGTAGCGATATTTAACCAAATCTCGCTACTTGGAGAATTATTTGTCTACAAACAAATCTCGTTACTTGGAGTAGCAATATTTTACTCAATCTCGCTACTCCAAGTAGCGAGATTTTCCACGTGTCAATTTAAGAATTAGTTTTGTAAAAAAATATTATTTAATATCTATATTTTAATAAATGATAAATAAGGAAAAAACTCGGTTCCTTGTACTATGGTGTTTTTTGGTTCGTTGGATGGATCGTCTCGGGTGGACAGCCCCAAAATGTGCAGAGTTGGATGGCCCATGTCAGCCCAGATTTATCAGTATCTGATTGGACAATATCAAATAGTTGACAGAGAGCTTAGTCTCTTTGGACGGCAGCAAATCCCAAGATGGGATTTAAAATTTTTTATAGAAATAATTACTAAATATGTTTATATACATTATATTATTTTTATTGCTTATTAGTATTCGTAGTTGATGGATGCTAGCAAAAATAGGATGGTAGGAAATAATGGCTATATGCAGGCTACTGTGTATGCTCTGCAACAACTGTTCAGAATTCCGACATGTAGATCACATCCATTATACTGACATGCACAATAAAAATGTAATTCACCTTTTTAGTAATTCATTTCTTAAAATAAAAAAAAAAGTTTCTTTAATAGGGAGGCCTAAGGGTGGTTATCGCTTGAGAATAATTAAGAAAGAGGAAGAGGAGGTCATCTGTAACACAATTCCTTAGTCCTAATTTTAAGTTTTAGTTACTTTTAAAAATAAAAATAAAAAAATTAAATCTAATTTTGTTGATTTTAGCCTATTTTTTAAAAATATCTTTACTCCTATTAATATTTAAATTAGAAGGATCCGACAGTTTCATTTATTAAGTCAAATGACAAAAATACTTATCATAGATAGTGTTGGATCTTGGGGATAATAATAATAATAATAATAATAATAATAATAATAATAATAATAATAATAATTTTACAAAAAATTCATTAATATTGTATTGCTGCCCCCTTATGTTTTTGGATCCATTTAAATGTTTATTAAGATCAGGCAAGACAACAAAATTAAGAAGTGTATCCTCATTTCAAAATTGTTTCATATTCTATTCAAAATTTTGAATTTAATATTTTTCATATCAAATTTGTATGATATCCCCCCCATAGTACAAGCATCAAGTTATCTTTTACTTTACAAGCATGAAGTTAGACTTGAGTTCATGGACATATTAAACTATATAGAATGTTGAATTCAAGACCATTCAGTGTCAACCTGAAATCTTTAAGAGTTCAGACTTTAGACTAGACCAATGACATAATAAAAAGGATAAATGGCATGAAGTCTTGCATGCATGCCTTTCAGAGATAGCCCCATCACATATCATTATAAAATCAAGAATAAGCCTGCAACCTATAATCCCCAAGACTTCCAGCTTCTAAGCACCAGTCCCATGCATGATGATTAATGGCGCTAAATTATTGAGATTGATCTGCTCTTACCTTCCACATTTAAATTTACCAACAAATGTTCTAAACTTCAATTATAATTTCAGAATGGAGGAAATTTCCCCAACAAATGAGAACCAAGAAGCTCCTCAAACCCCCAGTGAAAAGATAATATATCCATTGTTAGATTACCACTTATAGGAAATACAATAGTTTTAAAAACCACACAATAAATGCAAGCAACAAGACTAGACCCCAAGACCTCCTGGTAACCAGCTTCAATACCATGTTACATTATCACTTTACCTAAAAGTTTAAGCTATTATGTTTTGGGACAACAATGTATATCAAGCTTTAACATCCATATCCCTCAATATAAAGGAGACATAAATGAATATAACATTCCATATGTAACTTATGGTTGTATGCCTGTAAATATTTGTGGATGACTAATTGAGAGGCTTCAAAATACCATGAGATGAAAACACGAAGAGAAGTTGTAAAATAAAACATGAATGATCTAAAAGCAAGAGGTGAGTGGGGAAAAGGATGTCTCTAAGGCACCATGTATTTTACAAGAACTTGGCTCTTACTCGGTTTAAGATAGTACTTATACATTCCTCAAAAAGCTGAAACAATGCATCCAGGTGGTTCGCACATCTTCACATAATCAGATTCTTAATTCTATTGAGCTTTTTGTATAGTGAGAATTCATCATTTGATATCCTGGCCTCCTACAGACTTGAACCTTTCAGGTAGATTTGATTGACGCATTTGGAGCAGACAAAGCCTTTTTAGAGTGGATATTGCAGAGTGTTTTTGTGAGCAAGGAAAGATACCAAGCTTTCACATCCAGCACACCCAGACCACCTATCATTTCACATTCCCTCTCCTTTCCCATCTATAATTTCACAGTCCCTCTCCTTTCATTTAGTAGTAGTTGCAGGTCACCATCTGAGGGAATGTCGTGCAGTTTTTGTTGGGAGAAGTGGGATGCATTAAGAGCCTTGACAGGTTTTTTTAGGCCCTCAGATCCCCCAGAATTCATCTCTGAATAGCAATCGCCCTGGCCAATTTGCTCCAAACCGTACCATTTGTCCAACTAGGGGAACACCGTAATTACTCCTCCAATGACTACTACAATTATACTTATGGAGTCTTTTGCTCATTTCAAAACTTATTGTTCTTGATATTGGGAATTAACATGAAATTCCCTAAGTGTCTGCGTGGAAGAAAGTATCAAAGGCTGCAGCACAGAAAAATCGTTAACTGTTACAGAGATATCTGATGGGGAAGATGAAAACGATGATTTCAGCGATAAAGATTTTAAGGTGGATGTGGTAGCTGGTCGCCCAGAATATGGAAAGAAAGGGGGTAGATGAAAACAAGTAGCAACAAATGCTAAATCGACAGCAACAGCTGCATGAAAGAAAAGAGGACAAGATAATAAGCAACAGCCTCAGCTAGTAGGCCAGAAGCTGCTGACAGACGTTTTGATGCCTGCAGAGAATCCATGTATTTCACCAGAGAAGAAGAGAAGTTCATTGTCCTGCAGGGTAGGTGGTAATGAAGAGAAGGCAGCGAGGAGCTGAGAGAAGGTGAATTCTAATTCTGCTTCTCCTTCAGACGACAATCCCCCTTCGGATTGTCTTCACATTTCCGAATGTTAAACGGTTTCACCCTTCAAGAATCATACAAAATGAGCTAAAATTTGTAAATTATTTCCTTCTTCTATGTTATTAACATGTTTTAGCATATGGAGTTGGGACAACACTGTCCTACATTTAATGTTTTTTAACTTTTACTTCTTCATCATATATGTATCCATTATCGATAGGAGTTAATAGAACTTCCTCCTTTACAGATCATAGGTTATTATTTTCGTCTGGCTTATGTTTAACTTTCTACATTTTGGATTGTCATTACATTTCTGATTTAATGATTGGTTCTATTGTGCCTTTGCTTAGCATTTAGTTTGTGCATTCAATGATTCCAAAGTATTCCAATGTTTTCCCTCGTTTAGTTCGAATTCCATTTCATCGAAGCTGTTCATTCATATCTAAATTCGCAACTTGGTATTAATTAACAAAAAATCTTACTTTATATGTAAAATAAGAAGACATACCCTCCTTTCCATATCAATCTTATTATGAACAAAAGATTAATGCTCCATGTGAAGGAATCTATTAGCAATATGTTTGTGGTCAAAACATTAAAATTCTTATGTTCATGAAAATTTTGTATCTTTAGTAACACAATTCTGAAGCATCTGAAAGTCGAAGGATACAATGATGCCACGAACCAACTGTTGTAGAAATACAAATGGCTCGATATACACTTTTTAGGATTATATTTTTTTTGGTAGTTCTAAAGATAAATCATCATATCATACAGCTCTTTTACTGAGTATACATTTCAACCCTATTCAAGTTGAATTGCACCTAATTGAATTCTTTCCTTTTTCCTCGGGGGCCCGTTTGGTGTTACTTTTAATATTGTGAAATTAAAAGTAGAAATAAAACCTAAGAAACATACATAGAGAGACTAAATTATATTTCACAACGTTACATTCACGAGATTTGTATACATTGAACCTATCAAAATACTATACTAATTTCGGCAGAGTCCTGTTTAAAAATTGAGCATATCCATCCATGCACCTGTGCAAATAAAACATTATTCAAATACAGTTGATACCAGTATGTTCACAACGTTACATTCACGAGAATCGTATACATTGAACCTATCAAAATAGTATACTACTTTCGGCAGAGTCCTTTTAAAAATTGAGCATATCCATCCACGCACCTGTGCAAATAAAACATTCTTCAAATACAGTTGATACCAGTATGTTCACAACGTTACATTCACGAGAATCGTATACATTCAACCTATCAAAATACTATACTAATTTCGGCAGAGTCCTGTTTAAAAATTGAGCATATCCATCCACACACCTGTGTAAATAAAACATTATTCAAATACAGTTGATACCAGTATGTTCACAACGTTACATTCACGAGAATCGTATACATTCAACCTATCAAAATACTATACTAATTTCGGCAGAGTCCTGTTTAAAAATTGAGCATATCCATCCACGCACCTGTGCAAATAAAACATTATTCAAATACAGTTGATACCAGTATGTTCATAACGTTACATTCACGAGAATCGTATACATTCAACCTATCAAAATACTATACTAATTTCGACAGAGTCCTATTTAAAAATTGAGCATATCCATCCACGCACCTGTGCAAATAAAACATTATTCAAATACAGTTGATACCAGTATGTTCACAACGTTACATTCACGAGAATCGTATACATTGAACCTATCAAAATACTATACTAATTTCGGCAGAGTCCTATTTACAAATTGAGCATATCCATCCACGCACCTGTGCAAAGAAAACATTCTTCAAATACAGTTGATACCAGTATGTTCACAACGTTACATTCATCATATTCGTATACATTCAACATATCAAATTAGTACACTAAATGATACCTGCTTGTCACTTTACCTATTACTGCTCTATAAATTCAGAATTAAGAAAATTACATTATGTACAAATGATACTCCAAATAATTACATTATGTACAAATGATACTCCAAATAAGTAGAAATAGAGGACAAAAGATATATTCTATACAAATAGATGCTATACAAATGAAGTCATTAATAAATACATTATGCTCAAATGAATAATGAATAAATACATTATGTACAAATGAAGCTGTAAACATATATCTGATGTACAAATGAAAGTATGAACTAATTAACAAATACATATATCTACTACTCGGTACCACATGGAGGTCATCTCCGGTGTCGGGGTGGCTGCCGTCTGGTCTGCCCTCACCTGGCTGCTCCTCTGCGTCTGGCGTCTAGTCACGTCGAGGGGCTACATGTCTGTCATCTCCGCCCATACGTACTGGATAATCCCACTCTAGGTGAAGCGAACGGGGAGCTATGTCGTATATAGTCTCTAGACGAGTCCGAGCTAGCAAGCCAGGTGCATCCACCTCCTCCACATCGAGAGGGTCGTCTAGGAAGTACGACATCGACGGCGTCGTGGTAGAGTTAGATCGATAATTCGCCGGTCTACTGGAGGGTCCCGCAAAATCAGCGGCTGTCGATGGGGCATACGATGCGGACGGCCCAAACACATACTCCTCATGTACAATGGGCGATAAGAAGGCCGGACTCGATGGACGGCTGGAGGTAGCTGCTCGATCCCCTCGTACTGGAGCTGCTCGACCACCTCGTGGGGCCGGGGTCCGGCGTGGGGTAAGGATCTGTCGCCCATCCTCATACACAATGTCCAAACCAACTCTCGCTAAATCGCTCACAGCGGGGTCTAATGATAGCGAGTCGACCTGGTGTAATACGTCAACCTACAATATACGAAAATAGTGGTTAAAACATTGAACTACTAATGTAAATGGTAAAAAATTAGGTATACGTTTGAGTAAGCGTACGAGGCTCATGTAGACCGCCGCAGTCCTATCTACGAAGCGACGTGTGATCGACCTATACCATGCGTAATACGGATCCTCCGGACTCATCAGGCCATCTGCCCGCACTCCCTCGACAATGTAGTCGCGCCTATGAACCCACATACTCACGTACATGGCGTGCTCCGCAGCCCAATCTGTGTTCCCCCGACCGCGACCATCAATCTCGTGCAAGTCCTCCGTACGTACATCGACCCCCGAAGTACAGAAGCGACCGGGAATGCCCTGTTGAAAGCCAAACTGGCACATCACTCAGTCTGGGAGATGCCACTCGACAATATGAAAACATATGAGTGGCACTCGGGTAACCCAGAGGTCCGACCCAACTGCATAACCAGGTGGTAGGTTGGCAACAATGTCATCAGTGTAGGGCGCCCATACGAACTGCGCGTAGACATATAGTAAATGTCAGAGGTGGGACGGGAATATATGCAAATGTTGAAAAATACTATCAATACACATAACCGACACTACCTCGTGCTCCCGGTGCATGTTCAGCTCGAATCTGTACCAGGGCAGCGTGTGTTGCGCAACATTAGGCACCAACAACTAATCCCTCCACCTGTACACAATAAAACGTAAGTTAGCAAGGTGTAACCACTACAACGTACTACAACTGAAGGAAATGATTTTCAGTTGAGTTACTAACCTTCACGCGAGTGGAGCTGGGTCAATCGGTCGTCCGTCCTCATCCCTCTGAATAAGACGTCGGACACCGCGGCGCGTAGGAGCTAACGACATGAATCTCTCCCACGCCCAAACCTGCAATAAGTGTAGTGCTCCTCCGATCTGTGAGTGCGACACGTCAGTGGCGCGGCACATCTCCCGGTACAGCTAGGCTAACGTCGCAACACCCCAACTATAATGGCGTATCTCTCCTCGTTCCGCGAGCAGTGAAAGGAACATCAAGTTTGCGTAACTCCCCGATAGGTCGCAGAACAGCGTCCCACATATCAATCGCAGCATGTGGGCACGTGTGTGACACGCTATAGTCTGATCATCAACATCATCCAGAAGCTAGCAAAACATCTCCCCCTCTAGAAACCGCATGCGAATGCGGGCACCAACAAGCTCACCATCTGGAGGCACCACTCCTAACAATCTCTCGCACATGCGGCGAAGTCCTCCCCCCTGACCGACGCCTCTATCCTGTACTGGTCCAGCTGTACAACCAGTGAAGGGCAACCCATCAATCGGTAGCCTGAACAACACCGCAACATCCTGTAATGTGATAGTCGCCTCCCTGTGCGGCAAGTGGAAGTGTGTGTCTCTGGCCTCCATCGCTCGACCAACGCAGTCACAAGATGCCAATCCAACTGGATATGGCCAATCTGATATATCCCATAAAAACCCGCGTCACATATCCAATCAATAATGCGAGAGTCTACACCTATCCTATCTTGTACGCTCTGACTGCCCCCTCGGCAATATAACACGTCAGCATGCGAATCGGTCCACGCCCGACTGGACCGGTGCCGATCGCCCATACTCAATACACTAGTATCGGACGGCCCTGGATCGATCCTACAAACAAGCCAGAATATTGAAAGCATTAACATAGAAATCATAAGAATTGAGTATTTGTCCCCGGTGCTTTGTATGGTGGAACCAAACAAAAATCTCAAGGTTTATCCTATATGTGTACAAATGAATATGTCTCACCAAGTTTTCATCTGAACATACACTATTCTCGATTGATGGACACAGTGACTCAATTGCTCAGAGACAAATTGAGCATGGAGCATTCGCGTGTTCACCGAAAAATGAAAACGGTCTAGGGATTTAACATTTCGAAACAAATTTTTCCAAAGGAATGAGTAGAATGGCAGCTGAAAACTTGTCGTGACGTGAGGAGTAAGAGTACGCAAATCCTGGATAACCTATAAGTTATAGATCAGTGCGAAGGTCCAGCTGCATCCCTAGGTTGGGTCCTTCTTGGACATCTTGTGCGGTTATGTCCTTCTTGACGGCATATGCTACACGTGATATGTTTCCGACCTTCTCGAGCATCCATCTCGTTATGTATACGTGAGCTCCTAGGCCGACCTTTATGTCGAGCGTATGCAGGATTTGCCTGCAAGTTTGGCAACGAGCAAGTTGGCCAATATGCCTCATGCATGATTGGATAAAATTCTGCAGCATATGTTGCATAGTGCTCGGCAGTGCTCCAATATGGCTCAACAAACTGGCTCGCATTTAGCCGTGTCTCGGCACAGGCTGCAATAAGGTGCGAGCAGGGATAGTGTAAAGATTGCCACTTCCCGTAGGAGCATTCGCGCCTCTGGATGCTCAAAGTTTGGACATTGTTTCCTTTATGGGGTCCCCGCTGCGCGGTCATGATGCTAAAAGTACCCCTAGACCAGTTGAACGTCGTGACTCGTTGTCTGGTCGCCTTCAGCTTCCTTCTTTCCATCGCTAGCAATATATGCGGAGTTAACGTATTTCCTCTAGATATTGCGTTATGAGTAGACTCCCGTCGGCTATTAAAGTAATGTGCAACGCGATAAAATGTTAGTTGCACGAAAGCCGTTATGGGAAGGCTACGTGCACCTTTTAGGACAACGTTGAAACATTCGACCAGGTTGGTGGTCATGTTTCCATACCTCTTTCCACCGTTGTGGCACTGAGTCCACGTATGAGGAGGGATCTGATCGAAGAACGACTTGGCTGGCTCTCCACCCTCGTCGAATATCCTCTCCATCCAGGTATCAAATTTTCTCACCTGATGCTCCCTTCTGGCTCGTTCAGCCATTCGCTTCATATTGACACTCCGCACTTTCGTATTAAAGTTGCTGACGACATGTCGAAGGCAAAATCGGTGGTGTGCACGTGGTGGTTGCCAATCAGGATTGTGCTGCACCGCAGCGATAATCCCTAGATGTCGATCTGATATGAGGCAAATGTCGTCCCTGTCGGTAATCAAACGCAGAGAACACAGAAACCAATTCCATGTGTCAAGGCTTTCCTTTTGCATAATAGCGAATGCAAGGGGAAATATTTACCTATTTGCATCGGGGCACATC
The DNA here is from genome assembly GCF_029873635.1 of Malania oleifera. NCBI lineage: Eukaryota > Viridiplantae > Streptophyta > Magnoliopsida > Santalales > Ximeniaceae > Malania > Malania oleifera. Next base: position 10,627,158 of record NC_080422.1, read on the forward strand.
GCAATAAGGAGTTTGCCCTTACCGTACAAGTGTGTCCCATCCACATATATAACGGGAGGGCAGTGACGAAAACCCTGAATAGATGCTGCAAATGACCAAAATACAGATACGAAGGTTCGCTGTTAGTGCTCCCTGGAACCGGAGTTGACCTCCACCTGACTGTAGTCCCAGGATTGTACGCGCGCATCACTTCCATCCACTTCGGCAACGTTTCATACGATTTCTCCCAATCACCGAAGACTTGGGCTATTGCCTTCTGTTTGCCCAACCAAACCTTCTTATAAGATATTGAATACCCGAATCAACGATCAATGAACTCCTTCAATGTAGCGATCAACATCGACGCATATCCCCTGATCATATTCACTATCTCCCCAGCAATGAGGGACGACGTGATTTGGTTATGGTCCTGCGATATAAGTTCATTCAAACATGTATGCGGACCACTATATTGGGTGATTTCAAAAAAATGGTGTATCATCCGATACATGGCACGCAATCTCCACGCGTAATCGTGGTCCTTACACCTAGCAACCCACAACTCAGGAGTAGATTGCACCACATGGAAGTCATGGTGGGTGCAAGCGTGATATATTCGCACTGCAGCGATCAGCTGATCCTTCGAACCGAAGAGCATCCCCTTACTCAACTCAGAGGATTCTTCCCAACGAGTGACGCGTATGGGAAGCTCATTGACCGCAGTTAAATCTGCAGCAGCTAGGTCAATATGACCGTACATCGGAAGCTTACCGATGAATTGCGCGTCAAACGTTGCATCGTCCATGTCATGGTGAGGTAAGTTCACATCATCGGGGACATCATTTAACCCTTCACCCATTTCCTGCTCGTGCATGTGTTCGTCTTCAATATGAACATCATTCATAATGTTCATGCCCTCGTCCAATGCGTCGTTCGCAATGGCAAACAACGATGTTGGTACCACACTCAGGACGTCTTCACAACCTCCCTGCGGAAACTTGTAAGGAACAGGTGCTTCGTACTCCGACGGCTGGAATGACGATCCCGAATATTCGTTAAAATCGACCGTGGACATAGCACGAACCTCCCCACCAACATCGACCTAATGTGTTTGTTCGGTGTCTTCACCGACTTCACCCAATTGCTCCGCGGGCTCATCTGGTTGCCTAACTGCAATTACACCCACTTGAGGAATAGTCTCGACATACAATTGCATCGTTAAATATGTCTCACCGACACAGTGTGCGTCCAATACAATGCACAACCCATAATCATCTGATATCGGAACAGCCTCGTAGAACGCTGTATTATTTAACTCTCGCGCAGGGTATCTTGCGGTCACCTGCAATGCATATTGATCTGGATCAATATGCAAATATTTATATATCTTCGTATATAATTTACTTAATTTACACCTACGGCCAATTCGAATAAGTCGAACTAGCCGACTACTATACCTAACACCATCTAATGCGGTTATAATGTTCCCCCTATATATAAAAATACTGTGACTGGATCACTGCTTAAGCTTCCTGCCATTTAGATCGGCGATCGGGAAATAAAACAAACCTACGCAAGACAAAATTGTATATATAAGTGATGTGTAAATGAGATGAAATAACTAATAACTATAAACTAAATAGATGTATACAAATTCTAATGAATGAATGAACTTAGAGTTTGGACCTAACTTTCCCACCAAAAAAATAAATAGATGAATTCAGCGTCTATGAATAAACAACATGAATATGTATTGATTTTCCCCATATGACATATACTTCGGATTTTCCCAAAATTGTAATTCAACTCTTAAGAGTAATTTTTCCAAAATGGTACTTCGTACTCTGCCTCATTATGGGTTGGGTTGCCACTTAATTTGAAGTTCAATTTTGTTAAGTAGCCTTTTGAGGATTCATTGCTAATCCAAACAGCCATACTCAAAGGAGTTGAAGGGATATTTTGGAAAAATGTTACTTAGGACGCATAACATCCCGATTCATGAAATGAGAATGGGATTGTCTTATGGCAAGTGCTTTAAAATGTGAACACTACATTTATATCGATATATTGGTGAAAAATACATAAATTCGGGGAGGAAAAAACTCATTACTACTCTCCTCTAATAATGTGACCTTTTAGCTATCATCTCTACAGTGTTCCCAGTCAGCGTCATCAACAGTGACTAGTCGAGGCCGGCTTCGCCCTCGTACCGTTGGATCTTTAATGGTGCTCTGTCGACTGTGGCTTCCTCAGGCACCCCCCACCCTAGGATCTTATACATATGGGGCTTGTCTCATGATGAATTCCCCACCTTATCTGCTCTTACTTCCTTTGGATATTATTATTTATTTATTTTTATTTTAAATATAATTTTTGCAAGTTTCAGTTTTTTAGTGTGATTGGTGAACTAAATTATTAGGTAATTTTAATAAAGTATATTAACTTAGACAAAGACACTAATCTTCCCAAAAATTTGATAAAAAGACAATCACATATCCTAAGGTTTCAAGAATTTTAAATATTATACCAAGAGTTTTAAGAATTTGTACAACGTTTGCTGACATTTCAAGAATTTCAATGATCTCTCTTGAGATTTGTTAAAAATGCACAAATCTCACTTTACAATTTGCAAACAGACAAGTTTTTTTTTTAAGATAAATTTTATTTTCTTTTGACAAACATCAAATGAGGTTTTTAACATTTTTGATACTTTAGGAGATGTTCGTGACATTTTTGAAATTTTAGCAAAGATATTTGTCTTTTAAGCAAACTTAAAAAAAATGAATATCTTTTATCCTATTAATTATTGTATTCTAGTAATCATAAGAGAGGGAGAGGGGACTTAATTCCGTCACTAGGACCTCTTATCTGACAATAAAAAATTCACAAATGATACTCCTTATATTATAATTATAAAGTTCTATTCTAATCTATTCCAAATGTTTCAAACATGCGGCTCAACTTGAACTTTATTATGTGGTTGGTTCAAAGTATGAGTTTGATTCATTAGGAATTCAAACTAAATTTCAAGGAAAACTAAAGCTTGAAATTAAATATAAGAAACATCAAAGGCATGTGTATATATATACTCTATGCGTTATCTATGAAATATATCATAGGCATTACATTCTTAAATGAGCTAAAATTATTAAAGTTTGTGTAGGAAATAAAATAAGTCAAAATTTAAATTCTAAATTTCGTTAACTCATAGAAAAGTATATGCACTTAATACGATAAATGACAATACAATTTATAATTACAATGTGCACTCACATTAACTCAAAGCATCAATTAAAACCATACAATTTACATGTTATTGAAAAATTTTAGTGGATGTGCCCAATTATATTAAAAACAATACAAGAAAATTCAAGAATTGAATAACAAAATTTCCCATTTTGAAAGTAAACCATATGATCTAATTATAATTGCACAATTATATTCAAAAGAGTAGAAGGAAATTCAACAAATTTAGTGAGTGGAGGAAACTTCAACAAATTCTAAGGTAGGAAAGATAATGCATTTTACAATGAAACAACAATCCAAAAAAAATAAATAAATATTGAACAACAGTTTGAATGGAAAAAATAAAATATTATCAGCAAAAAATTAAATTCAAATACCCAAACAATGAAATACAAATAAAATATTATCAGCAAAAAATTAAATTTAAATACCAAAACAATGAAATACAAACCTTAAGAGTAATGTTTGTCTACGAATCTTTTAACACAAATCACAAACTCTCTCTCGGATTATCAAAGCTTTGGATGAAATAAAAATAATGTAAAAATCTAAGCACTGAACATGGAAAACATAACTTACCCCATCTCCTTATATAACTTTCGATTTGATGAAGCCTGCAACGGTCACCTGCTCCAGAGTCTTCCTTCAACGATAACCTACTCGGCTCTGCAACAGGTACTCTGTTCGCGCAAGAAAGGAGGAAGAACGGGCGAGGTTATTCTGAAGCAAATCTCGCTACTCCAAGTAGCGAGATTTGCCACGCCTCAAAAGCCGGGTGGAGGTAATTCAAAAGGCGGTTGGCAGAGCATTAATTATCCCAATTAAATCTCGTTACTTGGAGTAGCGAGATTTGCCATGCGTTAGCGCGAGCCCTTCAGCAAAGGTAAATCTCGCTACTCCAAGTAGCGAGATTTGCTTAAATATCGCTACTTGGAGTAGCGAGATTACGTCAGAGTCATTCTGGGAAATATTTCCCATAATGAGGTATTATTTAATATATTCTTTTAAATAAAAGTTAAAACGGGAAAAAACTCGTAGAGCAACCTCTATATTATTATTTTTTTTTTTTTTTTTTTTTCAATTACTACATGCTCCGTTCATAATAAATAATAGTAAAATAATGTGTAATGTGAGTTCAACATTTTATACATTTAAGAAAGATTTACTAATATTTTAGATTTAGTTAAGATGATCAAAATAATTGCATGAAATTAATAACTACAAATCTTTAGTTGTACTAATTAAAAGTAGGAAAGACTAAAATAAATTTCCCTTTAATAGTATACCAGCCAACTTGTGATTCTACACATTCAAATAAATAATTATCACGTGAAAGTTGTCCAAAATCAAGGACTCGATGCAGTCCTAACCCAATAATTTTATTCATTGTAACGACTGCCGCCCTGCATAGCCAAGAGCTAACTGATTCTCGCGCGCAATTCAGAGGTCCATTCCTCTTTCTTTCACCGAAGCGGAGAGAAACAGAATCTCTCAAATGCCAATGGCGGATCTCTGCAAATCCTCCTCGTTTTTCTCAGATCAGCATCTCTGCTACGCCGATATTCTCCTGCCTTTAGAGGTACTCTTCATCTTCATTTGCAAGTCCACGCTGAAAAGCGCTCCAAGCATGCTTAATTTCGTCGTCTTCGCTCACGAAATGAATGTTTCTTGTGTGTGTTACTTGATCAGGTACGAGCGAGGATTGAAGTAGCAGTTCTTAATTTTCTCAAGATCTTGAACTCTGCTTCTCCAGCAATCTCTGATCTTCCTCTGGTAGGACAAACTCGCTATTTCATTTAGTTCCCTCTAGTTGCAGTCGCGACAAAGTGGATTTGCAAGTAGTTGCTCGAGATTTATGTGCTTCATTTTTTTTAATTTCGAGAATTGTTTTGAGTTTTCGAATGAACAGATCGCTAGGAGGTCGAGTAACAGCCGAGTCGGTCAGGGACTTTTGAGCGACGTTTCTTGGATTTTTCTATCTCATTCGTTTTGCACTAGGTCGTTGATGAGACCAAATGCTGCTAAAGCCTTTATTCGAGGTCTCACAAACCTAATTGTTATGCTTAATCTTTCGCAAATTTCCTTCATCGATTATTTGGTTTGATCTTGCCTAATTTCATAATGAAAACCGGCATCTTTATTTTATTTTAAACCTGCATCTTTATTTTATTATCTTACTTGAATTTAAATTACAGTGTGGAAGGTAATGGAAATGTGCCTACGAATTCTGGTTCAGGAAAAGCGGGTGACGCAGAGAGAGCTCTTCTACAAGCTGCTTTGTGGCTCACCAGAATATTTCACTTCTCAACTGCAAGTCAATAGGACAATCCAAGGTCTGTCTCTTCTCCAATAAGCTGAAATTTCCTCTTCCCCAAGGCTTACAAGTTACAACTATATTTTTAATCTATGCACAAAGCATGACTAACAAATTTTATGCCAAACTAAACAGATGTAGTGGCCTTGCTTCGGTGCAGCAGATACAGTCTTGGAATCATAGCCTCCAGCAGAGGAGCTGTTGCTGGCCGCCTGTGGCTGCAAGTATATATCTTATCTCTCAACCTCTGATGCGACAATTGCGATTTTTTTTTTCGAAAAAAAAATATATATATTACAGAATGGTGGCCGAGTCAAATGCAAAGCTAGTTTTTAAAATTTCTCGTGTGGGTGCAGTTTAAGTACAACTCTGGTGTGATTATTCTATTGAAATTGCATCATTTTAATATGCACATTAATCATATGTGTAACACATTCGAATGTAGAGTTTCTACATTATCAAAAAAAAAAAAAAAAAGATCCTACTGTGATCGAGCAATATAAAATATTTTTTGAAATTTAAGCTTGCGGATTAATGAGGGTTTGTGCTTCATTACCACTTTAGAGACAATGCTAATGGCTTGGACAAGCAATGGTGTTCAAATTTCAAGTTTGATTCTGAATTTTTGTAGGTGGAGAGAGGATACTACGTTTTTCATTCAAAAGCTGCATCTATCACCATGTTTTGTTTCTTACTAGGCACTGTTTAGTGTTATTGGTTTTATTTTTCAACCAAATAATGCAAACCTTGGTTTATTTCTACTCTTCATCTTGTTGGAACATGGAAAAGGAGCCAAACCAAGAGGTTGTGGACTGTTCTACATGTGGCTCTTCCGGGCACGCTATTTCTGGCGATTTGAACTTGTTAGAGAAGATGGCCATGAGAACAGATGCACGGTATATCATCGTGGTGGAAAAGGTATGTTTTGCTCATTTAGTTTCTGTATGAGCTTAAAAAAGCTTTTCAATTTGCTCTGCAACAATACTTTCTGACTCTGGGTTTGTTTAGCATGCGATATTCCACAGGCTGGCTGAGGATTGTATATTCAATACAATTCCAAGCATTCTTATCACTGCCAGAGGCTATCCTGATATTGCCACAAGGTCACACATCAAAGCACTGGATGACTATCTGATTAGAAAAAAAGAAAAAATTAAGCCCTGTGGGAGGACCAAGGTGATCTTTCAGATTATCTCATCAAATGAAAATACACCAAATAATAAAAATACGTGGATCATATCATGTGATATTCACTATTTGATGTGTTTTTGTTGGATGAGGGAGTGTGATGGGAGGACCGCCTTGATCACCCGGAGGACCTAATTTTTTTTTCCTATTTGATACCTTAATGCTTCAAAACACAAACTTCCCATCTTCCATTCACATTTTTCAGCCCTGCTAGTTGTTGTAAACAGGTTTCTTCTTCACCGAATGAGCCGAGCTTTTCCAGACCTGCCAATTTTAGCACTGGTTGACTGGTACAGCTAAATTTCCTAATTGCATGTTCAGTAAATGGGAATGAAGATCGAGAGGAATGAAATTGAATTTACCATTTGATTTTTTTCATTCATTCTCTCTATTCAAATTTTCATGTCATTCCATTTCTACCCCGTTCCACTTCTCAAACCAAACGTGATTTAATTGCAATGATGAAAAAAAATTTATACTTCAGCAGTACTCAGATTCGTTCAACTGAGGGTGACCTCTGTCTGCAAATTGCTTCAGATGTAATTTTTGTACACATTCTAACTTTTGGAAGACTAAATATTTTTAAGGAATCCAGCAGGATTGGCCATCCTATGCACCTTCAAGTTTGGAAGCATTGGCATGGGGCTAGAGGCATACAGATATGGTGCTTTATTGCATCCTTGAAATATCATTTCAAATCAAACCGAACCTAACCCATGAAAACCAATTGATTTAGTTTCAGTCTTTTTCAGCTTGCAATGTCAAATGGCTGGGACTGCGAGCTGATGATCTGCAGCTTATACCTGATGAATCATTGGTTCCATTGAAGCCACGAGACCTGCAAATAGCCAAAAGCTTGATGCGCTCAGAGACTTTGCAGGTAAAATTAACGAGGCAGAAAAGGAGGTTGGCTCAGTTTTCAATTGAGAAAGGCCAAGTATTGTTTACTTCATGTTTAGTCAATCAGAATGTATCTTGAACACAAGTGCTCTTCGACAGGAAAATTACAGAGAAGAGTTGGAAGTAATGGTTCAGAGCGGTCGTAGGGCAGAAATTGAAGCTCTGTATTTCCATGGGTATGATTTCTTAAGGAAATACATATCAAAGAAAATAGTACAAGTCAGTTACATCTAAAAAGATTGACTGTCTTTTTTCAAGTGTCCCAACCAAACTGCTTTCTATTCTTGGACATTTACTTTGGCCTCGCGACTCCAGGGGAATGAGAGGATGTAACAGAAAAAACAGTTAAGACTGCCACCAGGCAAATCTTAGACTTTGACAGCTGATCAAAATGAGATTGTTCAACCCTGTCTTGGTTTTTTTGAGAATTCTACCACATCATCAATCTTATTCCATGCATTGCAGGACTTAAAAACGCATACAAACAGTACTGTCTTTAACAATACAAGCCTCGACTTAGAAGGAAAATAAATTTCCTAACTCTGTTTTCAGTCAAAACAAATGAATCTTACGGTAAATACTCCCAATAATACATTGAACAATACAATGAATGGATATCAAAATTTTGTTAAGAAGAAGAAGAATAAGAAGACGGGATTCAATCCCAGCTCAGCTGCAATGTACATGCCGCTAGCAAGTGCAAATGCCTAACAAACAATTTCAGACCCTCTTCAATGGGAGTGCAACTCTCTTTCCCTCAACAGAGAACTTCCGACTGCCTTGAAGCTGCAACCAGGAAAAAAAATTGCTGCATTTTCCTTCATATGGACAAAACATCTCCTTTAAAAAAGCAAAAAATGCAAAAATACATAACTTCAAAATGCATCCCCATGTTGCAATGGGCGAGATAGAAAGATCCACTAAATTGGCAGTGGTGCAGTGCAAGACCTTGGTTCACAGGTATGGAGGGCCAAGTGCCCCCACAGAAAAAATAATATTATGCCCCAACACTAAGACGACCAAAATAAAGCAAATGAAGGATTTTATGTACATGCTTATAAACTAATGATGAATCTTTTATCGCATCCCAAAGTCCAAAGCCTTCAAATATTATTCCCAATATCCCCAACTTTTATTTTCATTTTTTTTTTAATAAGCATCAATCATAAATTTGCAAGTATGTATCTTGCCCTCAATAAATTTCTGGATATCCCACTGCTAATTCATAGTAACTCGTCAGAATAAGGATACATCCTTCAATCACCAATTGATTTGTCCACAAATCACACCCTTAAATTCACCTATCTGAAACTACAGTTAAACAGCATACGAAAAAATTTTCAATAGAGCAGCAGAAAGAGATGCCCTCTCTCTCAGTTATCAAAATTAATTTACTACAAAGCACAGACTGAGTAAATAGGTCTACAGTAGGTAGGCACTTGTACCTTTTGTTTCAAGTAAGCAAGAGCATCTCTCTTTGAAGAGAAGTTGGAAAAAAAGGAAGACGAGTGTTCATCTATGTGTACTTTAAGCTCTTTCAACTTTAGTGAACCTCCAGGCACCTGCAATAATCTGGTGGTGAGAGAAAAAGTGAAATTTTTAAAAAGGTTGCAATTTTGTCAGCCTCACCTGACGAAGAATCCGCTTACACAGCCTTTTCAAGTTCACCTTTGGCTCATCATCATTTTCCACCTCATCACGTTTTCTTTTTGCTGAGGAACCAAAATCAGCAGAATCTTCATCATCACTATCATTGAATGATGTCTTTTTTCCCTGAAAGTGGCAACCAGCAATTTTTCGCGGTCTATCCTTCATGCCAAGTCCCTGTTTTCCGGTGGTGGATTTATCCTGCAGATAAAAGCCTCACTTCAAAATTCCAAACCATATATGAACAGTACCTTTTGCAAATAGGAAAAGAACCACTCTTACTGAACAATCTAAAATTCATTAGACAACAGCTTTTTAGAAAAAGAGCCACTGTTCTTATTTATCAATATTGATAAACCCTCAATTTGAATGCATACATAAACTAAAGACTTGCAATATTCCCATTCCCACTCCATGGATTTTATCATAGGAACTAAACTATCTACGATTTAAAGCAGCCCTCCCTGCATCAATGAATTTTGGCATAGTTTTCTTTCAACATAAATGAGTGGGCAAATGCATGCATTCCGAGAAAGAGAGAGAGAGAGAATCATACAAGCAAAAACCATGAAACTTGGTCAAGGAGAGAGAGAGTATCATATAAGAATTAACAATAATCATAAAACATGGGCAAGTTTGTAGAGACTAAAGAGTAGGTTTGAACAAGAATGCATACTTGAACAAGTTTGTAAAGATTCTCTTGATCTTCTTCATAAAATGCAGTCCTCTTTTTATTATTTTCAGCATTTTCACTTAGGACTGATTTCTTTCTAGTAGATTTTTCTCCAAGAAGCCCTCCTGAGACAAATCCATATTTGTAGCCCCACCATTGTGGTGGTGGTGAAAAATACTTGTTTCCTGCACAAAATGCAAGAGTTCCTTTCAAGATAAAATAAAAAGGGAGGAGAAAAAATGCCACCACAATTCCCTCCACCCAGCAGCTGAAAGAAAAAAAGTATTGTGAAACATAGTTACCAAAAAAAAATTAGAAACATCTACAAGGAACAACAGTAGCAGACTATTTATGTGCTTGTGGTTGGAGAGATCATCGATGCCCTCAGGCATATAGGCACAGAATATTGAAATGTGCATTGTGAATTCCTGTGATAGCTCCACGTGGAGAATGCTTTTAGATTCATAGAACATGGGGAAGTAAATGAAAGTGGGAGGAGAGGGGAAAACCTAGAATAATGTAGAATGAGAGCAAGTAGAAATCTGAAGCCCTCCAATTATCAGGGAATATTGCCCTAGACCAAGCAGAATGGTGGAAGAGGATTCATGTAGCTATGACCTCAACAACTAGAACTTAAGGATTGGTGGTGGTGGCAGTCATTTTTATTCCTAGAGCAACAATGTTACTACCTAGGAACATGAACAGTGACCTTTCAAGATGGGCATCCAAATTCCCAAAAAATTGGCTTTAATTGGAACGTGGATTCCAATGGAAATTTGATTTATACCATGTACAAAAATATGAACTTTTTAAGCGTTAACACATAAAACACCATACACCAACACAATAACAAGAAGCCTCAAGTCCCACTAAGTGGGGTCGGCAATATAAATCATTTTCCATCAATTCACACGATAGCACATAAAACTCTATGCCTGGCTAAAATATCCTTTCCTTCCGAGTAGTTTATGCAAAAATTACCCTTTTACAGCCTGCATTAAGTACAATGCTGTATTTGAGAAAAATATCCTCATATAGTATACTCTTAGTATACCAATATATTAAATATAACAGGAGCATTAACTTTTAAGTTTGTGTATACTTTATACATAAATATTCTTGTATGGTCTTCCTTGTAGCCAAAGACATTACTATTATATATTTCAATCTCTACAAGAAAATCAGAAATCATCAAACCTAAAGGCCTCAATTCCACTCATAAAACTTTTGATAAAAATGTGAGTAAAAACACTCGATACGAAATTTTGGTAATTTCGTCAAATTCCAGTAGAAATGTCAAATTTTGGGAGGGTGAAACAAAAATGCTAGTATTTTTTTTTTTTTAACAAATTACCAATACATCAGCCAAAATCTCAGTGTCAGATATTTAAATGAAAAATTGAACAATAACAAACAAAATTTGGGGCTTATCATTGTTGGTTCTAAGTTATTCAAAATCACCTATTTTAATATTTACTAAAGTTTCATGTATAGTATCCACAATTTAATAAAAGTTTGTTGTTTATTTAATTTTAAATTGAAATTGAAATTTCTATCGAATTAAAACTTTTGTACAAATTTCCATATATTGAGACCCTAAAATTTTCCATTGAAATTGAAATTTCTTCCTAGAAAGCACATCAAATAGTCTATCAAAGGATTTTATGCTAAAATTTCTGTGATTCAAAACCATCAATTCAAATAGAAAAAATTGAAAAATCTCAATTCTACTTATAAGTTCAACTAACTTGTGGGCAAATAATTTGAGGGCAAAACTAGGCAAAAATAAATAAATTCTTAAATATCTCTCTAAAGAATTTAGTACCACATGAAAAAAAAAAATGCAAATACAAAAAGATGAATATTGTTCCGATAAGAAATTAAAATTCTACAAAAAACAGTTGAACTTAATCTGACCCATATAAAATTAGTTACAAAACTTCATTTAACCAATTCCCATCACTCCAACCTATAAAATAATAAGAGTAATTCTATTCAAAGAACCTTTTTTTTTATAAACAAACAAGGTATCCTCAATAACTGAAGGATAAAATTACAAGACAACTCTTATCATCTTATAATCTTGTAACCTCACAACAAATCTTTAATTTTTTTCAGTCTTTCACGATCATAAGTAGAACCAGACCCATAATCATCTCCTCCATGGTGGTCCATAGATGCCCAGGGCCAAAAAACCCTGTATGCTAATTTGAAGCAGCTAATTTAATCACCGAAATGAATTAAAGGCTGTCCTTTGCATCAATATCAATTTAAACCACTTAGACTTTTATACAAAAAAAAATTCCTCTCCTGGGATTTTTACTTCACAAAACAACTGCAGAATCAAATGCAGGGTAATACAACATCACGAATTTCACTTTTTTTTCCCATTATCAATGATTGAGCTAAGGCAGCGTGTAACAAAGATAAACTCATGAGAGGACTGACGAAAGCTCCATCATTTCTCCCCAAGAAAAAAGACACCCACACATTATTAGTAGACCATTCTCACAACCCCATGCATGCACGCACTCAAAAGAACGCCCAAACAAAAGTGTGCTACATGCACAATGTCTCGGGCTTAGAGTTTCACTTCGGATTCCTTCAATCGCAAATATCCCCCACACCTAAGACATAAATTTTCTGATTTCATACGACTTGCACTGCCTCCACCTAATTTCCCTTCCAGTACCACCTTACTCCACAATATAGGATCTGAAGAGCTTGCTGCACCTGTTTCTTCAAGATCAAGACGAAACTCCTTCACAAACTCACAAAACTCATTTGCAAATCTTTGCCATCCATTACCATTTACACCTCCATTATATTTTCTCCCTTTACGTTCTACCACCTAGTTCTCTTAAATTGATATGTTGCATAGTTAAACTTTCATGTAGAATAACTATATAATTTTTACATGATAAACGATCTACCCTCCTACTTTGAAAAAATCTATTTGACTTTTATTTTCTCCGCTCTTGAAGGTTGTTAAGTGTCCTCATTTCTTAAAGCACATATTCTTTGTTTTAAAATCATGTCACATAGAAGGATAGAATTCTAAGACCGTATTACCGAACTCATTCTATGTCCACATCCATGCTCTCAATGTATTCTCTCATAACCTTTATTGTCCTTCAAATCCACTCCTACAAACAATTTTTCAATCTTAGATATCCCTCATATAATATTATCCATATCTTCCCAAAATAGCCACTCACCCTATGTTTGGAAGTTCGGATTTTAGGCCTTGGATTTGTATGTGTGGAATTGGACAAAACGCATCATAAAATTGTATTGAGTTTCATCCACACAAATCGAAATCCAAGGCCAGAAATTCATGTTTCCAAACACTACCATAAGGTTTTCCATTAAGCATATTTGAGGATCATAAGCACTAGTGGCATTTATTATCTCGTCCTAAGATCATATTGATTTTTATGACTATCTCATATTCTTTTGGCATCTATAATACTATCTTTCATGTATTATAATGTACCTAGAATGCAAAATGTTATGCTTGTGGAACAGGAATGGGATAGCGATATGAAACATGCTCTAAAATGTAGAACATTAGATATACTGGCAAAAGATATTTAGTGACACCTGTATATTTCAGAGAGGATGCTGAGGTGTTTCTAAATCTAAATGAAATTTCCTTTTCTAAAATAGATAATAAATGGGCTGAAATAGAATTAAAATTTTCCCCACTTAAAATTATTAATATATATATATATATATGCTATGAGAAATACATTAAGTTAAAAACTTTGGATTGCTGGATTTAGCATTAGGAACAAAAATGTACCATGTTTCAGGACATTGGTACAATTCATGGTTCAATAGAGTGGTGGCATTTCTAGTAATTATGGTATTTATCTACAATGATGCCTATCATTCTTAATTTTTTTTCTTTCCTAGTGCACCAAACTTTAAATGATTGTTCAACTTCTCTACCTTTTTCCGCTAACCACTTAGTTTGCTGAAGGCAAATTTGTTAATTTCTCTTCTAATCATTGTGCAAACCACCTTCATGCTTCTACTAATAAGTTCCTTAATCCCTATGTTCCAAGTTGCTAATCTAACCCTAGTCCCCTGAACTAGCTTCTTACTTGCATGTGTCCAAAATGATGCGGGAACCTTAATATATTTGGCATCATATTCGGACAAGAAGACAACATGTAGCTTTATAGTGTGTGATAAAGTATATTGCAAGATAAAGTGCAATACTACACCATTTGTCAATATAACTGAAAGTATATTCATTATAATATAATATTTTATAATATACTTAATATTGTATTATCATTAACAATACTGTTGCTGCCAAAAAATTTTCGAGAGAATTTGGATCAATCACAACTTCGATCACCTGCTAAGAATGAAAGAAAAAACAGCTTGGAGGACCAAAGAGATACTCTGGGGGACCACTTCAATGCCTGAATTGAGGTTGGAAGGATTATATAAATGCATGAGTAAAAAGGTGAGTGAGAATGAGATAAGATGTCTCACCTTCCATAGACGGTCCTTTTTATAGGCATTCAAGATAACTCCCTATTGATTTCCCTACTAATGGATTGCACGATTTACATTTCGGATATGTTACTTGGAAGTAAAATTGGTGTGCTAACCCCTTGCTTTAATTAATGGATATTACCTCCTTCCAATGATCCATCGATATTTTTTTCATTTTTTGGTCTTATGTAAGTTAATGTCGAGCTTAATATCAGGGTCTCTTTTAGGTTATGTCAATTGTCCCCCTACTCTCGAGTCTCAGAGTTACCTTTTTGGCTCAAGAGTATATTGCATTTACTATACGTCCTTTTATTATCACGAGATTCGAATTAAGTCATTAGATAGGCATCTTTGGGCCTCATGGGATAGAGATTGGGAAGCTCGGACCCAATCAAATGCTCGTGTATTCAGGACGGTGCTCATCAGATGGGTCAATATTTTGCCAAGCAATGCCCGTTTCTTGTTGCTCATGAGCAGTGCTCATCAAATGGGAATTTTTGGGCCTTATGGGTGGTACTTATCAGGTGGGTCAATACTTTGTCGAACAATGCCCCTTTCTTGTTACCTCATGAGCGATACTCACCGAATGGGATTTTTTGTCGAGTAGTACCCGTCTATTGTTGCCTCATGAGCAGTGCTCATTGGATGGGCATTTTAGGATCCATTGAGCAATACTCATCAAATGGTCTAATTTTTTGTCGAGTAGTTGCCCGCCTTTTGTTGCCTCATAAGTGGTGGACATCAAATGGGCATTTCTAGCTTCATGAGCTACATAGTAGTCAAAAGCGCAAGGCGCACCGAGGCACAAAGGGTACTTGAGCCAAGGTGAAGGCGCGCACCTCATGAAGGTGAGGCGCACAATTATAAAATTGGTGTACAATGCCTATTTGGTGGGTAATTGTCATATGAACACATCAATATTAATATTAGAATTTAAAATGCCAAAATATTCAATACCAAAATTGGAAATTTAATGAAATTGCCAGGCTAAAGGCCTAAAAGCATCAACATAGTTCAACATCAAAAGAAAAGAGTACAACAAAAGATTTCAAAGTCTAAAATATAAAAATCCTCCTCAATCATTAGTCATCACTCATCATCAACTAAGTCTGCCAAGATATCATCATCTTCATCTTCATCATCAAAATTTTCTTCTCCAACATTTTTTCCTCTTCTATCTCCTCTGCACTATCTACTTGGATCTCATCCTCATCTACAAGTTCCAACACTGCAGTCCAACCCCTAGCACTACTAGATGAAGCTCTTCCTCTAGAAGATGATGACATATTTGCACTTATTCTTGATATATTGCGATGCAGGGGGTTATTTACTCCACCAACTCTAGCAACAAAACCCCAAGTCAAAGGATCATCATTAAATACAAGTTCATTATCATCATCAGAATCACCATCCAACCTACCAATCAACCACTCATTACTATCATCAATGTCCTTTAGAAGGATGGGATCAATGGTGTCACGCTTGTTGTATCAAGGCCTCAAAATTCGATTATATTTCACCAAATCATTCAAGCATTACTAGGCTAGCATATTTCTCCCTTTTTCTATGAAGCTGCAAGAAGTTTAAAGTAATATAGTAAATAATGATTCTAAAGAGAAATAGAATGGTAGTTCATGTTCTTTAATCCACACTATCCTAATGGCTCACATGTTGGAATATGCTCCAATTTCTTTCACAGCCAATAGCACTACATGTGAGACTAAGGATTTTCACAACAAACTTTTGCAAGTTTGGAGCTGATGATCCAAATGATATCCACCATTGCACTGTTATAAAATAAATTTTAAATGAATATCTACTAGCTAAATAGAAAAAATAATTTTAGATAGAAAGAGGTAGTAAAAATGCCACTTTACCTAGTGCTTTTATCTTCCTTTATCTCACTGCTAAAATCAATTCCAAAGAGGCCATTAGCGCTAGTGTAATTTTCCAACTCATGTATAAATTTATCTTGCACTTCAAGGGTTGACACCAACCTTGCAATACATTTGTTCAAACCCGCCATGATTTCTTCATCTTGCAAATGTGGGGGTCTAAATAGAAATATTCCAAATTCAAGGAGTATGCAACTGCATGCAAAGGTTGATGGAGTTGGCATCCCCACCTCGTATCAATAATTTCAAATGTCTCCTTGACTTTATCCTCTCTCTCACCGGAATCCTTAACTATGGCTTCCTTAGCCCTATCTATTGCTTCATAAATATATCCCATTGCAAGCTTCTTTTCCCCATCAACCAAACAGAGTACAGGGACAAGTGGGTCTGTCAATTTAAGAGCATAGACAATGGTACTCCAAAGGGTAGACATCAAAACAATACTAGCTACTCTTTTGCAAGCTACCTCCTTCGCCCATTTAGTAGTATTCCAATCTTCAAAAGTAAATATCTTCCTCAAGTTGTTCTTTCGAAGGTGGATCAAACGAAGAGTGATAGAGGCAGTTGCAAATCTTGTAACTGCGGGCCTTAGTAACTCCTTTCCTTCAGTGAACTGTCTCATTCAGTTCAACACACCAATACAGTTATAAATATAACCATTCAAAAATATTGCCATTTCCAAAGTTGCATGAATCGAAGGCATCTTCCCAATGTCCTCCAATATTAAATCGAGGCAATGGGCAGCACATGGTGTCCAATATAAATGTGGCCTCTTTGCTTCCAACAATTTCCTTACTCAAAAATCAAGCAGTGAAACCATTAAAATATTAAAATAAACACTATATACACTATAGAATGCAGTTCTAGAAATAATTTCTTACCTACTACAACATAGTTTGAAGCATTATCAGTTATTCCTTGAATCACGTTTGATTCTCCAATTTCCTCCACCATCTCATCAAGTAATTTGTACATTCTATCTGCATTCTTGACAATATTAGAAGCATCAATAAACTTGATGAACACTGATCCCCATGGAGAGTTCACTAAGAAGTTTATTATGTCCTTATTAGCAACTGAATCTCTCAAACCGTTAGACATAATCGATCATCCATATTTTTCCCATTCCTCTTTATGGACCTTCATCAACTCTTTCGTTCAACTAACTTCCTGCTTTAGGAAAGGAACTCTCACTTCATGATAGTTAAGCGGTTTTATTCCAAGACCATATTTCCCAATCGATTCAAGTGTCACTACAAAAATGTCCAAACATACAACATTAAATGGGATTCCAGCATCATACATCCACTTAGCAAAATCTGTCATTGCCTTTTGTCTTAATTCTTTCTTACACGCCTCATTTATTGATGTTTGATTCATCTTCTCTTCTTTCCTAACTTGAACCGCTTTCTTTGAATCGGGGGTAAAAAACAAGTCTATAGGCCCTTTCTATTTTGGTTTCTAAGGTGAATTGGTATAAACTTTGACTTCCACTTCCACTACTAAGCACTCTCTTGCCATGAGAGTCAATTTCCTGAACTTCAACCTCTTCATCTTCACCATAACGATCTATGTCCTCAAAGTCGGACAATAACTCATTTTCATCCTCTATATCTTTCTTCAACATATACACCCTAATCTCCTCAAGTACATAAGCAGGGCACTTACAGCATTCTTTTACATTTCGAAATCCTCTGACAATATATTGTTTTGCCCGAAATATTCCTCCCTTTGTGACTTTGCCACAAAATTTGCAAGTCAAATTATTTCTATTTTTTTGATTATCCAAATATGCATGCTCCATGCAAGATCTTTCTTAATAGAGCTAGAGTTTCCACTTCCAGAAATCCATTTAAGATTTAAGACTGGTTATCCTAAATGCAAAAGTAATGTATATACAATATGTAAACTGCATTTCCAAACAAATTAAAAAACAGCAGTTAAATTCAGTAAAAATGTTATATATTACTTATAAATTTGCATTAAACTACATAATTAATTACATATAATAATATAAGAAGATCTCCTTCAAGTTTCCACAAATGCTTAGCACACAATGGCATCAAGTGCACCTTACAATTGCATCAATATTTTGAAGGTGTCAAGGTGGTCTAAGAGATCTGATGACACATCATATCCTTCTACCTTGGGCATCTTGAATTTATTAGAGAAAGGGATCTCCATTATTTTCTTGGTAAAGGGGAGATCAGAAGATCTAGCTGAGGTCTACCCTTTTAAGAGTTAGCTGCGAACTTATTTTACTAGTTTTTCCAGTTGATAATTTTTCTTGAGTTTTTCTTCAAATTCCTGGGACTGTTGCTCATTAATCTAAACATTGTTGGCTCCTTTTAATTTCTTTGTCGAATCTAAAATTTTCAAGGCAACTTTATATGGTATCATCGCCTTAACTTTAGGTGTCGTTTTTGCTTGAACATTCCCTAGGTCATGTTCTATAGGATTTTTTCCTAGTGTAAGATCATGTTAAACATGATTTCCACCCTCCTTTGGAAGGCTAAAAATTGATCTAAAGGCACAATTTGCGGTGAATTGTCTAGTGGTGGGGAGTGAATTGACTGGGGCAATTGATCCCAGCAACGAGTTCGGACTTGGAATTGTGTGATGCATCCATGATTAAGTTTTAGAAAGAAAACCTTCCAATTTTTCCACAGACGACGTCAATTGTTGATGTCAAAATTTGTCTAGGAGATTTTGGATCAATTATGACTTCAATCACCTACCAAGATTGAAAGAGAAAATGGCTTGGAGGACCCGAGCTGTACTCCGGGGGACCACTCTAATGCTTAAGTCAAGGAATTTGGAAGAATTATATGATTGTAACAATAAAAGAGTGAATGAGAATGAGATGAGATGTCTTACCTTCCTTAGAGGTCCTTTTTATAGGCATTTGGAATACTTCCCTATTGTTTTCCCTACTAATGGATTGCAAAGGTTACATTTTGGATATGTTATTGGGGAGTAAAGATTGGTGTGCTCTTTAATTAATGGACGTTACCTCCTTTCCATTGATCCCTTGATGTCTTTTCATTTTTTGGTCTAACGTAAGTTAATACCGAGTTTAATGTCATGGTCTCTTTTAGGTTATGTCAAATACTATTTTGAATTATTATGACTTTCTAATATAATATTATAATATTTTAAGACAAAAGGCACCAATTTCCTCAAAAATTTGGCAAAAAGACAAGAACCTCTCCTGAAATTTGGCAAAAAACACAGACCTCCCTTAAGGTCTTAAAAAATCCACAAACCTCCCTAGGGTTTTAAAAATCCCACATACCACCCCTACCATTTGATTTTTAGGACACTTATACCCTTCCCTAGGCTTGTCTTTTTGCCACATATAAGGGGGATTCTACGTCTTTTAGGTAAGCCTCTAGGGAGGTTTGTGGAATTTTCGAAACCCCAACGGAGGTCCATGAGAGTTTTGAAACCCCAAGGAGGTCCAAGTCTTTTTGCCAAACCATAGGGAAGGTCAGTATCTTTTACCCAATAATTTGTTATCATAAATAAGAGCAAGTGATAATATAATATAGGATAGAAAGACTAAAATAATAGGGGCAATTTAGTCCTAACAAATAAGACGCTCATGGAAATGTTAGATATAGATAGGTGAATATAAGAATAGGATTCTCATTTCTATAGGAAACTTTTATTCCTTGGGAATGTGAGACTTGCCACGTCACTTTCCCACCCCAAAACTAATGTGGGAATAGGCATCACATTCTTGGAAACCTTAAAAGATAAAGCAAACCAAACGATCCCTAAAGGGAAGAAGTCAAAAAAAAAAAAGGCATGCCCAATATAAGACGATATTATCAAGTGGTGAGGTTGCCACCCTGCCTACACGCCCAAGGGGGTATGTACTAAAGCTCAAGACATATAATGTGCAAGAAGTACTCAAGACATGAATAGCTTCTTGTGGAGTTTAGAGCAATACTTCGACATGATGGACATTTTGAATTACGCCACCATAGTACGTACAACCTCTATTTACCTTAAGCATAAAGCACTATTATGATGGCAACATAGGTAAGAGGACATCAAACGAGCTACACAGCCAAGAGTATTGGTTTACATTATGCCCAGAAAGCAAAGTTCATGAAGGTGGTGAACTCCAAGGAGTTGTCTATCCATGTATACCATAGACAATGCAATTGCTCAATACCTCTTCATGAAGGATAGCAACCCGTGTTTAAAAAGGGGAAAAGGTGTTGCCAAGACCTCAACCATAATGTAATTGTCCAAAGGGTTACGATGCAAGGAACCAACATTTCCTAGCCACTTTGAAGATGGATGAGGGATCCAAGCCTAGCATGGAAGAGGTACCTATGGCAATACAAGGTGTTTTAGAGGAGCTCCAAGATGCAAAGCTACCCAAACTATTACCATACGGGAGGGAGATGGTTCATAACATCAAGTTGAAGCCCAATAGTAATCCCCTAACTTTTGCTCCTTGCCATAGGCACCACCAAAATTAAAAGGGGTAAGGAGGAAATTGACGGGGTTGCTTGATGCTGGCCACGTCCAATCATCCAAGTCTACTTATTGTGCACCAACACTATTTCAAAAGAAGCATGATGTGATGCTTCTACTTTGCATCAACTACAAGCCACTCAATAAGATCGTGGAAAAGAACAAATACCAAGTTCCTTTTATTGCTAACTTGTTTGATCAATTTTGAGGTTCTCATAACTTTACCCACTTGAGGTTGGGGTATTGTCATGTTCACATAGCCAATGAATATAAAGGCAAGATGGCATATATGACAAAGTATGTTTCCTACAAGTTTTTAGTCATGTTGTTTGGCCTTAGTGGGAAGCACAGACACACCAAGAACACACAAGCATCAATATCCAACACGTCTTAGACATTGACACTAGTCCAACACATACTAGACACTAACACTTGTCCCACACAGCCCAACCTTTGTAAGACCGCTGTAAAAATTTAAATTAATTAATCTAATTTCTCATCACAGCCTTGCAACATCTCTTTTGGAAAAGAGAAAATTTCATTAGAAGACCAAAATAAGGAAGAATAATAAGGACAAGGTGTCCATCAAGAAACAAAGAGCGACAACCAAATAAATTACAGAAGAGTTGCCTTCTGACACTGCCCCTAAATTTCTCCTTTCTTCAGATGCTCTTTAATATGACCATCTTTTGAGTTGCTCTAGGTCCTCCTAGCTTTGAGCCCAAATCTAACTGGGTTTAACTAAGTTGGGCAGAACTGGAAACAAAATTAAAAATTTTGAATTATATCCCAAATCAAAAGCAAATCTCCCTTTTCAATCCCCTATGAAAATCCTGGTCATACTTTCCATTTGAAGGACTTCGCCTTTCTTAGTGAGCTGTCATATGTCCTCCATTGCTGGAAAAAATGGAGCTTTGATTCTTAAAAACACCGCTATTTATCAAGCTTGAAGTCTTTGCCTACATTTGAGGAACAGTAATCGAGGCACGGCAGCTCCTAGTGATTCTTTATTACGTTAGTCTCGCTCTCCCCTTTGAAGCTTCCCAAAATTTCTTCCAACCCAATGCCTCCTCTCTATCTAGTACGGCACGCAAGCCAAATGAATAGCCCTCTTATGTGGCATCTTCTCCATCGAAATGAATCATCGAAAGGTATTTGCTCTCAATCAAAGCATAACAAAGTGACTGGGGTGGCCCCAAAATTCTTCACCCAAGGATTCAATGTTTTCAAGAAGAGGAAAAGATTTAGTCTTTTTTTTCCCCTGATATCCTTGAAAACCAGGGTGGTCGGGGCCCTTCAATATCAAACTTGAGACCTTTCAGCCTTTGTCCACCCTTAACACCGAGCCTAGCTTGGTAGGGTTCAGCTGATAGTCATCACCGTTTCTCCTTTGAGAAGGAAATGAAAATGCGACATTAGCTGGTTCTTTGTGTAACACACCATGACCTTCCTTTCTCATCGAAGGAAAACTATTTCTTGATTATCAAGATAGTAATTTCCCACTTGACACCCACGGGTTGCTCAAAATTCAGAAGAAGGTGAAAAGATATCAGGTTTTCAAGGAAAACTGCAAAAAATGGAGGTAGCTAGAAGAGATAAAGGGCGAAGAAATTAAGTACAATAGAGAGGTATAATGAAGGAAAATAAAGGGAAAAAAACTCAGTCAAAAGGTGGGAATATATAACTAGGAAAAGAAGGGTAATGGTTTTGGAAGTTGAGAATTACGAGCGGGTTGAAGGTGTCGAAGGGGGTTTACCAAAGTTCATAGAATAGCTAAGAAAGCTGCTCAACACCTTTTTGGACATGGTCCTAAAACTTCCCAGATGATCCAATACGCCTTATGTTTTTCTAATACATTTTTGCTAGATTACTACTTGTTCTTGGATCAATGTTTTCCATGCTTCTTATTACCGGTTGCTTTTTGTCTTTGGGTGATTTTCACTATTGATGATGCTTCTATGATTACATACCAACGACATTTTGCACCCTCAAGAACAAGTTGCTTGCATGGTTGCACCATGGATTAGGTGCAACCAACACCTCCAAGCATTAAGTCCCACTAGGTGGGGTTGATTACATGAATCCTCTTCCACCACTTTGGACGATATAGGACAATATCCTCAAAAAAGTTAGACAATGTAATCAACTCACTACATTCGAGTAGTGAAAGTGCAACATCTTGCTCATATTGGACATTCCAACAAATCATTGGTAAGAATTCACTTGTTGAGGATGATTACCATTGACCAAGCAAGCAAGATAATGCAAAGGCCCATGTCACAAAATGTTTTATGTGCCAACAAGAGAAAGTGGACTAGCATACCACATAGGACTCTTGGAATCACCACCCATTCCCAAGTGCCCAAGGCAAAGTGTCTCAATGGATTTCATCATTGGCTTGTCCAAGTTTGAGGGATGCGGGTCAATCACAGTGGTAGTGAAAATAGGTCTTCTAAATATGGGATCCTTCATCCCAATCTCAAAGAATTGCTCAATAAAGGAAGCTACAAGGTTATTCTTAAGCATGTAATTAATATTGGGCTTACTTGAGCCCATCATTAATGAGGAGCCACCTTTCATAAAGCCTTTCTAAATCAAGTTGTTCAAGTTGATGGGTTCAAACTTCACCACTACTTTGCATCCCAAAATCAGCGGCTGAATAAAGAGGGCGAGTGCATTACCAAGGTTATACTTCAAGTACAACAAGAACGCCAACTAGTGCAACTGGGACAAGTTGCTTGATGTTGCCCGATACTCTCATGACTTGTAAGGGAGCAGGTCTACCAGCAAAAGCTCATTTGAGTTGGTGATGGACCAACTATTCCCAACACCCAACACAATTAGCACAAGTTTCCAAGAAGATGCCTATCAAACTACAGGTTTGCCAAAGAATGAGGGAAACAATTGGATAAGGTGTATGCCTGCTTAGCATTATGAAGGGGGGTGATAAGAAGAGGTGGCTAAGGGAATTCCAAGCAGGGAACATGGTGTTTGTCAAGCTTTATATGCATCAGAAGACACAAAAGTCAGCATCAATGCTGAGGAAGCGCTACGAAGGTCCCTTTGTCATGGTGAAAAGGGCTAGTATGCAAGCCTACAAGGTCTAACTTCCAAACCTACTAAGCTACATCGGGTCTTCCATGTGATCTTACTCAAGCCAATGAGGAGGTCCAAGCCATCCTGTCGATATAAAGGTTCAACAAGACAACCGTCCCTTAAGAGAAGCTATTACTTAAATGAAAAGGGAAACCAAATATTGAGCTGCTGGGAACCACTTCAAGACTTGATGCAGTATAAGAAAAAAATTAAAGCATAAAAACACTTCAAAGGCAACAAGGGCACCGCTTAGCCAAGTGGGGAGAGTGTCAAAAAATGTACTTATAAACTCAACCCATTGAGGAGCTCCTTCATTTCTTCAAAAATTTTCTAGAGGCTTAAGGACATTCAGGAGAACTTTAAGTGTGCATAAGAGAGATATGGAAGCTTTGTGGAGCTATACAAGTATAGATGTTTCAAAGAGCACCCTAGAACATTGCAGATAATTATTCAAGTCGTAGATATTTGTATGGATTTATCTAGAAATTCTCTGTACATCCATTGGTTCAAATTTATATAAATTTATATCCGCCATTGATTGAGGAGGTGTAGTAGTCCAAAGGGAGGCCAAGGTCCTTATTTGAAATCATCAAGCATTGAATGCAGTACAAAGCACCCCTCCAGAATATTAAATTGTAAATTCTTCCACTCTTGCTTCTTAGCTACTTGCTTGCTTGTGCGAACTTCCTTTGTGCTGGAAGGCATAAATTTGAGTGATCAAACAGGCCTTTACCTATGTCATTAACTAAAGATAGTCTCTGTTAAATTTCAACACATGTTTTTTTCATTGACAAGAAAAAAGTACGGCTCCGTACCTGTATTTGGGACATCAGCTTCACTTTCAGATTCCAGCACTGACTCCAGCTCACTTTCATTCATTTGTGGATGGTCTTCAACCTTTTTTACCTATCAAAAACAAATTTTGTGAAATAACTAAGCAATGACAAATTTTTAAACCAGAAACGAATTTAGGAGCCAAAAATTCAAAATAATGATTTTTTTAATATGAAAAAAAATTATATCAAAATTGATCCAAAGAGTACAATAAGGGGAGAACAAGATGTCTTGAACAAAAAGAAACAACCAGAAAAATTATAGAAGTGCTGCCTGTCAATCTCTAACAAGATCGAACAGCGGTAAACCACTAAAAATCTCAAAGAATGGGCCTTGAGAGAGGCCAATAACACTGTTCTATCCAACAACAAACATGGAGAGGTTTTGCGGTTATTGAAAGTTCTCACATTCCTTTCAATCCATAAGATCCACAAAATAGGAAAAAATGGTGCTATGCCAAAATACTTCTGCCTTTGCTCTAGCCAAAAGCCAATATCTCACAAGCAAAAACTTGCCCACCACTTGAGGTGGCACCCAAGCTTCACCAAAGCAAGAAAAGAGATCACTTTGGAGATGGGTAAAGGTAGTGAGCATTTGTTTCATTGGACTCACCATGCATCACACATGTTGGGATTTAGAGCCTTGTAGGGCCTTCACATTTGAAGCAAATTGTGCCTGTTAATCCTATTCAAAGACAATCCAAATCAAAGTAAGTATCTTGAAATGAATACTTGCCTTTCAAATGATGTGGCTACAAGGGAAAAACTTGGGTGTAGGAGATTTGAAGATGTGAAAAAAGAAAGATTTGGTGGAAAGAAATACCTAATGAATCCTCATCCCACACCCTCTCATCTCCCCTATTGGATGGTACAAATGATTCATGATATCAAGTAAAGTGGTGAGCTCATCAACCTCTCCTTTATTGAGATTCTTAAAAAAGTTAAAATCCTAAGAAAAAAAGCCTCTCACAAGAAAAAAATAAAAACATTGATAGGTGCATTGTGAAAGGCAGAAAGTTTAAATAAGTGTCGCACCATCAACACCAACGAGCCCTCACACACCCAAGCACCCTCCCAAAATCGAACCTTGTTGCCACTTCCAGGGGCCAACATGAGAAACATAGCCACTTCCCCTAGAGTCGCACCCATTCCAATGAGAACCCATGCTTACTTTTAGTTGCCTTGTGCCATTAGGAGTTCAACCAATTCCAATTAGGGAGATGCTTTTGGAAACCACATTCCCAAGTCCCAAGCCCTCTTCCAATCTAGTAATGACTTCCCATCTAACAAGGTGATCTCTCTTATTCTACCCAAAATCAAACCAAAGAAAGTAACATATCATCCTCTGAAGAATCCTAGAACACTCTTGGGCATTCTAAAAAAAAGATAGAAAGTAAACAGAGGCATTAGAGAGAGCAACACTAATGAGGGTCCTATGACCCTTTAAACAAAAGTACTCCCTTTTCCACCCCTCCAGCCTCCTAACAACCCTCAATCACAGGATCCTAAAAAGGCATGGCTTAGGATTTCCTAAAAGAGGGCATCCAAGGTAAGACAACAGCCATTCCACAATAGCACAACCAAAACAGCCTTAAACTCCTCTTAGTCCCGACCTCCAACACTAGTGCCTGCCACCCCACTCTTAAACAAGTTGATCCTTAATCCCAAATACTTTTAAACATTTTAAGAAAAGTAATTGCCTTTCGGAGTTTCTCAACATTGTCCATGAGAACAACATAGTATCATCAAGAAGCTAGAGATGAAACATCTCCACCTCCTCCTGCCACAGCTAAGTCCCTAATCACCCGTAACCCATGAGCATATGAGAGTATCCTACTTGAGATATTTTCCAATTGAAAAAACAAAGACTACAAATGACATAAGCCCTTAAGAATCTCTAAGCCACTCTCTAGGCTACACATTAACAATAACTTAAATATTGGTTGAGCTAAAGCACCCTCTAATCCACTTCCTCCACACAACCACAAAGCCTTTCCTACACATCAAGTTACCAAAAATCCCCAATTCACCCCTATCATAAACCTTCCAAAACTCCAACTTAAAGATTAGCCCTTGTTTGCCCAAAAGATAACCCAAGAAGAAGGGGGGGTGCGAATTAGGTTTAACTTCGACAAGTGCGTGGCGATCTGGTTTTAAAACCCAAAAAATTGCATCTTTTCTCCCATTTTCTCCCTCACTCCAACATCGAAATCCTTCTCCCTCTTCGTCTCCCTTCAATCTGGGCCTCCAAACCCTTGTTTTTGCTCTAAATCTGACCATCCAAGAGACTCCCCATCTCATTTCCTTCATATTAACTGGAGAATCTTCATGAAAAATGGCTTCAACAAGCAAATCTTCACAAGGACGTCGTCATAAGACTCCCGCAAGGAAGAATGTACAGCCTCCTCATTGAGCTCCCTCTCCTCCCCAACCCCCCCACCCCCAACTCCTCTTTAGAATCCCTCACCTTTGGACTCGCACTCTCTTGTTCATGGTAAGCCTTTGATTCTCCCTCGACTTATAACTCTTGGGATTGCAGCTCTGTTTCATGAAATGGATTGGAGTAATTTTTTTGCTTCTATCCAAGCATGTCAACTTTAGTTCGGTTCTAGAGTTTTACAAGAATATCACTATTACTAGAGACCGTCTCACTCTTACATCTAGAGTCCAAAACCATTCTATTTCTGTTGGTCGGTCGCTTATTTGTAATACTCTTGGCATTGAAAATTCCAACCACCTTTATTATCATTCATCCCAGTGTTTTAAAAGGCTCAATCAAGGCGAACCTGGCAAGGCACGCTTAAAAAGCCTTGAGGCTCAATCTAAAATACCAAATTCCAAAAAGCTAACACATTACATGCTGAGGCTTACGCATTTTTGCAAAAAAAAAAACACGCCTTTCGTGCCTTTATAGTTGAGGCTTACGCATTTTGGGTGTGAGATTCTCAAGTGAGAATTGGTTAGAAAATTTTAACTACATGTTTGTACAAAAGGAATGTCATAATATGAGTTTATTTCTAAAAATCTTGAACCTCAACCTTTCCAAAATAACTGGACTTGTATCTTAAGTCATGAAAATAGTTTGAACTTTGTAAAGGTATCGCTATCTCTAGTCATGATTTATGTCATGTATTCAAGTTAACAATTTTTGAATGGCCAACAAGTATTTTGTGGAGTACATCTAGTTTTTCTTTTTTACATTATATTTGTGATTTTCTAAATTTTTACTTTATTTTAAATGTGTATAATTTTTTAACAAATTTTTATCTTAAAGCAAATTCTCAAAAGGCTTACGCCCCAACGCCTCAAGGCTTACACCTCACCTTTTGAGGATTAAAACGCCTCGCCTTACGCCTACGCCTTTTAAAACATTGATTCATCCCATGGTGGTTTCACCAACCCACTCCCTACTCGTGACCATTTGTGTTGAATTCCATCATACGACCACCCAATTACCTCCAAAATAACGAGTGACTGCCAAAATCCTTGCCCATAATGTCATACCTCAGTGGGGTCACTTTGATGCTTTGACCGACTCCCAAGCTGAAATCCTTTATGCCCCTGTCCATAATATTTGGCTGAATTTAGAGCACATCATCCTTGGACATATGATGGAGTGTTTCGAGCCCTCCTCAATGCTTGCCTTATGGCATGCTTCTCACGTGCATCTTTCGTTCTTGTGGGGTGCATGAGATTGGGTACTCTAGCTCTATACACACTAGACTAGATTGTTCTACACTTGCAAGTATGCACCTAGACTGTCAGGTGCCCTAGTCCAACTCTAAGAATGATGAAGGAGAGGAAGATGACTCTGATGGTGATGATGGTTAGGAGGTCACCTGAGTTGATTTAGGAGATCTTAGAAATAGGATTAAGGAGCTTACTTTGGGACAGCAATCTAAGAAAGCAGAACTCGACTCATTTCAAGAGGATATGACCTCTCAAATGGACCAAATGATGCAGTACCCAATGCATCACCACCAGTATCCTCCGCCTCCTCCGATATGATTTGACTGCTTGTGTTGTGTGTTGGATTAGGGTCATCTAAACACTTTTTTTGCTGTATGGATTTGACTTTGTGGACATGATTTATGTTTTGGCTAGGGGCCGTGTGATGCAAGGAAGCATCAAGGTTCTGCAGCCATGGAGAGAGGGGAAGGAAGGAGAGAGGAGATACTAGGCGGCAAACTCACGTTCAATCCCATTCAAAATTCATCAACTGCTGCCTACGACATGGCTTTCACACGCTATTTATGAAAGCTTCTTTACAGAATTACACATAAGCCCCTAAAACTACAGTACATTACAAACATACCCCTACTTTACGCAAATATTACAATCACCCCTAAATACACATAATTCATTTCTAATTAATAGTAAACATGAATAATAAACTACTAACTTAACCAAACAATTCCTTAACCCTACTCTTCTTAATTATTCTTCAGCAAGGATCTACCCAAGGGTTTGCTTCTTGTCCTAGATCAACTCTCGCCTTGTTAGAAAAAATCTAGCCTCAAATTTTGAAATGTTGGATGATCAAAAGGAAGAAGTAAACTTGGACTCTTCGAAAGCAAGCACTTCAATGAGACAAGAAACCACGTTCCATTGGCAAAACCATAGACTTGACTTGAGAATTAGAATCAATAAACTCATCGAGGATGACAAACTCTACAATATGAATGTTTGAAAGACTTCAGACGTCTTCAAACACATTCATTGCCTTACTAGTAGTGTCTTCAAGTTAAGTAACTTTGACATGATCAATAATCTCATATTCTTTGTCCTAGTTGGTTGATAGAGCAGGCTTCAAAATGATTTTTTCCCTTATAATGGAATACATATATGTTTGCATGTCCTTGAGTCACACCCAAACCATCCAACCAAGGAGCCAAATATTCACTCATTTGAATAGGAACCAAACACCTCTAGCAAACATGTAAAGTTATAAACCCAAGATATCACATAAGGCTCTAGGTGAGGTTCCAGATGAAGCTACATTCAAGTGACTGCATTTATGGAAACCACTAAACATCTTCCATCAATGATGATTTTGCAAACCTTTTCTCCACACTTGAGAAAGGTGTGGAAAAGCTTAAAATTGTGCCCAAGGTATGATAAATGGCATACCTTTGTCCAATAATTTGTCACCAAATTGTTGGACTTATATACACTGCAACTATGCATCACCAAAAGTTATTAACACACCCACAATTCTCAATTTAATCATGCAAAACCATAAACTTAACTCCTAATTTTCAAGAAATATCTTCAGTTTCACTTTAGATCTTGAGTATCTTGCTGAAATGAAACAAAATCACTTACAAAACTCTTAAATTGCAACAATAAAACCTGATTTTTGATGCTGGCAATGACAATTTCTAGGGTTTCATGCCAAATAATTGTGCTTGCTTACAATATATTGTGTCTGCAATCAAAATATCAAGATGTAGATCAAATTATCATGGAGAAACTCAAAATATCGTGGCTGCAGGCAATTTCTCGCGAAACTGGCAGTTAGAGGGACTCCGGAAACTTCTCTCACGAGCATCATCAGCGCATGAGGCGCGTGAGTCACCATCGGCAATTTTCCAGCAATGAGTTTTGGGCTTATGGTAGATCAAGGGATGGGGAGTATAGTGGTGTTGGTGTTGTGATAAGAAAAGCACAAGAACCTAGGGTTTTCGAAATGCCAATAGCTGGAGATGTTTTGGCCGGCATGTGGGGTGTCCTCTGGTGGTCAAACGGCGATGAAATTATAGGAGAAGAAGCGTTGAGGTGTTCTGTCTTTGATGGTGTGTGTGGTGTAGCATGATCGTTGCTGAAAAGTGTGTTTGAACAAATGGGGATACGGATGGAATTTCAGAAAAAGTTCAGAAACTGCCTTTCAGTGTTTTTTTTTAATACTGAAATTTGAGGGCAGAGAAGAATCACAGAGAGAATGATGGAAGAGAAACAGAGGGAAGAGAAGCCACAGCAGCAGCAGAGGGATATAAAATTTGCAGAACAATGGGAAAAGAACGGAATAAGAAGGAAGAAGAAGAAAAGAGAAGCATGATAGGAAAATGGGGGACAGAAATGGTAAGATAGAGATCAATATTGGGCTCTGATACCAAACGATGCAGGGGCAGTATCAAGGTTCTGCAGCCATGGAGAAATTAGAAGAGAGGAAGGAAGGGGAAGAGAGGAGAGGAGATAGTAAAGGGGAAACGTTCAATTCCATTCAAAATTCATCAACAACTGCCTACAACATGGCTTTCACACACTACTTATAAGAAAGCCTATTTACATGAAATTACACATAAACCCCTAAAACTACATTACATTACAAACATACCCCTACTTTACACAAATATTACAAACATATACACATAATCCTATTCTAACTAATACTAAACATGCATAATAAACACACATAATGATGCAGGGGCAGCATCAAGGTTCTGCAGCCATGGGAGAATTAGAAGAGAAAAAGGAAAGGGAAGGAAGGAGAGAGGAGACACCAGGGGGGAACTCTCGTTCAATTCACATTCATCAGTAACTGCCAACATGGCTTCACACACTCTTTATAAGAAAGCCACTTCACATGAAATTATGCATATCCCGAAAACTACATTACATTACAAACATACCCCTACAAACAAATATTACAAACAACCCCTAAATACACATAATCCTATTTTAATTAATACTAAACACACATGATAAACTACTAACTTAACCCGAAAATTCCTTAACCCTACTCTTCTTAATTATTCTCTAGCAAGGATTTACCCAAGGCCTTGCTTCTTGTCCTACATCACTGTGTGTGCATATTTTGACTTTGGTTTATTTTGGACTTGGTTATGTATCCATGGGTTGTGTATGTTTTGGTAAACACCTCTGAATTTTGCTAGCTTTTTGGATCGTTGTTCTTGGATATTATGATTGTGAACTTGATGATTATGATGGAAATTTTGTGTTTGTGACATAAGGATGATTGTGATTTGTGCTAAAAATGGCAATTATGAAATTTGATGGATGGATGTTTTATGGAAATAATTTTAGAACTTTATTGTGGACTAAGATTGGGAGCAATGCTGAAATGATAAGTATATGTTGATTACTGAATACTGGTTAAGAATGAAATATACTTGAAAACTCTATAATGAAGATATTGATATGGACTTGTGTTTGGGAAATGGATTAATATTTCGTGCAAATCCATTCATGATTGTTTATGGATATGACTGTGGACTGGTTTGTGTGTACGGAAATATAATCGGATGCAAAGCTGAAATGAAGATGTTTTGATATAGACATGTGTGCACAGTTTGATGAATGTAAATTGATTATTGAGATTTTTTTTAAAGCTAAAACTCTGACAAAATTTCTACAAGTTGTACATGCATTTGTTTAGGAGGAGCATTCTCACTTGAAAACCATGTCCTTGAACCTTTTGATCATGTTAATTTGAGCATTCTCATACCATTATCATTGAAATTTTTCATTTTGAGAACTTGCTTGAACATTTACAATATCTCAATATTGTGAAGGATGTTGTGCTTATTTTTTAGCATAATAAATATCTTGCGGAAAAGCATACTGTGTTGGTAATATTAAATTTATTGAGGAAAATGAATATCTTGCAAAAAATTAAGCATTTTGAGCAGGTGATTTTGAATATCTTTATGGATGAACCTTGAGCATAATGAATATGTGTGTGTGTGTGTGTGTGTGTGTGTGTGTGTGTTTGTGTGTGTGTGTGTGTGTGAACATCATATATCTAGTGAAAGATACTTGTCTGAGCATAATTGTGAAAAATGTTAATGTGAATGTGCACCAAAATTTGAACAGTTTTGACCATGGAAAAAATGGACACTAGTAAAAATATTGGTCTTTGTTAAATATTTTAAAGAACTCTGGTTTTTTGAACTTGTTTTGAGATTTTATACTTGAGATTTATCTTTACAAAACTCAAACCCCCACCCTTTGTTTTTTATATTGACAAAGGGAGAGCTATATTTCAAAGCATGACAAGTTTTCTAAATTGAAAATATTTCTTGAACATATTTATGACCATGCAACAACTGGAGTGTGCAAAATTTTTTGAACTTATTTTGAATACTGGAGCTTATTGGCAAAATTCTATTGAGGATATATTTAACCTTTCCTAAATAAATTTTCCAATAAAAAGGGGGAGCAATTTGAAAAATCCTTACAATCGATATCTTCAACCCTCATTTTTCGGTTTTGATGATGTCGAAGGGCAAGAAATATGAAAAATAGGAACTTGTATGTGTGAGCAAATTGAAAGATACGCATTACTTGTATGTATGCGTGTGCAAATTGAAAGATATACATTACTTGATTGAGCTTCATTTACTTTACAATTTTATTCCAATTTAAAAAAAAAAAATTGTCATCATAAAAAAAAGCGAGATTGTTAGCCCCATGGTTTCATTAACTTGGTTTTGAAGATAACAAACTAATTTGGACTAATGGCTTTGTTTGTAAAGTTGTGATTATACAAGTTAAGCCATTACGTGTTACGATTTGAGAGAAGATTTGAAGACTTCATTTCTTATTTATTTTTTTGTGTTAGATTATCACTTTTACCTAAATGTATATTAGGTTGTGGGCCTACAATGTATATCAAGTTTTAACACTCCCCCACACGTGCAGCCCAACAACACGTGGAGAGATAAACACATGATAGATAACACCCATTAGGCCATTACAGGGACTACAATAAATTTTTTAAACACTGCACAATAAACGCGGCCTACAAGACTCGAACTCAAGACCTCCTAGTAACCAGCTTTGATAACATGTTAAATTACCACTTTAACTAAAAGCTTAAGCTATTGGGTTGTGGGCCAACTATATATATCAAGCTTTAACAATTCGTATAATTTTCTCTCGAGTGTAATGTGTTTTAAGTTGCATATCACTTACAATATTCAGGTCATGGCAAACTGAAAAATATTGCAACAAAAGGAGACCGTTTCAAGCTACTGTCAAGGGCGGTCGACCAAACTAAGGAGTAGGCTTGGAGCAATTTACCAGCCCAAGTTGGCGGTCGACCAGTTTAGCTTTTCAAGGACTCCAATGGTTAGTTTTGCAGTCTAGCGAAAGTGCTCAATGGATCGGCCTATAAGACAGGTCAACCAGTATGAGTTAAAAATAGATTCTAACTAGTAGAAAACAGCTAGTTTTACTTCAAACTCTATGCATATGCCCATCTAAGCCAATGGAGCATTAGCCAAGCTATCTATCTTGAATTATAAAAAGCTCAATCACTCTTCTCTCTCTCAAACTCCATTTGTGCTTAAACTAACTTACTCTTGAGAGAGATCTTGAAAAACCTTGTGCCATAACTTCGATTATTCTTTTAGAGTTTTAAGTCCCTTAGTGTCACGACCTGAATATTCTAAGAGATATACAACTTAAAGCACATGACACTTAAGAGAAAATTATACAAATAAATAAATAAATAAGAAATGAAGTCATTAAATCTTCTCTCAAACCGTACAAATAATGGCTTAACATGTATAATCACAACTTTAAAAGTAAATTCATTAGTCCAAATTAGTTTGTTATCATCAAAACCACCTCAAGGCTAACAACCCCCTCCAGCTCCTCTTTCTCACATCTTCTACCACCTCATTGGCCACCAATATAGCATTAAAGATTTGTCTATCTTTAATGAAGACATATCAAGTCATGGTCATCCTATCCCCCCCAAAATCTCTCTCAACCTCTTATGTAAAACTTTAGATAGAATCTTGTAAGGCTTAGAGACCAAGCTAACCATCCAATCCAAGGCATTTTCCCTACAAATTCAAACACTATATTTTAGCTTCTTCAACTTTAAAAAGGTCCCCCCCCCCCCCCCCCAGCCCACAAATCCTTCACACACTCCCTAAATGAAGGGTGCACCAGCCACATGTTCTCATATCTAAACAGGGTGAAAACCTCACTGCATCTGGTTGGAATCTAAGAGCACGATCTGAGACAGGCCTCAGAAGGGTCCCTTACCTTACATAGGGAAAGATGTCTTCCCACAAGTTGGAGAAATGGAACCTATCAATATGTGACAAAGCATGTTTGTCTCCCCGGATGCTATCCAAGTGAAATGGCTAGTTTGCCAAAAAGAATATCCCTGAGCCCACATTCCTATATAAAGAAATCAAACCTCCTCGTACCATCCCTAGAATTGCGTATAAGTGCATAAAATTGTTAACTCTTCGAAAAAAGCGTCTCACAAAGAGGAAGATTTGGACCATAAGTAGATGTAAATCACCACTCCTCGAAACCTCCAATATTGAGCAAAATCAATAGAGAAAAACTCCCCACTAGACAATCCCTCATCAATTGGATAGCCAACTTTCAGTAACAAGAACCAGCAACATGCTTTACCCACAATCCAACATTCATAGAGCCACAGTCTAGGCATCACAACTGCTAATGTGGGTTGGATAGATTTCTCTCCTTAGCTATCCTGAGTGCTGCTTCCCAAAAATTTTTTCTAGCCTAGCACCCCAACTACATTAGGTATGCAATCCTCTGTATGTCTCCCTTGACTAATGCTCTTTCCATCAATATGGGATATTTGAGAATAGGAACCATTGCATCTCCTTCGACAAACAATGTCCTCATTTGTGAACATTATGGAGAAGAGCCATCTCTTGGTTTTCTTTATAAACCTCCAAGTACTCCCTTTTCCTTCAAACACAAACAGTTTTCTAAATAACGCTCTCAGTATTCTTGCTATCTCAATTGTCGTTCAATACAATACCAACTGCAAGAGTTCAGGTTTGAAGAGGGTTAGGGTGAGGAAAGCAGTTTTTTTTGTGTAATAGGGCAAAAAATATACAATTAAAGGTTTTGATGTGAAGATCTATGGTGAAAGGTTTAGGGATCAGTGTTGTAGTAAACATGATCACAAGGACGGTGGAAGTGGGAAAGGGGTTCTCATGGAGAGTTTCGGAAAAGGGGTTCTCATCATTGTTCCAAACAACTTTAATGATTCCCCAGGCAAAACAATACTTGCTTTAAGAAGAGAGAAGAACACTTAATAACCTTTAAAAGTGAACAAAATAGAAGTCAAATAGATTTTTTTTTAACTAGGAGTGTAGATCGTGTATCATGCAAGGATTGTAAAGTTATTCCAGGTGAAAGTCTAACCACACAACATAGAGTCTTAGTGTTAGATATATGCATTAAAAAATGGAAGAAAAAGGATAAAATAACCAGTGTAGGAGAACTAGATGGTGGAACCTAAAAGGAGAAAATATAATAAAATTTAAAGATAAAATGATCAAAGATGGGGATTGGACCTTAGAGGATGGGATAGATTCAAATACTTTTTGGAATAGATTAGCTAGCTCTATTAAAAAGATAGCAAAAGAGAATTTAGGCGAATCAAGGGGAAGATTCTCAAATAGCAAAGAAAGTTGGTGGTGGGATAAGGATGTACAAAAAATCATAAAGACAAAGAAATTGGTATAAAACGTGGCAAAAATGTAGAAACAGCGATAACTTTGAAAAATATAAGCAGGCAAGAAAAGATGCAAAAAGGGCCGTTAGTGAAGCTAAATATAGATCATTTAATAGTTTGTATGATAGATTAGGTACAAAAGAAGGGGAAAGAGATATATTTAAACTTGCTAAAGCTAGAGAAAGGAAGAACAAGGACTTGGGAAATGTAAAATGTATGAAAAGGTGAGGATGATATTGTCTTGGTTAAGGATGAAGATATTAAAGAAAGATGGCGAAGTTACTTTAGTAAGTTGCTTAACGAAAACCAAATAGAAGGCTTAAATTTAGAATTGTCAAATGAGGAAAAGACTAAAAATATAAGATTTATTCGAAAAATTAGAGTTAACAAAGTTAAGTTTGCACTAAAAAAGATGAAAAATGGGAAAGCTATGGGACCAGATAACATCCCAATTGAAGTTTGGAAATGCTTGGGTGATAACAGAATTATATGGTTAACTAATTTATTTAATACAATTGTAAAAACTAAGAAAATGCCAGATGAATGGAGGAAAAGCACTTTAATAACTATATACAAAAATAAAGGAGATATTCAAAATTGTAATAACTATCGTGGAATTAAACTTATGAGTCATACGATGAAACTATGGAAAAGAGTAGTTGAACAAAGATTAAGGTTAGAAACGAAGATCTCAGAAAATCAATTTGGTTTTATGCCTGGGAGATCTACCACAGAAGCTATTTATCTTTTAAGAAGATTAATGGAAAAGTTTAGGGAAAAGAAGAGGGACTTGGACTTGCATATGATATTTATTGACCTTGAGAAAGCATATGATAAGATACCCAGGGAAGTTCTATGGTGGGTTTTAGAAAAAAAGGGTGTATGTTGTAGGTATACCGATGTCATTAAGGATATGTACGAAGGAGTAATGACTAGTGTAAAGACTATAGATGGAGAAACTAGAGAATTTCCAATTACCATAGGTATACATCAAGGATCTGCTTTGAGTCCTTATCTTTTTGCTTTAGTGATGGACCAATTGACTAGGAGTATTCAAAAGGAGGTTCCATGGTGTATGTTGTTTGCAAATGATATTGTATTAATTGACGAAACTAGGGATGGAGTAGAGGCTGAGTTAGAATTATGGAGAGAAGCTTTGGAATCTAGAGGCTTTAAGATAAGTAGAAATAAAACAGAATATATGAAATGTAATTTTAGTAATGATAGGAGGAATATTGGAGACAAAGTTAAACTTGATGATGAAGAAATAAATAGCACTTGTAGATTTCGATACCTTGGATCTATTATGCAAGCTGAAGGAGAAATTGAAGATGATGTAATGCATAGAGTTGAAGCAGGTTAGGTAAAATGGAGAAGTTCTTCAAGTGTTCTATTTGATCGTAGAATATCCTTAAAATTGAAAGGGAAGTTTTATAGGACAGCTATAAGACCAGCTATGCTATATGGATCAGAATGTTGGGCGACGAAGAAACATAATATCCAAAAAGTAAAAGTTGCCAAGATGAGGATGCTTAGATGGATGAGTGATATAACATTAAAAGATAAATTAAGGAATGAACATATTCGTGATAAGTTAGGTGTAACTCCTATAGAAGATAAGATAAGGGAAGGACGACTCAGATGGTATGGACACTTGCAACGTAGGCCTTATAGTGCACCTGTGAGGAAGAGTGACTTAGTTACTGTAGGGGGCAGTAGAAGAGGTAGGGGTAGACCTAAAATAACTTGGGAGAAGATAGTGAGTAAGGATTTAATGTCTTTGAATCTATCAAAAGAAATTGTCCATGATCGCATAAATTGACGGAAAAGGATTCATATAGCCGACCCCACTTAGTGGGACTAAGGCTTGGTTTTGTTGTTTTGTTGTATGAAGCTAATGGTTGGCTTTTCATCACCATCAACTAATTTAAGAACTTTCACTAAAGGTTCTTGCACTTTAATTATATCAGAGGCCTTTTGCCAAAACTCTTTGCCTAAGATAATTTTCTTCAAATCATATGCTGGACCTGATTTTGCCATCCCAAACCTTGAGTTTTTCCAAGCATCAGATGTAAACATTTCCCTTAATGCTTGTTTATGCATGACAATAGTCTCCAAAGCAATGAAGTTTGTGACAAATCAAGTGATGGCAGGCCAAAGTAACTCTCTATTATTTGTGAATTTCTTCATGAAATTCACTGTCCATGTGTGGTTGTAAATAAATGAGGTTATTGTTCTTGCATCTTCTAAGACCTTCTTCACGTTACTTTTCTTACCAATATCTTCAAGAATAAGGTCTATCCAATGAGCTACACATGCTGTCCAATAGAGATTGGGTCTCTTCTACATTAATAATTTTCCTCCTGCCTTCATTGCAGCTTCATTATAGTCACTACTTGGATAACATTCTCCTCTCCAATTTCTTCAACCACCTCGTCCATTAATCTGAAATGAAATTATAAATTCAATAATTACTACTATTTAATTAAAAATATGCAAATCCATAATACTATTTGCATATACAATTAAAATTAGAAAATTACCTGAAATAATATTCAGTGGTTCTGCTTGGCACATCAGAGGCATCAACTAATTTATGAAACACGGTACCTCTATCGCAATAAACTAAAAAGTTTATAATGTGTTTTCTAATTGGTCCTAACCAACCATCACACATAAGGGTTACACCTCTCTCTTTCCAAATTCCAGCAAAAGAAGCTATATAATTTTTCATTTCTTGATACTCTAACTCCAAATAAATTTCAGATATCTCATAGGGTGATGGACCCTTCACCCCCTTTCCAACCTCTGCAGCAATATCAAACATAGGCTGCATAAATGGAGAGTCAGTTACATTCACTGGAATCCAATTATAAATTAGGAATTTTCCAACTACTTTTCCTAATTTACTTCTTAAACCTTTCAGTAACTTAGTGTTGATTTTTGATTGTTTCGCACTTTTGCTTCTTTCCAAAATAAGATCCATTGCCTTTAGTCTAGCTTCAGGGGCATCAGGATTGATCCATTGTCGTCCACTACCTCCAGCTTCTCGACCACTAAAAGATCGAGCTCCTGCTCTATTGAAACCACTAGTAGCACCACTACCAAAGCCACCTCCCCCTTCATAAATATTACCCCCTCCAGTTGTTCTTACTCGAAATCTTTGTCTCTCTTCCCATTGTTGCTGTGATCGTATGCTTTCTTGTCGAGCAAATCTCATACTTTCTTCTTCCAAGTCTTCTTCATCGCTCAAATTCTCAAAATCTCCTCTAATTTGGGCTTCTGCTTCTTCTTACCTTTTTTGTTTATCTCTTTTCTTCTCAACATACTGTTGTAGATGTTTCATCATTTGTTCTCTTACTTGTGTGGTCACATTTGAGCATCCAGCTACTTGACCCTTTTTATGTGCCAAGTGTTATTTCAAGTGCGTGATGCCCCCTTTAATAATTTTCCCACATAACTTACACATAATAACATGTCTATTACCGTCCACCGCAATACCAAAATGCCATCCAATATCCTCACTAGGTAAGTTCTCATTTCCTCTATCACATGACATATTGATAGACTTAATTTAATGATCTCTACACAAAACATAGAGAAAATACAAAGTTAAAACCTTTCTAAAAAAAATGACAGGAATAATATAATTAGTAATTTAGTAAATATTAATAATAAGTACTAAATAGTCCTTCTAATTTTAAATGCTTATTACGTAAAAATAAAATATAATATTTGATTAAAAATAATACGTA
Organism: Malania oleifera; assembly: GCF_029873635.1. Lineage (NCBI taxonomy): Eukaryota > Viridiplantae > Streptophyta > Magnoliopsida > Santalales > Ximeniaceae > Malania > Malania oleifera. The sequence goes on from NC_080422.1 coordinate 10,667,169, forward strand.
ATGTTTATTATTTTTATATCTAAATAAACAAAATTATAAAATATTAGATATTTTATTACAAAAAAATATATTCCTTTATCTTTAAAAAGATATTTTCATTATTTTTTATAACTTGATTTTATTTTCATTTATAACTATAAGAAATTAACATTGTAATTTTAAAGGTGAAAAAGACTTTTGCTCTACTTTCATATGCATCACAGCATCACTAATAGAGATCCATACAGTACAAATTGACTATTTAACTTTTTAAGCATTTTCTCAATATATGGATTAAAATAAAATTTTTCAACAAATTCCAGTAATAATTAGTAAAAATCAGAATTATTAATGTATTAACTATTAGGTTAAAAAAATTTTTATTAAGTAATCAATTTTTACTTTATTTGATAACTAAAGACAAAAAATAGATCATGTAAAGATTTATTTTACCTAATTTTACATTATGTCAAAATGATGTTTTAAAACTTAAAAAATATTAATAAACAGGAAATATGTGATGGAACTAGATTTTCATAATTACCTTTTAAAATATATAAGACGATTAAAATATTTATAAATTAAGAAAATTTTAATTTACATAATTATTATTGTTTTCTAATTTTTTACTCTATTAAATTACTCTTTTTTTTAATTCAATTTAACAAACATAATTTACAACAAAATATAATTGAAAAAAAAAAAAACATAATGAGAAGTTTAAGACTTAAGTGTTGTGGGTGTTGAGTGTTGACTGAATTTTTAAAGCTTATCTCATACGCTGAGATGAGCAGAGAGTCTGAGTGAGACCGAGAGAGGGGAGGGGACTCGAAGGAGCCTCAAAGCCTTGAAGGAGTGAAGCACGAACGGCCGATGAGCGATGACTCCAAGCTCCGAAGCCAAAATCGAAGGGCTGGCTGGTGGCGAATGCGACAACTGGCGGAGGAAGTTGCCAAAGGGCTATCGGCGACTCGCAGAGGCGGCGGAGCTGCTGCAAACCTGTCACCGGTGACTCGCCAAGCTGCTGCAACTACAAGTCTACAATTCCTGAGTCCTGGAAAGCTACGAAGATGAGTAGATCTTCTCACTCTCAGGCTTCGAAGAAGTGAAGCCTTCTTATTGCTTCGGCCAACAAAATTTCCAAGTAAGTTTTTTACTTTTCAGTTTGCTCTTTGAATGTTAGATTTAGATGGTTAGATTGAATGACAGATGGGTGGTTGGGAGGGGGGGAAAGCAGCGCTGCAGCAGAAAGCATTTAGGGATTCAGATTTCTGCAAGCCGTCGGCTATGTAACGGACCGTTACGAAGTGTAACGTTGGGGTCACGGCCGTTACAGAGACGTAACGGCCATTACGGCTGTGAATTTTTTCCAAACCGCATTATCAGCCCATATTGGTTTCGAAGCCTTCGATTTCCGTTACGTATCGGTCGTTACGCTACGTAACGGCCATTATTTAAAACCATGTAACTTACACATGTTTCAAAAATAAAGAAAATATTAAGAAATACAAATAAAATATTGCAAAAAAAATAAAAATAAAATACTAACTTGAATTCATTAAGTAAATCATGCAAAGAGATATCTATAACATTACAAAGTTCAAATTATTTCAAGATCTAAGATGCAACTCTTTATTATTTAGACACAAAAGGCATGCCTCTTGTACAAATGTGTGAGCCTCTGTGTGTAACACAATGGCCTTTGCAAGATTTGGTATTTTAGATTGACCCTTGAAGCATTTTAGGCATGCCTTTTGTCTCGAGGCAAGCCTTGATTAAGCCTTCTAAAACATTAGCGCATTGTGTTCTTGAAGATACCAATAACTCAACGAGAAAGCAAAGCCCACAAGTATGATCCTATAAATAGCGTTACAACATCCATATGTGGGGGGGGGGCGGGGGGGGCGAATCAAAAAAAGCACCAACTTGTCTAGTAAATCTCATAGAAACCAATGCTACAAGGAAAAAAGAATAAGTAATTAAATAAATAGACAGCCAACTAAACAACAATGTAATGGTTCAATATTACAATAATATGGAACAATGTTTTGCAGGAAAATCCAAAACTGTTTATTCGTAAGGTTGGAAACTCACAAGGATCCCTTCTAGATCTTTAGAAGAATAAGCCTGGACAAGCTTCCCTCTCTCCCTCTTCTTATATCTAATCATTGAGTTGCAAACAAATTAATAATATTAATAATAAATCAAAATTTTAAATAAATTATATAAATAGACTGTTAGTGAAACAATCTTTATTAGATATTTTAAAAAAATAAATACAACTATTTAAGCAAATTGTACGGACCTCCCTTGAGGTCGAGTAGGCTTGACAATTGGATCTTGAATATCCTTGGATTCTTTGGTCTCTAACCCTACATGGTTATCGTCCTTTTTAACTGCTATTAAATTACAAAGATAACACTCATTGCTTGATAACACTGTATTAACTGCAATATCAAACATAATTCATTAATCGTACCTTTTTCACTGTTTTCCACTGCTTGCTGCCAATTACCCAATAAATAAAAACATAGCAAAACAAAACAAGAACAACAAAATTCAGGCAAAATACTAACAATGTCAAATGTATGATAAGCTATTTAGATTCCACCAACATTGAATTTACCACTTTCAATCTTTTGAGGAGATTGTCAAATTGTGTAGTATCAAATGCCCAATTGTTTGGTTGTTCCGTACCAATACCTAATGAATTTTTTAAAAGCAGAAGAAAAATAAATAAATTCATTAATCATACCAAACATAATATTTGAACAGTTGAAATTCATTATTCCATTTGGCCACTGAGAGAACAGAGGATAAGAATGGAAACGGGAGTGGAGGAAACTGCCTTTCTTTTCCTCCCAATTTTTGGTGGAGTGAACGAAAAAATGGAAGGAAAGAAAATTATCACACTCTTTTTCCATCCATTTTCTTCCCACCTTTGGAGGGATGCATTTTCAGAAGGAAAGGAAAAATCCTTTTCTCTACCACAGTTATCAGATTCTCAGATTACCGTACCAATGGAAAGAAATTTGACTTTCCACTCACTTTTCCTTCCTCTTCTTTCCCTCCTACCAAACAAAGCTAGATTCTAAATTATTTGATTTCCAGAAAAAAAAAATCAAAAATTGACATCAAAACTGGGCTGCATACCATGACTAGGGGTAATGTTTGTTTTGTTGGACCTCAATGAATTTGAGTTTCTTTTTCTTAAGCCGTGTTCACCCGGCAACCAAACGTATAATGAATTATTATTATCATACAAAAAAAGAGCACAGAGAAGAGGCAAAAAAAACAAAAAACAAAAAACAAAACAAACCTAGAGTGTCCTGTTTGTTTTTCACTCGAACGTGTCCTTTAATTCCTTGGTTATCCTTCCCAAGCCCTTCGCCTTCTTCCCACCCCTAAACAACGTCTCCACACCATCAAACATCAAAGACGAAAAAAATATTACAGAAATCAATCACTAAACAAATTAAAGTAACAATAATTTTCTGTCAAGAACTCTTCTCCGAACAAACATGTGCGCGCGCGCGCGCGCGCGTGTGAGAGAGAGAGAGAGAGAGAGACCATTTGCTTCATCAGGCGGAAAGCAGCGGACTGTCTGGCGACGCCGACATAGCAGAGAGGAGCTTCAGGGGCGGCCATGGCTGCTGCTTTGTTCAGGAGCCCTCTCTTCCTGATCGAGGAGGAAGAGAGAGAGAGCGGGGGAGTTCAGGAAGTCGAGGCAGGAGACCTAAAGAGAAAGTGAGCAAGACTACGCTGCTACTCGGGTGCAGAGGCCTATTGATCAGACGGCTATCTGCGGCTCAGGGAATAGCGATACACCAAGTTTTTACATTGACGTCGTTTTAGTTGAATATCAAAGTGTCGTCGTTTTAAGTTATGCCATCATTTTAATTCTTATTTTTAGGATACAAACAAGAAAAAAAAACTTATGTAATATGTATGAGCAAAATCCAACCAAAATCAGGCTAAAAACTATATAATTAGAAAAAAGTTAGTGAAAAATATTTGTAAGATTAAATTAATTTTCAAAATCAAAATTTAGTGCATAAATGATATTTAAAAGCTCTTTGCACCCATATGTGAAGGATTAGAGGACACTTTTATGAATATGAAAAAAATAATACAAATGCTATAGGGAAAAAAGAAAGATTAGATAAGTTACGAGAAAACAATTATTGTTTAAGAGATGATTACAAATTATGAGTTTTTTAGTTTATAATTAATAAAGATAAGTAGACTTATAAAAGGATACATAGTCTAATGTAAAACATTCTCACATTTTCAACATAAAAATATGGTTTAACTTGCAAATATGCTCAAACTCAATCCCCATAACATCGATTACTTACCTAAGTTAATTCACAAAATATCACCACAAATAAGTTACGACCTATTAATAGTAATAACTCTTATTTGAGTAAGTAATCAACTCTTTCATTATCATTATCTTATGCATTGTAGCGTCAAAGAGTGTTTTGCAAGCTTGCCTTAGGTCACTTGAACTGCTAATATTTTTCTAACATCAACACTAAAGGCAATGCCACCTTGATAAGCCTCAAACCAAAATAGTATATCAACAAATTTGAATTTTCAGGTCATACAATATTTAAATAAAAAAAATATGAATGAACCTTAATCCATCTGGTTTCTAAAACACTACCTGACTACCATCAAAATGTATTGACATCAAAATATTTGTTTAAGGCAAATCTTATGTTATTGGCTAAAAGTTTGTATATTCTCAAGAATAAGACAGAAATAACACATAAACGTATGATTTTTTTGTGCAACATGTTCAATTAAGAAAAGGAAAAGCAATATAACTTACAAAAGGAAAATACAAAATAATCTATTAACATCTTAATCACGCTTAATACACAGTTATTTTTTCTTCCTACTAGCTAAGCTTTGAAAGCCAATTTAGTTAGAAGTGAAATTACTTATTTGATATTTGTTTATTGAAAAAGTTGTTCATTAAATAAAACAAAGTCATATTTAAGGATTTTCAATGAAAAGTTAACCACTGAAAAATGAGAAAAATAATAATTTAAATGTAATTTTTCTTTTCGATTAGTGTTTGTACTCCTCAATTATTTATTTAATACATTTACCAAAACAGTTATATAATAATAAGGGAAATGAATAGGAGTGACGAAACGGGTCGACAAGTTAGGCAGATCGGGTTTTTAATAGGAATGTCTAAAGTAAGTTAAGTTTGATTTGATTTGTCTTTATAAAGGGATGAATAAAACAACCTAAAAAATTAACGGGTTATAAATGGATATGTATTAATAAATACATCATCAACTTAATTTATATTTATTCTTTAATATTTCAATATATGAGGGTTAAATTTTTCTTTGAAGAAAAAAAATTAGCAAAAACCGTTTTACAAAAAGGCACATGTAGTAGTGACACCACCAAGAGGAGATACACTTTTCATTTGCCAATCACTATAAAATATATTAAAACTCAATCAAACAAATTTGTGTAATAATAATTAAGTGGTCATAGTTTGAGCAAAACATGAAACATGGTTTAAAAAGATGGATCAACACTTTGAGCATTTAACTATCATATAATCAAATTTTTATTTTAAAACTAAATAACTAACTCGATGGTATTCGGTTTAAACTCATCTATCTTTATGTTAGCGAATTGAGTTTGAGTTGACCCCAATATAAATAGACTATTACTCTTCCTTACACTCAATGCAGTTAAAATGGGTGAATCACAGGTTAAAACATGACCAGTTTTGTGACACATGTTAGTTTAGTTTAATATTATTATTTTATTTATTATTTTGGAAAAGGGCATGTAGCTTGGATTGGGTTATGTATCCATATTTAATTAGGTCGTTCATTCATGTATTTCATAAATGCATAAGGTTATTTATATGAATGTACCTTGAATCTAGGTTTGTATCTATTTAGTATATGCACATCTTATTTATTAAGTACATGGAAAATGAAAGGTCATTTTATGCCTATAAATAGACCCTTGAGGCATTAGCACAATATACCAATATTTTTTCTTCATTCTCATCATATCATCATTATTTTGAGTTTAGAGAGTTTAACAAGGGAAAAAATGTATTTTTTGTGAAGTTTCGGACTTTTCCGTTTATGCAGAATTAGAGAGGGTCATATGATTCGAATCGAGCTGTTGTATCTTGGGGTGGACAAGTCTTAAGGAGTTCTACTGCACCGGTTCGTGGGCTAAGCCAAACAACCGTAGAGGGCTTGAATCTCCTTAAAGAAAGTGAGATATTCGTGTATCAGCTTATTTGTGAATCATTGTTATATTTGTATTTTATTTTATTAGATTTTCTAACAATTTTAAGGAGATTCAATATATGGAGCCTACAGTTGAGAAACCGAGTGAAAATGTTGGAAATCTCAACAAGCCTTTTCGGTTTAAAGGAGCCCACTTTAAGAGATAGAAAGGCAAGGTCTTCTTTTACCTTAGTTTCCTCAAAGTTGCTTATGTTCTCACCGAAAAGGATTCAAAAAAAACTGATACCAAAAAAAATGAATGAAAATGAGTTGGTCGATCACCATGAAAAATTGGAACAATACGAAAAAGATGAATATAAATGTCGGTACTACATTTTAAATTGTTTAGCCGATCATTTTTATGATTATTATGATATTACTTACTCCTACACAAAGAAAATCTAGAAGGCTTTATAGAATAAGAATAATACTGAAGAGGCAGGAGCGAAAAAATATGTAGCTAGCCTATTTTTTCGCTATTAGATGATGGACAAAAAATTAGTTATGGAACAAGCACATGACTTTCAAATGATAATGGCAAAGGTTACATTGGAAGGAATCAATATTGGAGATAATCTCATTGTGGTTGTAATTGTTGACAAGTTACCCCTATCTTGGAAAGAGTTCCAGAAGAGCATGAACCATAAATAGAAAGATATGTCTCTTGAAATCTTTATCACTCGAATTCGCGTAGAGGAGGAGGCAAGAGGGCAAGATGCAATTACGCAAGAAAGTGGTAATACCAATAATGGTAATATCATAAAGGTAAATTTAATTGCTTCTGAATATAATACTTTGCCTAAAGGTCTTTTACCTAAAAACCCTCAATTAAAGTCTAAGAGGAAAAATATGAAAAATAATAATAGACCTCACAAAATGAATAGGGACAACCCTAATCAAAAGAGTTTGAACCAAGGACCCTCTTACAAGTAAAACAAAAATGTTTGTTCTGTTTGTAGAAAAAGTGGACACATTGCTTGAATTTGCGAATTTCGAAAACAAGGACATATTCCTCAATCTAATATAGTTGAGGAACCATTTGTGGCGATGCTTACTAATATAAATATGGTCCACAGTATTGAGGGGTGGTGACTCAGGTGCTAATAGACATGCCTGTTCTGATAAATTTTGGTTCAAGGTGTACACTCCTTTTAAAGAATCCAAAACTATTATACTTGGTTTTTCATGTTGACTTTTAGAGTTTGATCCCTATATTGATGATGACAGAGCACAGGTGTCTTATGTGTGCATTTAGTATGTGAATAGGTGACTCACTCGAAAATGGGCAGCTCAGAAGTTATCCCAAGTATAGAAGTTTTGTCATATAATATTCAGCCCAAAGGCTAGATCGTCTCTTCAGGGAATGCGGTTTAATCTCAAATTTTATGTTTTTCCAATCGAAAATAAAAAGTTACTGAACTCAGTTCAGACTCAAGGTTTTCAGGATTGGTTGATATTTTTTTTTTGACAAATTAAACGAACACACAAATTAAACCCTAATCTTAAAATGCACTGAATTAAATAGAAAGAACGGAAACCCTACGTCTAATCAGGCAGACATTGAAACATACATTAACTTTCGGAATAGAAACTAAAGATGGTAACTTTAACACGTAATTAAAACACGCAATAATGAAACTCACTCAAACACAAACGCGAGCGATAAAAACTGAACCTTTAAATAAATCAACAACTTGAACCAAAATCAAAATTTAAAGGCAACCAAGAACTCGAACAAAAAAAATAAATAAATCTTTAACGACTTGAACAATAACTAGACACGATAAAAATATGAACTTCAATAAGACTTAACACTAAACTAAATCGAGCTTTGACAAAAATTAAATTTTAAAAAGGACAACTAATTTAATTTCTAAAAACAAAAACAATTTTTTTTTTCTTTTTGTATTTTATTCCTTTTTTTTTAGAATCAAACCGGGCTTTACTAAATTAATTAAATAATTTGAAACATTAATTAAATCTAAGGCAGAATTTAACTAAGAAGAAATAAATAAACAATTAAACTTCAATAATAATAAAACACCCTAAATAATATTCAAAATCTAAAATTTCCAATAAAAATTTAACAACATTCAACTAATAATTAACAATGATAAAAGAAAGAGAAAAGATGAGAGAGAGAGAGAGAGAGAGAGAGAGAGAGAGAGTCGTGGGTGGTTATGCAGCAGCCTGGAGCAGTAGTTATCTGGTAGGAGTCTCGGGTGGTTGGTGTTGCAACTTCTACAACAGGTTGGTAGCGGCCGGAGCTGTATAGTGGCCGGATTGCTAGTTGTGGCTGTTGCTGAGGTTGGCCGAAAGTAGAGGTGGCTGGAAGGGTGGAGTTCTTCGGCTGTGGGTGTAGAAGGAGGTCTGGAGCAATGCTTCGATGGCTGGCTGGAGTAGCTTGAGAAAACAGCAAGGGAAGGGCTTGCTGGCAACAGCTTCTCGGGTCTATGACAGCAAGGGGGTTGTGTTGCTTATGCGTGGCTGCAGATGATAGATTAGCTCACAGCAGCTTCTAGCTGGGAGTCTAGTGTCTGAAGGAAAGCTCATGGCAACAGGAGAGGAGAGAGAGCCAAGGGAGGGAAGGAGGGAGAGTAAGAGAGGGAGAGAGTTGAGAGAGAAGGGTTGAGTGTTGCAGGAAAGCTTCTAGCAAAGGTAGCAGGAGCTTGGATCGGGGTGGCTGAAAGAAAGAAAATAGGAAGGAGAAAGGCGGGAGAGAGGAGGGAGAAAGAGAGAGAGCAGAGAAGAGAGAGGGAGAGAAGGGAAGAAGGGGTGTCGAGAGAGTTAGGGAGAGAGAGAGCCCCGGGGGCTGTGTGTAAAGAGGGAGAGAAAGACAGGATTTATAGGAGAGGGGGGAGCCTTCAACCTACCCAGCGAGAAACCCAGAGTGAGAGGCCCCAACCTAACCCAACTACATGGATGGGTCACATCAAGCTCTTTTTTTATTTTTTTATTATTTTTTTTCCTTTCTTTCTTTTTTTTATTTCTTGGCAAACAGTGGTTTTGACCCTTCTGGAGCCTGTTTCTCTCAAAGTTCAAAACATGAAAGTTGTAGATAATTTTCTTGTATTTCTTTATAATTTTGAATCATCTTAATCGAAACTCGGACGAAAAAATTATGTGCGAATTACGAATTGATGCCGGTTTTATCTCCCCGATAATTTTCCTGCGATAAAAAAAAATGCCGAAAATTCATACATTGCTCAATAAAATCCAAGGATTATAAATAGGATACCTTGTTAAAATATTGAGAGTAATTAGGCATTTAATTAAAAATATAAGCCCTAATTCTCAAATTAAAACGCATAATTACGCAGTTTAAGCACGTAATTACACCCCCCAACTAACGCTTTACTAGTCTCTAACAAATAACGTGAATGAATTTCAGGGGCAATATCCACAAATACTAACTCTTGTGAACATGAAATTAATGCACATGCTACACAATCATACCGTTTCACATACAATAATATAACTGAATTTCACACAAGTTTGTTCATATTCAGCGCACACAACTCCGAAGCACGTCACTCATGCAAGTTTCATCATTATATAGCATTTAAGAACAATATACTCACATAAAGTTAACCAGTGACATAATTCAGAGTTAATGCGATCATATAAGTTTGAGTATAATCAGGTAAAATCTCGAGGTGTGTATGATGTGTGTAACTCATTACACCTAGGACACCGGTGGATACCTACAGAACGGTCGTTTTGACTCAGTCTAATTGGTATACCCTCAAGAATACTCAAAATGAATGGGTTCACTCATCATATGTGAGGAGGAGTGTCGCAACCAAACATCCCACATATTGAAAGGAAACGCTAACTATATGGAGTGGACTAGTCTGAGAAGGATCTAGCCTATCTATGAGGTGTCGGGTTTTTCACCCTATCATCTTCTCACCTACTCACCATGTCCAACTGAGACCACCCTAAATCAACTTATTCACAAACTTGGTGTGAATACATTTGAGGCATTAACCGGTTAAAGAATCTTCATATGTGGAGAACATATGTTGTGTCCTTGACCTTTTTGTGGTATTTCTGTGGAGTAGGCATTAGCACTTCATTTCACGTGCATTTCTATTTCTTATTCTTTCTTATGTTCATTCTTCATTTTTTGTCTTTTCTTGATCAATTAGGACAATCATTACACTTCTTTTGTTGTCTTTATACCATCAATGGGAATTAAGCTCGAACAGTGGTCCATGAACTAAGTCTATTTCAAGGGGTGGCTCAGCCTTCACATCTTGAGTAGGCTACAAGACCTAGGTTTCTATCTCTCCACTAGATGTCACTTCTAGGTTAGCAAATCAAAAACAGAGACTAGTGTACAAAGAATCGTCCAGAAGAAAAGAGAATCAAGTTTCGTGAACTCTGATTTGATGTTAACACTCAAAAGGACGATAAATAACTCAAGGATATTTCACAAGGTGTCATAATCGCCACGGGTGTTCTCTTAGAGCTCACAGGGAACCCGAAGTGCAACGAGTCACGTGAATGTGTCCATTCAGCCTCGTGAGATGTCGTATAAATACAAGAGATTATATAGCCAGATTAACACGAGTGTACTACCAATCAATTTTTCATGGAGTTACAAAGTCATATAAAGAGAAACTACACATAAATGACTCAAATGTGTAATTCTTAGGTTATATGCAAGTATGTGAAGGATATAAGTTAGTGTTCATCATGACATAGTCGTGTAATTCCTCACTACTCTTTTTATTTTTTTTTTATTTTCTTTTTTCAGATTAATATATAAAACCCAACAAGTATACGTGCACAATGTTACATGCAAATGCTCATCCCCCCCCCCCAACTAAAGTGAAACATTGTCCTCCATGTGAAAGCATAGGGGAAATAGAAAAACTATGCACGAGAGAAGTAGGGCGTACTTGGGTGGAGAAGTAATGGAAAAGGAAAAGTGAACTACAAGAAAATGTACCTGAAAATTAACTAAAAATGAAATAAGGTAAAATAAAATGACAAGAAGGGAAAGAAAAAACATCACAGTTGTCTAGCGGAAGCTTTGGAGGAATTTCATCTGGTGGGTGCAGGTCTATAAATTGAACTAGTGGGTCTCCAAATTTGAGCCACCACAATGAATCAGTCTTTATACCTGCACGAAAGTCAGCCTCAAATGAATTAATACTCTTCAAATACCAGATAATACGTGTGCAGATTGACTTTCTTGTTTTAATAAGAAATGGTATTTATTCAGTATATTTTCTAAAAAATTTACTTATTTACGAACTGGTGTTTGAGGAAAAGTTGTTGGAACAATTACCTTTAGTTCTTTAGAAGCATTGACATTAAAAGTTTTACCTGATTCCTTGAAAGTTAAACATTCACCATTCTACTCACCCTCTTTATCGGGTGTACCAATCATCTTACCACTGCAGGGATTTACTTCAACATTGGATTTCTTGACATTTAATCTAGTCGAGAGTGACGGTTCCACGGTTGCCAAGCTCTGAGGATAAGGTGCCACAGGTTGGTATTCCTTATTAGTATCAGCCTCCTCATTAACTGACTATTCCACTTCTAGGCCCGCTTCCTCTGGTTTTTCTTTGAATTCGTCTGTTTCAGTCGTAACTTTCGGTGCTAGGACAACTGGTTGTCTGGTGATGAGCATCTTAGGTTGAGAAACTTCTTTCCCGCTTCTCGAAGTGATGACGACCTCCGTTGTCTCAAGAGAAACATTATGTATTTGTTATTGTTGCTACCGGTATTCTTGAGAATGAGATTGAGGTTCCACGGGAAATTTCTCTTTTTCTAAGATATCCAACTGCGTGCTCATCGCATTAATGGTGTCCCGAAATTTATTATACTTACTTGAATCTACATGAACTGCTGGAGCATATTCGCCATCTGTGTCATGCTATCATTAAGAAATCCTAACGGCGCAAGCCTCTAAGGGATCTATTGTGGCTGATATTGAGGCGGAAGAGTGTCTGGGTAGTATGTTGGCTTATATGTATCTCCACCACTGATTGTGCTTATAAGGTGTACTGTCATGGGTGCCTGATTATATCGTGTACTCCACTGTGGGACACTTTAAGCTAGGTAATCAAAGAATGATAGTACCTGATCTGGATCCTCGCTCTAAGGTTCTCCATTGCACATGGTCTGAACAAAGTGCTTGTAATCAGGGATAAGAGCACTATAAAAATAATTAACTAACCTCCATGATTCAAACCCATGATGTGGACAAGTACTTAGCAGATCCTTGAATCTCTTCTAGTAAGCTCGAAAAGTCTTGTCACCCTTCTGTATAAACTGAATAATTTGTTCCTGCAAAAATTGATTTCTCTGTAAGGGACAAAACATATACAGAAATTCACGCTCCATATCAGCCCAATTAGTGATAGAGTGAGATCTCAAGGAATTAAACCACATTTGCGCTTTATCCTTCAAAGAGGCAAGAAATAAATGCAATCTAGTAGATTCATTAGTTCTAGCACAAGAGAAAAAAAATATTGCAAGTTAACTCGAACTCTGACAGGTGCCAATAAGGGCGCTCAGATTTCGTCCCGTAGAACTGAGGTAGTAATGACGCCTTCCCGCGCTGCATCATGAAATCAAGTTCTTCAGTAGGTAAAATAGTGGAAGATGGTGCAGTGGTGTATTAAAGCTACAAAAAGTCCATAAGTATGCGTGGTGCAGGTGCAACCATATTTATTTGTTTATTTTTTCAAAACTCAATTTTTTTTCTTTTTTTTTTCTTTTTTTTCCCCTTTTTCATAAGACTAATTAAAATGATGGAAAAAACGCTTATTTGAGACTAAGACCGACATTCTCCGGCAACAGCGCCAAAAACTTGACTCACTCAAAAATGAGCAGCTCGAAAGTTATCCCAAGTATAGGAGTTCTGTCATGTAATATTCAGCCCAAAGGTTAGATCATCTCTTCAGGAAATGCGGTTTAATCTCAAATTTTACGTTTTTCCAATCGAAAATAAAAAGTTACTAAACTCAATTCAAATTCGGGATTTTCAGGATTGGTTGAGATTTCTTTTGACAAATTAAACAAACACGCATATTAAACTCTAATCCTAGCATGCACTGAATTAAATAGTAAGAACGGAAACCCTACGTCTAATCAGGCAGACATCAAAACACGTGTTAACCTTCGAAATAGAAACTAAAGAAAGTAACTTTAACACGTAATTAAAACACGCAATAATGAAACTCACTCAAACACAAACGCTAGTGATTAAAACAAAACCTTTAACAAAATCAAGAACTTGAACCAAAATCAAAATTTAAAGGCAACTAAGAACTCGAACAAAAAAATAAATAAATCTTTAACGACTTGAACAATAACTAGACACGATAAAGATACGAACTTCAATAAGACTTAACCCTAAACTAAATCGAGTTTCGACAAAAATTAAATTTTAAAAAGGACAACTAATTTAATTTCTAAAAATAAAACAATTTTTTTCTTTTTGTATTTTATTCCTTAGGGAACCAACGTTTTCATGAAAAAAACTTTCACATGATTTGCTAAACACTTCCAAATTTTTTAAATATTTTCAAAGTAAAATGAGGGGTTAAATTCAAGATGCTAAGGTGTCTAGTCGACCGACCTCTTGCAAGCTTAAAATGCCCAGCCGACTGACCTTTGTATTTGGCCAGTTCTAAAGGCCAGCCGACTGGCCATTTTAGTTAAAGAGAAGCCCAGCCAACCGACCATTCAAGGCCCAGCCAATCGGAGCAGCCCCCAGTCGACCGAGCCTCTTGGGTTTGACTAATTTTCAACGTGAAATGGTCATTAATTTTTTAATCAAATATTTTAAAAATGACCTCCATGTCCCTTAACGGTCATATTTTTAAGAGCTCTATATATAGTTCATTCATAAACTTGATTAGCACCTCTTGATCATATTGAAAATCCTCTAAAATATTTTTTGGGCTTTATTTAAAAAAAAAAAAAAGCATTGTTACTCTCTTTCTATTAATCATTTGAAAAACCTTTTTGAAAGAGAGATTTTATTTTTTCTATTTTTACTTCTTTCATTTGCATATTAATTGCATTTGAGAGTTGTTGAAAGGAGCATTTATTTGGGGCATTCATTATTCAAAAGCGTTTATCCTCACTCAAGTTTTTATTTTCAAAAATCAATTTTTGAGAGTAAGCTTAAAGTTTCTCTCATATTATTTCGTTGATAAATATTTTTTTGGGAAACTCTTGTTGCTTATGAATCTTTGCACATCCATTGCAAGATTCTAAAGCTCACTAGTTTTTATTGTAAAAATACTTTTGTGCAAAAAAAAAAAAAATGCCCTAGCTTCTCCTAATTTCATTTTTGAAAATCTTTTTGAGAAGATCTTTTGGTTTTTGAAGAATACCTTGAGCATATATTTATTATATATATCTTTGATTGTAAGGTCTCTTAATCTTGAGAAAATCATTTTCACACTCTCTCATTTTCATTAGGAAAATCATTTTTGAGAGAAAAATATATCTACTCTATTGAGCATTATTTCATATTGTACGAGAGTGCATCTAGAGTTTTAACTTGTACATCTTTACTTAGTTTGAGAAACACTTATTTGTACAAAAATTCTTATTGAATTTGTAATCGATTTGGCTCCGCTTGGTTAATTGAGCTAGGAGGGCACCATCTTGTAAGGTGTAAACGGTTTGGCTTAACCCGGTTAGTAAGTTAGGAAGACTCTACCCTGTAAGAAGAAACAGTTTGGCTTAGCTCGGTAAGTAAGTTAGGGAGACTCCGCCTTGTAAAGAGAAATGGTTTGGCTTCACCTGGTAAGTGAGCTAGGGAGACTCACCCCGTAAAGAGATTTGTAAACAATGTCGCTCTGCCCGGTTAAGTGAGCAAAGTAGTGGAATCCTTCAGTGGTTGGCCTAAGGTGGGGATGTAGGCAAGATTTGCCAAACTTCGATAAAAGTATTGTGTCGTTCTCTCTTTCCCTACGCTATTTATTTTCCACACTTGTATGCTAATATTTGACTTGTTGTGAATGTTATATTTGTTTTAAATACTCGCATACTTAATTATTTTGGAAATTTGAGATTGCTTAGAAAGACCCTAGGTTACGATATACTGAATATGGTTTAGAAATTAGAAAAAAAAAAAAAGGAGACCTAGATTTTTTAAATACCTATTTCACCCCCCTCTTAGGAATACACCATTTCTGTCAATTCACATACCACTCAGGTACTTGGAAGTGGGGAGGTTGAATTGAAGTTTACTTCTGGAAGAGTATTAGTATTAAAAGATGTAAACTTTACTCCTTCCAATAGAAAGAATTTGGCGTCAGGTTTTCTCCTTAACAAGGTTGGGTTTAAACAAACCATGAAATCTATCCAATATGTAATTACTAAGAATGAGATATTTGTGGGCAAATGTTATGCTTATGATGGGATGTTTAGATTAAGCATTAAGAATAACAATATAGCATATTCAAGTTTGTTTATATGCTCTCTTCGTTAAATTTTTGGCATGCTCGTTTATGTCATATTAATAGTAGATATGTTGGAATCATGAGTGGTCTGAGATTAATTCCAAATGTTGATAAGGATTTTGATAAATGTGAATCATGTAGTAAAGCTAAAATAACAAGAGGGCTTCGTAAAAATATTGAAAGAAATATTGAATTATTAGACTTAATTCATACAAATTTGTGTGAATTTAAAAGAATTTTAACTCGTGGAGGAAATAGATATTTTAGCACTTTTATTGATGATTTTTCAAAATTTTCAAAATTTACGCATGTATATTTGTTGAAAAATAAAAGTGATGCTTTTGTAAAATTTAAAAATTTCCTCCTTTAAGTTAGAAATGAGTTTGGTAGAAAAATTAAGAGAATTAGAACTGATAGAGGTTGTGAGTTTGAATCTTTTGAATTCAACTCATTTGTAGAATCCTTTGGAATTTTATCCATGAAGTTAGTACATCTTATTCGCCTGAATCAAATGGCGTAGCTATGAAGAAGAATATAACTTTAATAGGTTTTACTAATGTCATGCTAATATAATAAGGTGCACCTCCTAATCTTTGAGGATAAGCAAATTTAATTTCTTGTCATGTATTGAATAAAGTGCCACACAAAAAGACTAAAGTTACTCTATTTGAACTTTGGAGAGGGCATAAGTCTATTTTGGATTATCTTAGAGTTTGGGGTTGTTTAGCTTTTGTAAGGCTCGCAGACCCTGAGAGACCTAAATTAGGTGCTAGAGCTTGTACTTGTGTTTTTCTTTGATACTCTATTAATAGTACAACCTAAAGTTTTTTAGACATTGAGAATAATGTTATCTTTGAATCAGGGGATGCAATATTTCATGAAGAGAAATTTCCTTTTAAGACTAGAGATAGTGGGAGTAAAAACGTTGGTGATAATGTTGTTTCAGAATCTAGCTCATTTTCTCCTAATTAAAAAAAAAAAAATTGAGATTGAGCCTAGAAGGAGTAAAAGAGCTAGAGTTGAGAAGGATTTTGGTCATGATTATTATGTCAATAATTTAGTGAAAAGTCAAATTACCTCACAAGATGCATTAACATCACTTGATGCGATTTTTTTGAAAGAGACTATGAATGATGAGATGAAATCTCTAATTTCCAATAAAACATGGAAATTAGTAGAATTACCATTGGGTTATAAAACCATCGGGTGTAAATGGACCCTTAAAAAGAAACTCAAACCGGATGGGTCAATAGACAAGTATAAGGCTCGTCTTGTAGCCAAAGGCCATAAACAAAAAAAAATATCTTGATTTTTTTGATACTTTTTCTTCGGTTTCTAAAAGTACATCCATTAGATTGTTAATTGCAATTGTTGCAATTTATAATCTACAAATTCATCAAATTGATATGAAAACTGCTTTTTTACATGAGAACCTAGATGAAAAAATTTATATGGATCAACCCGAAGGATTTATAGAGCTTGGCCAAGAAAATAAAGTATGCAAGTTAAATAAGTCACTTTATGGCTTAAAACAAGCACCAAAACAATGGCATGAAAAGTTTGATTCCTGCATGATTGAGAATGAATATAAAATAAATGAGTCTGACAAGTGTGTCTACTATAAATCTTCGGAAGATTCACATGTTATTATTAGTCTTTATGTGGATAACTTGCTAATTTTTAGTTCAAACTTGCATGTCATAAATAAAACAAAAAATATGTTCAAAAAACATTTTGAGATGAAAGATTTAAGTGAGACTAATGTTATTTTAGGTATGAAAATTACAAGATTGTGCGATGATATATTTTTTGATCAGTCACATTACATTGAATTTTTTTTGAATAAATATGGCTATAATAATTGCAAGCATGTTACTACTTTTGATTCAGGTAATCTCTTATTTCCTGTTAAAAATGAAAATGGAGTGGTTAATCAAAAGGCATATAATAGCATTATTGGTAGCCTAAGATATGCAACTGATTTAACTAGACCTGACATTGCATATGCAATAGAAATACGTAGTAGATTTTTTAGCAAGTCGGGTAGAGAACATTGGAATGTTCTTGAACGTGTAATGAAATATTTAGTCGGTACAAAAAATTTTGGTTTATTTTTTTACTAACTATCCTGCTGTACTTGAAGGTTTTTGTGATATTGATTGGAATACTTTGTGAGGTGATTCTCTCTCTACCACTGTGTTGGAATTGGTGTATTCCCAATAGGGGGTGAATTGGGAATTTTAAAATTTTCTTCCTAAGTCAACTAACCAATAGCAGTATAACACAAGCTAGGGTTGTCTAAGCATTCCCAATAACACAGATAAACTACTAAGCAAATATTTAACCTAGCTAATCTCAGTATTATCAATCATTCAATGCATTTATGTAAAACTGTTAGAGCAATAAATAATAACATGCAGGTGCGGAAAATAAATTACGGAAAAATAAAAGCTGCACCAGATATGTTATCGGGGTTCAGCCAATATTGCCTACATCCTCGCCTCAAGTTCACAAGTAAGATGATTCCACTAAGTAGCTCACTTGTGGGTGGAGCGATACCGTTTATAGTACCTTACTAGGATGATGCACCTAGTTCTCCTAACCGGATCTGAACCAATCCGGTGCTCTCCTAATTGAGTCTGATTAAGTCTGGGACTATTCACAGGGTTAGTCTCCTTTTTCCTACGACCCGTCGGGAATACAACAGATAATCGAATAAAATATTTTTCGTACAACAAAGAATGCTTCTATACTAAACAGATGTGTTCAACAATAAACTCAATGCCCTCACATATGATATGAATGTAAGCTCTGTGTGAGAATGTGTATTTTTCACTCAAAAATATTTCTTAATAACTACCAGGCCTGAAAAACAATTTTCTTACTAACAAAGAGTAAGAGACCTTCCAAGCAAAGATATTAAAATAAGAATATGCTCAAGGTACTCTTTTCAATATGCCAAGAGTTTCCCAAAACTAGTTTTTCAAATAAAGTTTAGGGGAACTAGGATTCTTGCTCAAAAATAATTTTGCAATGAAAAATATATGAGCCTTTGAAGTCTTGCAATATGAGTGCAAGATTCACAAGCAAATAGACAATTTTTCTCCAAAGATATATATCAATGAATATATATGGAGAAAACATTGATTTACTCTCAAAAATAAGATATGAAACTTGAATAAGATATAAGAGTAAAAATAATTTTTATTTGTAAAACAAATGCCCAAAGGATGTTTAAAAACAAAGCTCTCTTGAAAAATTTTTCAAAGTAATAGTAAATAGATGATAAAAAAATTAGTTTAGGAAGATGAAAATATGATATAGATATTCGAGAGGATTTTTTAACTAATCATCTTACTAATTTTGAGTTATGAGGGGATATATATAGACTTGGGTGAAAATATGACCGTTGGGGATATAAGGGGTATTTTTGAAAATATTTAATTATGTTTAATGAAAAATAACCCTGTTTTATTGTAGTAAAAATTTCGCCAACCTAAGAGGTTTGGTCGACCATATTCAAGGTTCGATCGAACTTTAATAAGTTCGGTTGACCGTGGCAATTTTGAGCTGAAGATATGGTCGATCGTCTAAAGGCGATTTTGAACCTTTTGTAAGTTCGGTCGACCATGGCCAATTTTAACTACGGTTGGGCGAACAGTTGGGGGATTAGACACATTTCGGTTTGGTCGACCAAGGACAATACGTTCATTTTAGAATGGTCGACCGTGAGAAGTCAACTTGTTGACTTTTGACCGATTCGATCGACCAAGGCCTATACACTACTAGGGATTCGATCGACTGAGGCTTAGTCAACTTTTGACTTTTCAGCCATCAAGGTGTTTAGTCGACCAAGCTAGTTATTACTTGAATGGTTCGGTCGATCGGGACTACTTAAAGATAAGAATTTATGTTCTGTTTAGCCCCTGTGTTTTTTAAACCCTGGTGAACAAGCTAATGACATTTTAATTTAAGGGTTTGGTTGACCGAGGCTTTTAAAAATTTGACGTCGATCGATCGAAGGTCGACCGAAGTTTTTGTAAACTTCATCTTAGCCCTAATCTTTGACCCTAACCAATTAGTTATTTAAGAAAAGAGTAATGCTAGTCTTTAGGGTCTATTTATGGCCATTGATTAGATCCCTATGGTCAATCTATGGTTGTCTGAGTTTATCATCCACATCATGCATGTCATGCATTATTACATACCAAAACTTAAATACTAAATGCATTTATAATAAAAATTAAATGTCTTCTTCTTCTTTTGCTCTTCCTTTTTCCATGGAATGTGCCAATTAATTTGAGCATTAAGTTCCTGCTGGCTTCCATTCGCAGTCCCCCTATGTGTGTGTTGAATTATAACCTGTTCAATCACTAAATACACACATAAGTAACTTACGGTTTATCATTATTAAAACCAGGGATCGGACTCAAAAAACCAACACACTAGTTATATTTTTACTTTAGATGGTGGTGCTATTTGCTGAAAATATAAAAAAACACAATAATTGCTAACTCAACTATGGAAGATGAGCTTATTGCTTTAGCATTAGCTAGTGAAGAAGCTTGGTTAAAAGATATGTTGTATGAAATCCCAGATTGGGAAAAACCAATACCACATATCCTAATTAATTGTAATAATACTGCTACAATTGGTAGAGTGAACAACCGTTATTATAACGTAAATCTAGACCCAAAAAAAGAAAAAACAGTATTGTGAGATTATATTTGAGTAGTGACATCATTAATGTGAGTTATATAAAATCTTATGAAAATCTTGCGGATCCATTAACTAAGGCATTAGCAAGAGAAAGAGTCTGAAATACATCGAGGTGGATGTGATTAAAGCCCGTAAAATCATGAATCACGTGTGAGGATACCCAACCCAAAGACCAGAGATCCTGTAATTGGATTCAATGAGAAGAACAAATCATATGGTGGTCGTAAGAAATGCACTATTATTTTTAATTTCATTCCTATGGTGTAAGTGCATTTATCATGTAACGGAAGATGTTGAGTTTTTTTTAAAAAAAACTCTTAATGACAATTTGTATATCTTATGAGTGGGGTGTTAGAGTTACAGGAGCACCCTTGACATATTTCACCTATGTGAGCGTGAAAGTGGGGCCACTCTCTATGAGAATTGGGCTTATTTTCAAATATGCTTATGAAACTGGAGTGAAAATTATTGTTCACTAAGCGAATGTTCAATGCAGAACACACCTTCATTATGCATACTTATTCATCTTTGGTTGTTAAACTCTCTACATGCATGGTACATAGATAATATTAAAATGAGGGGGGAATTATTAGTGTATTTTAATATTATTATTTTATTCATTATCTTGGAAAAAAACATGTATCTTGGTTGGTTTATGTATTAACATTTAATTAGGTCAGTCATGAATATACTTCATAAATGCACAAGATTAATTATATGAATATACCTTGAATCTAAGTTTGTATCTATTTAATATATACACATCTTATTTATTAAGTTCATGGAGAATGAATGACCATTTTGTGCTTAGAAATAGACCATTGAGGCATTAGAACAGTATATCAATCTCTTATCTTAATTCTCATTATATCATCCTTCTTTTGAATTTAGAGAGTTTGACAAGTAAAGAAAGATGTTTTTTTTTGTAGAACTTTGGACTCTTCTGTTTGTGCAGAATTGGAGAGAGTTATATGATTCAAATTGGGCTGTTGTATACTGGGGAAAACAAGTTTTTAAAAGTTCTACTACACTGGTTCGTGGGTTAAACAAAAAAATTGCAGAGGACTTGAATCTTTTTTAAAAGAGCGAGATATCTGTGCCTTAACTTATTTGTGAATCGTGGTTATATTTGTATTTTATTTGTATCTAAGTTTTATTATTTTATTTTATTAGATTTCCTAACACACATAAATATGGAAGGGTAATTTTGTCTAAAGAAATGAACGATAAGAAAAAAATTTGTCCTATAAAGTTATAATTGCATGACAAGTAAGATCAATTCAGAGAGATGAAGTTGAATATTTTCAAGCATATTACATTTATAGAAAATCTCAATAGGTGTCATAATAAACTATGATAGGTTTCTAAATCTGTACTCACAATATTTTTGTATAATTTGAAAGAAATACTTTCTAAAGGATAATGGTTGTTAACTTCTAGATCCACTTAAGAACAATGAAAATTAAAAAAATGCTTATTCTTCTTCTGAATAAGCAAAATTTTGAAAGCAACACAAAAATGATCGAAAAAATAGTATTAAATTTTGAGCATGCACAATATAAGTTTTCCAACTTCAAATTTAGCCCTTTTTAAAAATAATACTGAAGTTGAGATAGTAGAAATTATGAATAATTTTAATAATATTATAATTTTATTAGTTTTTATAAATTAATAAAATTGTTTTAGTTTTAACTTTTAAGGAATGTTTTAATAAAAAATGATATATATATATATATATATATATATATATATATATATATCTGTGTGTGTATATATATATATATATATATTGAAGGTTACAAACTGCCCACTTGTGTGTTGTCTGTATATATAGCTGGGTGCATCGAGAATTGCGGCACTGCAAATCTTTCCTCTCACATCTCAGTCGCTGTCGATTCTGCTATGGGGTCTATGCTGGGAGACTGGCCGTCGTTCGACCCTCACAATTTCAGCCAGCTTCGACCGTCCGATCCTTCCAATCCTTCTGTGAGTAGTCGGTTGCTTACGCCAATCGCCCCAATTTTTCTGCTGCTGCTGCTGCTGCTGTTCTTCTTCTTCTTCTTCATTTTTTTGATACCCCGAGTTTTGATTTTGTATTATCAGGCGAATTTTTTTTTATCATCCTGTTGTCAATTTTGTGTATATCTGTGAAAACAAGTAGCTCCATTTGGTTTTATGCATTTGGATTTGATGATTTAATGTTTATATCGATGCTTCACTACATCCGAGATCAGGGTCTTAATGATACAGTCGTATTCCATTTGTGTTCTATTTTATTTTTTAGATATATTAGAATTGAAGGATCATATTGCATGAATAGCGTATGTTTGTGTTTTATTTTTTTGGGGGCGGGGAGGATTTTGCCACTAATAGTTTCAGCTACCGATTTGTGAGAATTTTGTTTGTTTTTGTGACTTAACGGGGTTTCTATTGCTGACAGTGTAAGACTTCACTTGCTGCTAAACTTAATAGTAGCATTGTGCTATTTGGAATTATTTTACGATTAGTCTCAATCATAAAATTCTGATTTTTGCTTATGTTGTGGGTGTTAGTAGACTAATGGTGACAGGGGAAAATCTTACTTGCTGTTACATTCATTAATTCAATTCCTATTTTTTAGCATTTTTTTTTTTCCCCCATTTTCCCTCCCCTTGGGATTGCTTTAACTTACTCCTAGATGAGGGAGGCCTCTTGAGGGTAGATTGCATAGATTGCATTATATGCACTGCGTTATGGCTGTGTAGAAAAACTTTTTATTATTACATATGCTATAAACATTTATGAAAAATATTGTCATCAAGGTGGAAGGTTTATTTGCAAAGAATTTTGGGATTTTTTTAGAAGAATGGTTTAGGACTAAAAATGGGGGCTTGACTTTTTGATTAGTGCTACATTGTTGGTCCCTCGCCCCCACCCTCCACCCCCAAAACTGAAAAAGGAAATTAATTAAAAATATTTGAAAATTATGCTAATTTTGATACCAAAACTTGAAGAAGGGTGAAATTAATATATGGGAGCTCTCTTAATGAACACATGGAGGGTTGGAAGGCTGTTCTATGAATGCGGTTAGGAATGCTGAGGGAGAAGAAAGGTGTATAATGACCGGGGATCACAATTACTATTAAATGGATTCTTCTGAATTATGAGCTCAAACCATGAATATTATAAGAATATTGGAACAAGAGAAGAAGTAAGTTTGCATCAAAATAAAAGCCAAATCAAAGAAAATGGGTCGTGGTCCACTTGTTTGCCAAATACAACAATCAAAATGCACTACAAAGAGAGTTGTTGAAAGTAAATCTCGGTATCCTAAATGCTTCCCTCTTCCCAAATGCTAAGCATTCATGTGAATTTTAATTGGTGTTTGATTTAAAGTTTATACTTTATATAATTTAAATCAGAAGAAAAAAAAAGAAAAGGAAAGACATAACACATGAAACTTGTGTGGTTTTTTTTTTGCTAACCATTCAAGTGAATATACACACTTCAAAAGTGATTTAACCATAATTGGATACAAAACCTAAGAAAGACTATCTTGAGCAGTATATTATCTAATTTTCTTTCGGTTTATTACCAAACTATTGCCCTTTGCACCTAAATCTACAAATTGTAGCAAATGAATTAACATCTTAATTATTCTTAAAAAATACCCTCTCCAGATTTGTACAAGGATTTCCTCCTCTATAGGCCTTCAAAAGCAATTATTTTCATGTAGAATTTACTTTTTTTAGGGAAAAAAAATCTCTTGAAAATTTATTCCTAGAGTAAAACAGGTCGTAATGAAGGAATCAAAGGGAAAATGGAACTTTATAACTTCTAAAATAGAAATTTTAAAAATGACAAACATGATTTTAGAGGAAATTGTTAACCAATTTCTTGTAATATCTGTGAAAGGACGTTGTTAACAACGTTAACTGTAAACATGCGGTGAACACCCTTTCTTTAAGCTAAATGTTGATGGTTCTAAAAGAGGAATAAGGCCATGCTTCTGCTGCTGCCACTATTTGGGATCAGGTGGCGGTATAAGAATGCCTATTAGGAAGATAGGCACAACTCTTATTTGGGCAGCATTGTGCATAGGTATTAGTGATGGTGTTGAGCAAGCCAACCTTTTAGGAATTGGAAATCTGATTGAGGCAGAGCCTAGTAGCCTACAATTATTGTTCGAATTGTTAGAGCCTCTCTTTCTTCTCCTTGGTCAATTGCTGGTGTGGTGCATTAAATAAGGCTTGAGCTACTGTCCTTCAGAAGCTGTGAACTAGGCAGCTGATTGTGCAGCAAATTTAGATATGCAATTAAGATTTCTTTATCTGGGTTAAAAACTTTCCAACTGAAATGATGAGGATGGCTGAAGAAGGTCCTCTAGGTGTGGCTCCTCATAGAATTATTTGTTTGTAGCAGGTTTTGTTCTTGTTATTGAGTTTGCTTTGTTTCTTCTGCTAAAAAAATGAAAATGATATAAAAATAATGATGTTTAATGTATTTTTATTTGTTTCTAAGAAAAGCAATTTTGATAAAATTATTTTTGGACCTGAACCTAGCTGCAATGTTTAAGGCTAAATCTTTTTCAAAGAAATATTTATTATATTTTTTAATCTAAATTGTTTTTATTCCCTTGATATGACTGATTTCAAAGAGGGACAAAGTGCATAACATGCATCTTTTACGAGGGACTCAATAATTTACGAATGTTGTGTGACATAACATGATTATTAGATCTCTCACATGCAGATATGTCTGATGCAAGTAAAGTGGAGATATAAAGAATTTTATCTTCATATTTTATAATCTTTTAGCAATTTTTTTTTTGTTCAAACAAAATCCATCAATGAAAAACTGAACATGATGAGGAAGAGCCATGAAGTTTATATGATTGACACTTTTTCCTAATAGGGGGGAGGCCCATATTATGTATGACCTTAATTAGCTATAGCATCTGTCATTCTATTCGCTTCCATATAAACATGAGTAATCCTAATATAAGAAAATTCCTCGCATGTTTCTAGCATCCTTCATCAACCTCCACAATCTCCAATGTGTCCTATTCTCTTATCCTTCAAACAACAAATAACCAATTTAGAATTCCTCAATATTAGTACCATCTCGTTGAATGGCAATCTGAAATCTACCCTGAAGAGCTTTGCACTGAGCCCCATGAACCAAAGCTTTCCCAATCTGACCTGCATACTGAAAGGTGGCACAATAGTTACTTGCCAAGTGAACAGGTTACGAAAAAAAAACTTGCTAACTGGAAAAAAATTAAATTTTTTTTTTTTAACCTCCGTTTCCTTTCTTTATCTGGCTCCTCATCTTCACCATGCTCTTGTCCATCCCTAAATGGAAAGATAAAAAAGGGGAAAAAAAAAGTGAAGGGAAAATGTATATAATTAACTTTGCAAGACTCTGTCTATAACCATCACATTGCAAATCTTTTTCTCTCATAAATCGATTTTTTTCGATTTTTCTATGGATCTATGCTGGATAACTGGTCTTCATTCGACTCATAATTTCAGCCAGCTGATCCTCTGATCTTCACAATCCTTCTGCGAGTAGTTAGTTGCTTACCCCAAATGGCACAGATTTTTTGCCCTTTTTGCTTTTATGGCAGTTTTGATTTTGTAATTTAAATCATATTTATATAAATCCTATTGTTATTTTTGTAATAACTCCATCTGGTTTTATCCACTTGAGTAAAGCGATTATTTTTTATGTTTCAAAAGACTCGAGGTCTGGGTCTTTTTGGTACATGCTTGTACACATTTAGGGTGTTAATATTGGATATATTAGAATTATAATTGTGCTGTATTAACATCTGCTTTTATTTTCTATTTGTGAGAAATGTTGTTTTTTTCGTTAGTTAGCAGTCATTAATGCTGCTGACTAGTGAGGATCTTACTTGCAGCTAAACTTAATATTAACATCATCTTTTGAGTTTGAGTAGTTTCATTTGTGTTGCGGGTATAATCAGACTAATGCTGATGGTGAAAGTCTTACTTCTTGCTACAATTGTTAGTAGTTTATATTTTATCATTTTCTCTCCCTCCCTCCCACAGCAGTGCTTGGAATTGTTTTGACGTAATTGTGTGCTCTTTGTAGGTTTTATGGATAGATATTATGGATGTATTGAACTAATTACTGAAATTATTATATGCATTAGACCACTTAAAGATGCTATAAGGTTTTTCCAGTAAGTTGGAATTTATAATGACAGTTTTTGACTTCAATATGTGAAGGCTTTTAGCAAACAATTTTGTGATTTTTGAGAATAATGGTTGAGGATTCATAATGGGACTCTAATTAGTGCTACATTATTTTGTTCTAATACATGGTTCGGACGGAAGAAAGGCTCTAAGTTGAGAAACTCCTTCAACATTTTTTTAATAGAAAAATTCATCTGATGGAGAAAAAGAATGTACAATCAGGAGAGAAGAGATATCCTTAGCAAAACCTGAGAACCCCCAGAGGGAACCCAAAAAACAAAAACACAAAATGTAAAAGGCAGCAAAAGAAAATCCGCATGCCCTAAGAAGAGAATGCATTGCCAAACTTCAAGTGGTAGAGTTTAGCTGCCTATTATATAGCAGCATTTTTTCCTCCTTTTCTTCTCCCCCTCTCGCAATAGCTCTTCAGTGTCCATGATAGAAGAAAATGTGTCATGTCAAACGAACTGGCATATGAAATTGCTTTTGTCGCAATTAGTTTGGCATCAGTCTCACTACCTTAGGTTGCTGGATTGTTTACCAGTTACCATAAGGACTGTCCTTTTCTTATTTAGCTGCTGCTTTGAAACTGAAAATCTTTGTTGTTATTTAATTATTGCCTAAAAATCAACATGTTTTTTTTTTTTTTTAATCAATGATCCATTTAGGCCCTTACTCTGAACAGCATAAAATGGAGTCCTAGCATATGTTTTCTTCACAAAATTTTCCTTAAAACCCAATATAAATAAAAGAAACTATGATTGATATTCCCGTTTATGTCTTTGATGATTAGTGTTAGATTACCACTTTACCTAAAAGCTTAAGCTATTAGGTTGTGGGCCAACCATGTATATCAAACTTTAACACTCCCCCGCATGCACAGAGATAAATAGACAATAAATAACACCCATTATTTAATTTTTTTTTTATCAATAATCCATTTGGGCCCTTATTCTGAACAGCAGAATAATGAGTCCTGGCATATTTCTTCTTCACTCTGATGTTTGTTTTAAAATTTTGTCTTAACATACAATTTATATAAAAGAAACTATGATAGATATTTTCTTTTATGTCTTTGATGATTAGTGTTAGATTACCACTTTACCTAAAAGCTAAAGCTATAAGGCTGTGGCAGCCATGTGTATCAAGCTTTAACACTAGCTCGAACATTGGTAAACTTACAATAAATAAAACCCATGACAAGGTTTATATGATTTATTAAACACCACGCAATAAACGCAGGCAAGGAGACTAGAACCCAGGACCTCTTAGTAACATCTCTGATATCATGTTAAATTACCACTTTATCTAAAAGTTTAAACTATTAGGTTGTGGGCCAACAATGTATATCAAGCTCTATTAATTAGAATGGACTTCTATTTCTTCCTTCTTTAGAGGATCTTTACTCATATTTAAATGTTTTACTCTAGTATTTACTTTTATTACATGTCCTTGTTTAGAATTCCTGTTAAGATTGTGGTTAGGTTGGAAAAATTGATGGAGATTTTCTCTATTATCGAAGAATATGGTATTAGTGAGAAAGTGATTAGGTCATTTCCAATTGGGGCTTGATTCTCTTTGGCTTTGCATAAGTTGATTCATAGTGTGTACTATTTTCAAGCTCCCGCTGAATGGTTGGGCTGCTAAGTCTGAGATCCATATTTCTTGCTCAAGATATCATAGTTTTTTCCCCTTAATTTGATGCAAGTTAGAGGATAGTTCTTGAAGTGTGTTTGGAAGGATTTGTGGAATTTCTCCTTCTCCTTCTTCTTCTATTTGAGCAATTCCTCATCTTTATTGCCTTTCTAACCTTATTTTTGGTTTTTTTCAATTTTGATCCTTCACTAATACCTTGGAACTTTCATGTTGTTTTTTTAAGGAATCCTATAGAAATATTGATAGAAAATTGATATTCTTTGTTTGACATCGTTGATTCTTGTCATTTCTCTTCAAGTTTGGATAGGAATGGTAGGATTTGATCCTTTAATATTTCTGGTGTTTTCTTGGCTCCTAATTTGAATAATTTCTCTCTTATCACTTCTGGGAGGCTATATCCCCTCTAAGATTGACTAAATTAATACTCATAACATGTTTAGATTCAGAGACCTAATAAGCTGTTGTCTCTTGATTTTTGTTTTTAATTATTATTATTTTGTTTTATTTTATTTTTGCATTGTTTCATGGAGCATTTGGAATAAGATTTTTAATTTTTTGGAGAGCAGCGACTTTGCCGAGGAAATTTGGAGAATTTGCTATTGATTTCTTTTGTTAGGGGCTTTGGAAGGGAGATAAAAGTTATGATTCTCTGGGGATGTGCTTTCATGGCATCAATATGATGTATATGATGTATTTGATTGGAGACAAATGACAGAAACTACAAAAATCAGTATCAATCTGTGTACTTAATTTGAGATAGTAGTTTGATGCTCTTTTGATTTTGGAGTTTTAGGGGAATTTGTTTTGGTCTTATGTCCAAAGATTGGAACACATTATTGATTTTTTGGTTTTGCTGCTTTTGCCATTTTTGTTATATATATTTTTTTCCAAGGACTATGATAGGCATTGATGGTGGTTTGCTGCTGTCCCTTTTTTTTTTACCAGGTGAAGGAAGTATCTTTACCTTTAGGGGGTGTTTGGTTCATGGAATTTAACATTCCAGCAAAACTTTGGTTCACTAATAATCAAAACTTTGGAATGTATTGTTCATTTAACCCAAAAATAAAAAATTTCCAGCTTTGTTCTCCAGAGAACACGGTCTTCCTCACTCTACCAAAGTCCCTGCTATCAAAATTGTTGAAAATTTTGAGATTGTAATTGATCTTTGATGGATGTGCTGGAGATTTGGCTGAGCCCCCGCCGTCAAAATCGCTGCCCAACTACGCGAGCACCAGAAGCCAACACCTAGTTACCTCGTCATTGGAATCATCGAGATCTGTGGGGCATTTGTGATGGCTTCACTCATCCACGATCTCATGGTCTTTGGTGGAGACATTGAACTAATTACTGTTGGTTTCTACAATGATCAGCTGGATCATCACCATTGTTGACTTCTTTATCACTTCACGGGTGGAGCTGAAGGTGCTTGAGTGGTTGTCTAAGGCGCTGGTGGCCTTTGCATCGGCTGTTTTCCTGATGTTGGGAGATGTTCGCCTTGATGCCACAGACCCTGGAGGGCGGAAGAGCCATGGCAACGTGAGGCAGAGTTATAGCCTTTTGATCGACATTGTCAGTGTAGGGGAGGGCGAGGTGTTGGTTGGTGGTGCTTTGGGTTAACGACTGTTGAGAGGCTCTACACTTAACACCCTTTCCGTTGCAAGTTTCACCTACCAAGTATACATTACCCTAATTTAGTTAAGTTACAATGTCACCTCTTAAATGGTAATAAAATTTTCCTAAAATATAGTTATATGATATAATTGGTAAAGTCAGATGAATGGAATGTTAAATTTATTTTGTGAACCAAACATGGGTATATTATCACACCACCGGAATATTACATTACTATTACTCACATTCCATGAAGCGAACGCCCCCTAAGTGAACCAATCTAAGCTTTCCATGTGTCACTTAGGGCCCCATCAAATCATGGGGTGGTTGTGAACGTTGAAAAGGATGTTTTCTTTTTTACATGGGGAAAATTCATTTTGATGATTGATTTAATTGGCTGGGTTAGTGTTCGTCTAGTTTCATGGTTTTGCTCACCCATTCACAAGGAATTTGTTCTAAGCCGTTTTGGAATTAGGCGTGGTATATTAGAAAATTTCCTACTACCAAAGTTTGCTAATTTCTATGTATTTTGAGCTTTCTAAGGAATATTCTTTTCAGAGAGGAATAAGAGTACAATTCCTTTATATCTTGAGTTAAGAAACAATGTGTTCATGCACTCCCACTGACAGAGTATGGCAACTATTCCACTGAACCTAGGTCCTGTTTTTAAATTCAAATCACATTATTTTGTTGTAAACTAACTCTCATGCATTCTAGTACTAGTTTTATCCTTATATGCATTTTTGCTTGTAGTGTTTGTTAGCTTGCCGTTTGTATTCAATTGCAAGGGCATGCAATTCATCATTTCAGTTCTCATTTTTTTCTTTTTCTTTTT
This sequence comes from Malania oleifera, assembly GCF_029873635.1. NCBI lineage: Eukaryota > Viridiplantae > Streptophyta > Magnoliopsida > Santalales > Ximeniaceae > Malania > Malania oleifera. The sequence goes on from NC_080422.1 coordinate 10,697,896, forward strand.
TAAAATGCTGTTCCTGAATGTGATGAATCTAGGATGCATGCTTTCTTTTATTCTAAAATTGCTTCTGTTCTGCATTCAGAAAAAGACGCCGGCCACCTATCATCCTACTCACAGCCGGACCCTGCCGCCACCTGATCAAGGTAATAGAGAGGACTAATTCACTTGTTTCATTTCTGGATTGCTGTTGCTGCTGCTATTATTGTCGTTGTTTGTGTGCTTGTGCACATATGCATGTCGTGTAATGAGGTTTTTTGACATTTTACATCTGTTTAACTGCACATTTCTTTTTGTTTTTAATCCCAGAAAAAAGAAAAACTAACATTTTTTTTGCTGCTGGATTTGTCATGTATTTGTATTGTCAGTTATCAGCATATTATTTTATAGGAGTAATTCTAGTAGCAGTTGCTTGATGCACCCTTCTCATGCACTATCCTTATATGCTTGGGTGCCCATTTAACGTTTTTTTCAATGACAAAAATAGGCTAGTTGCTTAAAGAGTAGCATTGAGAATCCAAAACTGTCTGAAGTAGTTACCCCATACTATGATTCAAGAAAATGGCGAAGTGGCCCAATCATAGGGAGAGTGCATAGTACAACTGCTCCTAGCATTCCTCTATTTTATCATTATTCTTGAAATTATTTTTGACGTGTTGGTTTACCTTTTCTTTTGTATTGAGTATATCTAACTAGGGTGAATGGTTTTGTCTATATTAGATGCCCACATGTAGATTTTGTTTTAATGAGAATTTCTTCGAATTGTTGACTGGCAGCATTTTTTTTTTTTTTTGGGGGGGGGGGGGGAGGATACATATCTTATGGAATTAATTGTTTTAATACTCAACATATTGGAATGTGATTTAAGGGGTCATGGTATCCATTAGTTTGTATTTACTTTGAAGTTTTTGGTCATATTAGATAACTATGTGCATGACCCAAGTAGAGCCTTATGAAACTGCTAAATGCTTCTGACATTTTTTTTTCTTGAAAGAAACTGCAAATGATTTCATTTAGTAGCAACATAAACTCATCCCATAGGATGAGCACTCAGTACTGTATCTTTGCATAGCAGAAGCCCAAAGAGAGGGTCTCTAATGAATTCCGTACAACAAGTTTTAACGTATTGAGTCACATAATGTGCAAACCATTATATTACCTTGGGCAGAACGAAAAATGAAAACTGGAGCAACTGTTTTTCATGGCAACAATAGCATAAAAAAGTGTGGAGATTTCCCAATCATAACATGAACCAGATTGTATAGCATTGACAAAGTTTTGTCATCCGAAATCAAACAAAAATCATTCCATCCAAAGTTGAGGGCTTGGGCAAGGTTCTCTCTAATAGCCCAGGCCCCAGCTTGTATCGGTGATGAGCAGAAAGTTTTTCTGCCCCAAATCCTAACTGGAGAGACGTTTGAAGCCCTCATGACAAAGCCCACCGACGTCAGACCCTTCTTCACACCATGCTGCATCGCACCACATAGAGTTCCCATTGCCAATTGATTGGATGACCAGTTGACGCTGATCTTTCCTTTGCTGTAAGTTCCTATTATCATTCAAACCCTGTGAGCATCAGGGAGCCTTGATTTGTCTTAGACTCTCTTCTTCCATTACTAAGAAATTTTCTTCCCTCTTGAATGCTTAGCATGGTGCCTTGCTCATTTGATCTGCTTGTTCTATGAATTATGATCTACCATGTTTAGTCTTGAAATAAATAAGAAACAAGTTTTCCCTATTGTTTTTACTCATTTTTTTTATTTTGTTTTTTTTTTCTTCTTTCTTTTCCATAATTTGTATTTGACTTGTGTGAAACACTTTTGGCAGTGATAAACACTGAGGCCAAAAATATTCTATTGCAACATTTTTATGAGCGTGCTGAGAAGGTTTGAGTTTAATTGTTAGCATTACATTACATGCACTGGTGCACCCACCTACTTGCGCATTTGCATGCAGAGAGAGAGAGAGGGAGAGTTGTTCCTGCACATGTTCTTACTACTTTATCCTAACCAGTTGGGACCAAAGAGAGCCGCGTCTGAAAGTCTGACACCAGAGCATGGATGCAAGCAGCCAAGGGCTTCTTCTGCCTCAGATGCTACCTGCTAAGCTTCTTGTCACTTAAAAGGTCAAGTGTTATCATATGTTAATGCTAATATTTACATCCGTGTGAGCAGTGTGAATTGGTTGTCAGATGCAAGGTGAGTTGCTCACTTGTAGTTGTAAAAGTATCATAGACATGTTTTGTATGCATAAACCATGTTATGTTGCAACTGGGTGACCCCTATCACCAGCGTTGATATAAAAGTAAGTAATGTGATATGATTTCCCCTTTGTTCTCTTGCCAATGTTTTGTTTCATTTGTTGTTCGGAGGAATGCCAGTGTCCTTCGTCTTTCTAGATCTCAGAAGTAGTTCCAAGAATCACACATTCTACCAGCTAGTTGGCCGACTTGAAATCACCAGTTCTCTTGGTTGGAGGGTTGTTTCTTGTTTTTGTTTTTGTTGTTTCCATGTTTCTTCTTGTTGTCGTCATGCAGTTGGGTGGGTTTGAGATTTTAATGTGAAGGAAGCGTTTCTAGTACTGCTGAAATTAGTACTGCATTTGCTTTAGTGTAGTTTGGCAACTCAGAATATGAGATTCTTGAGGGGTATGTGTTTGTACTTTTAGAGGGTATATGCATATTGTATCGGCTGCTGGCTTAGAAGGGTTTTGGTGGTAAGCACTAATTGATGAAACTAACCACACCTTGTGTCAGCATTTAGACGCAATTGAAGGAATTCCTGGACTGGAGCAAGGGAAATTATATAGGAAACTTCTCTCTCCACATGTCCGTGTATCTATAATTTAGATACTAAACATGGAGCAAACCTTCAACAGTCTCATCAGACCCCAAACCACCCTGATACCTTGCTTGGACGTGTGAGAGAGGAGCTTCCCCAGGGTTTTGTCCAAGAGCTACTAGTAGCATTGGACAGCTTGGGTAATCCTCTTATGGGCCTGGTGTTAGGTTTAAAATTGACTTGTGCTTACACATAAAAGAGATCTTATTAAGATTACTTAATCATTGTTGGTTGTGGGTCAAGGCCCTTTCTTGACCAATCATTCTTGTGTTGTACCAAACATATGTTAAAGAGTTCTTAACCTAGTCTAGCTTAACCTAACAAAGTCAGACACACCCAAAGACATGCATTGCTTAGGTTACTGAATGTAACTTTTAATCCGAAGTGGTTTTGAATTTAAATTTGTGTGGATGTGGATAAAATATAAAATAAAATTATTTTATATTTTGTTTAAATCTAGCACCTAAAATCTGTACTCCTAAATGTTGCTTAAATATTTTTTAATCATTATGATGTACAAGGCATGTTTTTTTTTTTCCCCAAATTTTTTGTGATTATAACTTTAAACCAAATCATCTTTGTTATGCCAAGTCATGCCCATCTACATGGGTATTTTGGCCTAGTTTACTAAAATAAACGTTCTCTTTTCCTCAAAACACTTTGTATTCCATTTTCACTTTGGCTTGATGAAAGTTCAATAAGGCCGAAGACATGCATTGCTTAGGTTACTATAAAATAAATAATAGTGTGAAATGTTTTATGAATTCATAATAAGGTATAATTATTTCTAAATTTCATCAAGAAGATATTTATTCCTTTTTTATTATATGCTGAATAAAATAATTAAGAATATATAAGAAAGAACTATTCCGCTGAATCAAACATATCGTTTATTTATTAAAAGGTCATTTATATCATAATCTTACATTAGGCATACACTTAAAAGATCATGATTATATAGGTTAATTTAGATTTCAATCTTATGAAATTTTTATTGAGCAAAATCACAAGATTTAGTGTGCTAAGGAAAATAATACCTCATTTGAATTTTGACAAAAATCGTTATATTTTGTAGATTTTAGAGAGATTTTGACCATATGAGGATGATTTAAATTTCAATTTTGATTTGTGTAAGGAGTAAAAGCGGATAATATTTTAGCTGGGTTTGGTTGAGACTATTATTTTGAATATGCGCTTCTCTTTGTGGCATTAGTTGCAATAATTTTGTTATTTGTTAAAAAAATTTATCACGATCACCTAAGATACATTTGAGTGGTTAAAGTTTGAGAATTCTATGTAAGACATCTCAAGTTCTAATATTGGAAAAAGTGGAAAAGAGTAAGTGATAATAAATGGACTACATGTACATGTATCCATTTTGAGCTACCAATGAACAAAAAAAAAAAAATCATGACAAGATTTTTTTTCACAAGCGATGCAAATAATTAAACTTTTAATACTCAATTAATTTCAACAAATAAAGAGACTTCATATTATTTATGAGAAATTCTATTTTGCCATTATCTTCTTCTGACGAGTAGAGTTTTACAAAATTTGTAAGTCAATTCTGAATTAAACTTAAATCGGTTATTGAGTATAAACTCTAAATTCTTTTTTTAAAAAAATATGATTTGCAAATCAATTTTGAATTAAACTTAAATTGGTTACTGAATCTAAAATTAAATTCTTTTAACAATTTGGTATCTAATGTCTTGAATATTTCTTCTTTTTCAATTTTAAACTATAAATATTTGATAAAAACTAATGGGCATTTACATAAGCTAAAATCTTTAACTTAACATAAATAATATTTTCTCGTCATATGTTTAATTAAAAATTATGAATAAAGATAATATAACTTATTATTATACAAAAATAAAATGTATTACTTAAATTTTAATTGTTTGGGTATTTAATTTTTTTATCATTTTTATTTTTTAAAAGCAATAAAATTTAAAGAAGACCTCTGAATCAAATGCAGACATATATATATATATATATATATATATCTACTTCTATTAGAGAAATTAAAAAAAAAATAAAAATTGTAATTAAATGCTTTGATGTCTAATTGACTCACTTATTTAGTGAACCAATTTATGGATAATCTCTATTTAGGGATCATTAGGATAAAATAAATGTCCCATTAATGTGAATATTAATTAAGTGCATGTATCTACTCTTTTTTAGAGGAGTAGATCCTATTTGTTAGTGAAAGAGTAAGTGCATGCACCTCACTTAAATAATTACTTCTCTTAAATTCTATTCCATAATAAAAAGAAGGTGTCATTAGTACTTCAAAAAGTTGATTAAGATTTATCCTTTTTACCTCACATACGCTACAGTGAATCCACCTCCTTTTAATTTTTTTTTTTATCTTTCTCAATCTTTTTAAAATAAAAAATAAAGATATAATTAACCTCTCGTAAAATATAACAAAAAGATAAAAATATCCCTTAAGGTTTTAAAATTTTCACAAGCTTTCCCTAACATTTGATTTGCAGGCACTTTTATCTTTTAAAAAATTTATTTTTTCCCAAGTAGAAAGGGAGTTCAATGTTTTTTTGGTAAACTTTAGGGCAAGAGTGAAAATATTGAGGTCCTTGATATTAGCAACTCATCACAGCTAGGCACTCTCAATGCACCTGAGATAATCAATGAAGCCTCCAATCTAGCCCAAATCAGTGGAGAGACGTTGAAGGAAATTGGACCTCTCATGTCAATAAATTCAAACCACAATGATGATTCAACAACTCCTACAAATTAGGATAATTCACATCAACAAGGCAATAAATTTAAACTCTCACCAAAGAAGGAAAATTCATTTCAATATAAAGATCGCTTCAAGGACAATAAAATCAAACCAAAGAAGGAAGATTCCAATCAGCATGCAGATCCATCAGTCCTGATACCCGACGAAATGAAATCGTCGACGGTTTTGACTCAGTCGAGAATCATTCCGTCAACGGTTTCAAACATAATGTAATTCCGAAGTAAACTGTCAACAGTTTCGTTGGCGGTTACATCGACGGTTTCAGATAGAATGGAATTCAATAGCAGACTGATTACGAGTCAAAACTACATAATTGGGCATCTTAACCCGGGCTTTACGGTTTATATTTTTAATTAAATGTCAAAAATTGTCCAATATTTTAATAAAGTGCCAAAATCATCATTCTTGAATTTTATTGCACTATTTATGAAGTTTTTGTAATTTGTTGTTGCAGGAAAAATCTCGGAAACCAAAACCAATACCTATTCGTATTTCGTGCATAACTTTTCCGTCTGAGCTCCGATCAAGACGATTCAAATTTCTAGGGAAACAGGAAAGTATTATCTACAACTTTTGTGTTTTGAGTTTTCTGAGAAACGGGCTCCAGAAGAGTCAGATTTGCGATGAACAGAGAATAAAAAAAATGAAAAAAAATATAACAATTCGGGTTGGACAAGTCGGGTCTCCTATCCGAGTCTTGGGTCCTAGGGCACCGCCCCCCTACCCTTTAAATCTCCTCTTTTTCTGCGCACCATCTTCTTCCTTCTCTTTTCTTTTCTTTTATTTTCTTTTCCCTTCTCCTTTCCCAAAACTTTATCTCTCTGTTTTTCAATCTCTCTGAATCTCAGCCTTTATTCTTTCTTTCCCTTCTTCCTTCTCTAACTCTTCTCTCCCCCTGTCTCTCTTCCTTTCCTTTGTCTTTCCTCCCTCACTCTCCCCCTTTCCTCTGTTTCTCTCGGCCTCCTCTGCCTTCTTGCAGCAACTTGCTGCCATAGACACCATCAACCCGAAGCAGCAGCAATACCAGCCCCTGTTCTGGTACGGCAGTAGCTCTGTGACTCCAAGAGCTCCACCACAGCTATATCATCTTCCCATCCTCAACTTCACAGTAGCCCCGGAACCTCCCTGTTCAGCAGCAATTTCAGCCGAGAACTTCGATCACAGCAGGAGCCCTCTGCACAGCCGTGACAACATCCAGTTTCCCTCGGGTCCTCTGCAAATACAGCGTTCAACTACTGCAGCAGACACCCCGGGCCACTCCTCTGCAACTCCATGAGTAGCTCCACCCGAGAACACCCTGCTACATAGCCCCTACTACTCTCTCTCTCTCTCTCTATCATTACTTATTATTAATTAACTAGTGAAATTTTGGATTTTGAACATTAGTTAGGGTGTTTTATTATTGTTTAACTTTGATTGTTTATTTAATATTCTCTTAGTTGAATTTTTCCATAGATTTAATTAATATTTGAATTATTTAATTAGTTTGGTAAAGTTTTAATTATTTAATTTTTATCGTGTTTTGTCTTCATCGTTAATAGTTTAATTTTGGTTCGAAGTTTTATCTAGTTAAAGGTTTGGTTTTTATTGTGTGCGTGAGTGTTTGATTAAGTTTCCATTGCGTGTTTTAATTCCGTGTCCAAAGTTGCAATCTTTAATTAGCGCGTGCTCCGATGTTTCCTTGAGTAGGTTAGGGTTTCCATTTTTGCTCTTTAAATTGAAGCATGCTAGTTTTAGGACTTTAATTTAAGTATTTGTTTAAGTCTCCAAAATTCTGAAAAACCTAGAATCTGAACTGAGTTCAGTACATTTTTATTTTCGATTGGGAGAACGTGAAATTGAGATTAAAATGCATTCTCTGAGGAGACGATCTAGCCCTTGGGCTTAATATTACACGACGTAACTCCTATATTTGGGATAGCTTTCGAGCAGCTCATTTTTTGAGTGAGTCACAGACTATTGATAGTTTCATCAAATTGTCGACAGTTTTGACCGTTGCTAAATATTTATTGAAGATCTGATATCAATCGCAAACAAATTCGACTCTATGGAACTCATAATTAACAACTGTATTTGTATCTCTATTTAAATACTACGCTCTGTATATCCTAAGTGTTCACATTGCTATTCATTGAAATAAAAATATTATTTCTTTCAAATCCTCTGTTTCATTTTTTTTTCTTTATGGTATTAGAGCCATTGTGAACACTAGGCAAAAACATCACAGTTCCTGCATTATTGTTCAACTTCCTTGCTTACCTTTCACTCCTTTTTTTTTTCTTGCTTTTACTATGGCTACACTATCCCTCAATGTTGGTAACTTCATCACCCTTAGACTCACCCAAACAACTATCCCTTGTGGTGTAAGCAAGCATTGGCTCTTACTGAGAGCCAAGAATTAGTAGGGCATCTCACAAATGAAGATCCTCCACCTAAAAAATACATCATACCAAATCCAAGCAATCCTAAGAATGCAGATGACACCATTCCTCAATTAATAGATGCTTTCATAGCATAGCAAAAGTCTGACCGTCTCCTTCGAGGGTGGATCATAGGGACACTTTCCAAGGAGACTCTCAGACTCATCATTGGCTTCAACACAACTCATACAGTGTGGGAGGCTCTCAAGAATGCATATGCCCAAGATTCACAAGAACGTGAATTTACTTTACATCAACATGTTACCTATCTTCGAAAAGAAGATCACACAACAATCACAGAACATATTAGCATTTTCAAAGGTCTTTGTGACAATTTAGCAGCAATTGGGAAGCCCATTCCAGACCAAGAAAAGGTATTTTGTTTCCTCACCAGTCTTGGTCCACAATATGAAGTCTTCATAACAACTATGTGGAAGCCCTCAAGACCATCCTATTCTGAGTTGGTTTCTCAACTCCAAAACTTTGATCAAAGACACAATTGGTTCTCTAGCCTCATTGATGTTCAAACTTCACCCTTCACTCATCAAGTGGCATTTTATGGACAACAACAACGATGTCCCCAATTGAACTCTTCAGGCTATCGTGGACCAACACAAAAATTCACGTCAACTAGACGTGGATTCCAAGCACAACAAAAGCAGGACTCAAGGCAAATCGACACAAATAATACCTCTCCTACAAATACATAGCACCGTCCTCCACCACCAGGTGAACACCGCATGACACCTGCCGAGAGAGACAAGTATCATGACCAACAGTGTCAATGTCGTAGCATGATGGGCCACACTGCTAAGATATGCTGGTGGGTACCAAAGAAATCAGCTCCTCAAGATGACATTCCACAAACACTTGCAGTATTAATGCTGGACAACACCATTGCAAGCACATAATGGACTACAGACACCAGGGCTTCCAATCACATGACTGGGAAACCAGGTATGTTAACTAACTTTCGAAAATATTTTGTTTCCAACTCAGTGGTAATTGGAGATGGATCTTCCATGTAGATTCTTGCAATTGGAGACTCTTATATTAAACAAAAAATAAAAAATGAAAAATTGTGCCTTACCTCTAAATGATGTGTTATTAGTTCCAAACTTAACAAAAGAACTTACTCTCTCTAAGTCCGTTAACTACTCAATTTCCTATTAATTGTGAATTTTCTAATGTTGATTTTTGTGTTAAGGAAAGGGAAATAGGACAAGCAATGATGACAGGGAAATGCAAGGGTGATCTCTATGTCTTATCCACTTCACTAGAACTATATTTCTCTCATCGGTTCAAATCTGGCATTGTAAAAGTTTGGCATTGACGCCTCGGCCACCCCCAGTATTCAGTTTTGCAATTGCTAAAAAATAAGGGATTACTTAATGTTGTAGGGACAACAAAATCTCAGCATCTTTGTGATAGTTGTCAACTAGGAAAACTTAGTCGTTTACCTTTCTCTTATTTAGAACACTCAAGTACTAGTGTCTTTGAAAAAATTCATTTTGATTTGTGGGGACTCGCTCCTATTCTTTCTATTGCAAAATTTAGATATTATGCTTGTTTGGTTGACGATTTCTCTAAGTATACATGGATTATTCCTTTATGTTAAAATTTTGATTTTTTTAATGCATACTAGGCCTTTGAAAATTATGTTGCTAGACAATTCAACAAGCAAATAGAATCCTTTCATTCAGATGGAGGTGGTGAGTTCAACAATTCCAAATTGTCAACTCACTTTCTTTCCACAAACATTGTTCATAAAGTATCATCACTGTATACTCCCGAGCAAACTAGTATGGTTGAAAGATGCCATAGGACCATATATAAGAGAACTAGGTATGACAATGTTATTTCACTGTGGTGCTCCTTTATTTTTATGGTTAGAAGCTTTTTTTACAGTTATTTATCTCATGAATCGGCTGCCCTCATCAACTTTCAATTTTGAAACCCCATATTTTGCATTACATGGAACCCATCCAGTTTACTCCTTACTTCGAGCCTTTGGGTCGAAGTGTTTTCCTTACACTTGGGACACGTGACACCACAAGTTCGATCCTAACACTCCTTTGCATTTTTGTTGATTACAGTGACAAACACAAGGCTTATAAATGTTTTCATCCATCAAGCAAAAAGTTTTTTATCTCTCGACATGTTGTCTTTGATGAGTTAGTTTTTCCTTATAAGTCTATAAACACCCCACCCCCTACATGACAACAGCAAAACCACAAGTAATTAATATTTTCGAAACCTGATTTTTGCATAATTAATATTTTCGAAACCTGATTTTTGCATACTAACACTCAATATTTTGCAGGAACATCCTCAGATTCTTCCACACTTCCATGGTTAAGTCCCTTACTGCCACCCTAAGATACAACAACATTATCCTCACAAAACTTTGTGTCACCCAAACCTTCACCTCTACTTCCCCCTAGCATAGTGTCTCATACCACTGTTGATAACATTTTTCTTCACACACTCTACTTGATTTGGTTGCTTTTTCATATGCAAATTGGGCAGGGTGTCCTACAATGAGACGCTCAACCACAGACTACTATACATTCCTTGGAGGGAATCTCATCTCATGGTGTGCCAAAAAACAACATACTATTTCACGATCAAACACGGAGGCCGAGTACCATGCCATGGCTAACATAGCCGCTAAACTCACTTGGATTACTTTTATCCTCCAGGACCTTCGAATCACAATGACATCTCCCCCATACTCTATTGTGACAACCTTTGTGCTTTTCACATGACCATTAATCTTGTCTTCATGCTCACAAAAAATATATTGAGCTAGATTATCATTTTGTGCACGAACGAGTTGCACATGGCGTAACGACTTGAAGAATAATGGTATTTAAATAATAAAGAGAGAGGGAAATGGAAACAGAAACAGAAGAAGGCAGCAGGTTTCGTTCAATAACTCAAAAATTTCTTTTACACAGTGTCTCATCGACGAACATAGGAATTTCATCGACGAGTGCATAAGTAGGCCTCGTCGACGAGAAAATATCGAGAAAGGTTTTGGGGGCAGTCTGAAATTCATCGACGAGGGAGGAAGTTCGTCGACAAAATTCCTTAAAGACTCATCGATGAGATGACGTGTCTCGTAAACGAATCCAGGGTTATAAATTGCCAAAACCTGGATTTTTCAGCAGAATTTTGGCGCAAAAGGCTCTTTCTCTCTCTAAAAACTCCTCTCCCTCCTTCTCTCTTCGATCCTGGCCCCATTTCAAGCTGGATTGACGATATGAAGCCACCACGACACTTTTGACGAAGTTCTCTGCAAGTTTGCCGGAGTGAATTGTTGGTGGAAGAGGTTTGAAATTCGTACCAAATCTAGGATAAGGTATTTTATTCAGATTATGCCTTCCTTGTAGTTATAGGAAATGTTGTAAGTAAGAAAATACTAATATTTTGTTTTGGGGGATGTTGTTTTCAAGGTGTTAAGTGGAGAACCCTGCGGGTATAGGGCTAGAGTACAGTAGGGACTTTTCAGAGATAAGGTAAGGGAAATATGCTATGCTAGGAGACTCATTTATGTTATCAAAAAGTTTATACATTTATGTATATGCATGTGTACCAGTTATATTACAAAAATGTAAATTTTTAAAGTATGTGTGGCCGGAGTAGATATTACCTGATATGAAGTTTTGTACAGTTTTCAGTATAGCAAGCTATACAGATATAGTTAGATAGTTTATGGATTTTTATATAGAAAGACTATGTATACATATACAATTTTACTCAGATGATTACACAAACAAATATTTAACAGTATATAGATAGAACAATATATATAGTATATATAGAAAGTTATGTTTTCCTAAATGCCATAACACCCAGAGAGTACATACAGATTATACAGATAGAAAGTACATACAGATTATACAGATAGAAAGTACAGACAGAGTATATAGTTATAGCATCAAGATGATATAGATATTACAGAAATTACAGTACAGAATTATGATGTTATGGTTATTTTGGAAACATAATGAAAATAGTATAAAGAGTATAGTATAGTATATATATATATATATATATATATATATATATATATATATATATATATGATATCAGATCCCTGTGAAAAGATTACAGACAGATACAATATATATACAGAATACAGAGCACGGTACTGTTGCTATATACAAATAGAGTGCAATCACATATCTCAGATAGTGTGTGGGTATTGTCAACCGTGCTCGGAGAGTATGCAGCTCCCCAGTTCACTAGGTTAAGGGGGGCGGATTGACGAGGTAGCAACCAGTCCCGTGCCTAGGAGAGTATGCAGTTTGGCTGGGTTGAGGTAGTGTAGAGTATAGTGACTTACCTGAAGGGCCGATCAAGTTAAGTCCCGCCTACGGGCCGCACAACCCTGTTATGAGGGGTCAAATCATGACATACAGAGTTTCAGGGATAAAATACAATTATATATATGTATACAGTTTTACAGCTTTCGTTATATATATAATACAATATTAGCAGTATGAATGATAGAAAGATCAGATGATATATATATATATATATATATATATATATATATATATTAAGCTACTATACATGTGATATATGGTTTTTACAGATTTACTAGATCATGCAGTTTTACATCTATTATTATAGTTTTATGACTCGATCGCCACACACTAGTAATAGCATATTTCCACTTACTGAGCGTCGTCTCACCCAATTATTTTATCATTTTTCAGGTGAACCAACTAGGCGAGTAGATCAGGCTTGTGGATAGGGAGTTTACTTGATTACCCTGGTTGTAGGGTGAGTTTTTGATAGAGTTTGTATTTTTGGGGTAGATGATGCTGGAGGGATTTATTTTGTATGACTACGGTCTGTATATACTGGATTCTGGTATTTTATAGTATATATGATTATATGATTTATGTTTCCACTGCTTAGGTATGGATATATATATATATATATTTATTTATACATATATATAAATAAAATAATGATGATGATGTAAATTTTGAGGTTGCTACATGTGGATTGCTTGTCACTCAACATATCTCCACTAATAACCAGGTTGTCGATCTCTTTACAAAGCCAATGTCTAAGTTAACACTTTGTTATTTTTGCAACAAACTTTGCCTCCAACCTCGGCAAGGTTTGTGGGAGGGTATTAGCAACTCATCACAGCTCGATACTCTCAACGCACGTGAAACAATCAATGAAGCCACCAATTTAGCCCAAATCAGTGGAGAGACGTTGAGGGAAACTAGAGCTCTCACATCAATAAATTCAAACCACGATGATGATTCAACAACTTTTACAAATTAGGATAATTCACACCAACAAGGCAATAAATTGAAACTATCACCAAAGAAGGAAGATTCAAATCATATGAAGATTGCACCAACAACAATAAAATCAAACCAAAGAAGGAAGATTCCAATTAGCACACAGATCCGTCAGTCTTGATACCCTATGGAAACCATCGATAGTTTGACTCAGCTGAGGATCATTCCGTCAACAGTTACATCGATGGTTTCAGACAAAATGTAATTCCAACGTAAACCATTGATAGTTTCATCGATGGTTACATCGATGGTTTCAGATAGAATGGAATTCAGTAGCAAATCGTCGATGGTTTTGACTGCTGCTGAATATTTATTGAAGATCCGATATCAATCGCAAACAAATCCGACTTTATGGGATTCACAATTAACAACTATATTATGTATCTCCATTTAAATACTACTCTCTTTATAACTTAAGTGTTCACATTGTCATTCATTGAAATAAAAATATTATTCTTTTCAAATCCTCTTTTCATTTTTTTTTTACTTAAAATTTCTGAAACCTTAGTGGAGGTCTGTGTCTTTTCTCAAATGTTTAGGGTTGGTCAATGTCCTTTTACCCTAATTTTTTTTATCATTTCAAATTTATCTTTTTATTTTTAAAATTACAAGAACAACAACAACAACAAGAAGTAGCCTTAAGTCCCACTATGTGGGGTTGGCTACATAAATCCTTTCCTGCCAATTTACCTGATCTAGATCGTTTTCCTCTATTAGATTAAGAGCTATTAAATCCTATCTCATTAGCTCATTCCAAGTAAATTTAGGCTTACCCCTATCCCTTTTCATGCCAGAAATAATTATAAGTCACTTCTCCTCGCAGGTGCTCTACTAGCTAGGCCTGCATCTCAAATGTCCAAACAATAGTCCTTGAATTTGTTTGGGTCTTTGGGAGAAAAGAAAGGAAAAGAAAGCAAAGAAAAAAAGTTCAATTATGGGATCCATTTGGTTGGTAAGAAAATAAAATAAAAAGGAGAGAACAAAATAAAGACAAATAAAGTGAGGTTTAGTATGTTATTAGAGTGCTTGAATACATGATTGGGCATAGTTTGGTTAACTGAACTATATCCCCCGAATTGTTAGTCAAATTGAAATTTCGAATGAGTTTTTAAATCAATATCCAATAGTTAATTGAATCGAACTCTTGGATCTAATTTAAAATTTTATTGCACTACATATTAATATTTTTCTTTCAAAATGATTAATTTGTAAATTTTAATGTTTTCATTATTTATTTAAACATCAGTCTTACAACAATATAATTATTCTTAATTTAGACGATTAAAAATTTATACAATATTATATATAATATATATTTTATATAATTAATATATCAATTTGATTCAGTTAATTATAATTATTAAATAATCAAGCTAAAATTGAATTAAATAAAAAAATTTAAAATTTCTAATTGAACCAAAGTAAGAAAAATAGTTAAAATCAAAATTTGGATTTGATTTTATTTTGCGGTTCCGTTTTATTTAATTTAATTTAATTTTTTTTTTACCTACCCCTATTTGGATGTACTCATGTATTTCCCAACGGTAACCAAGTAGTCAAGCGCATAACCCACTGTCTCGGTAACGACCAGTTCAGCACTCTCTGCAAATCTTCAATTCCAATGGCCATGGCAACTCCCTTCTACTCCACCTCTTTCATCCCCACCTCCAAATTCAAGCCTCTCTCTACTTCTTCTTTCTTTCCTCCGCACCCTCGTTCCTCCGCCGCTCATCCCAGCCTCGCGCCACCCTCTCCTCTTGCTCTCCGGTCGACGCGGTCGCCTCCCGCGGCGACAGCTGCTACGGCTCCCGCCATCACCGTCGAGGCCGATCGCGAAGAGGCCTCCGCCGTACCTTCTAAGTCTCTGCCCTTCCGAGTTGGCCACGGCTTCGATCTTCATAGACTGGAGCCTGGGTACCCTCTAATCATCGGCGGCATCTCTGTTCCCCACGATAGAGGCTGCGAGGCTCATTCCGATGGTGATCTCTGATTGCGATCGAAAATTTTAGTAAAATTTACTTGATTCTTGATTGAGGTCTCATTGGGAGCGTTTTAGGTTCTTTAGGTATTTTAGGTGGCTTTTTTGCTTTGAACATTGGAAAGGGCTTGAAAAATATCTAATATGGAATGAAATGTATTGAATACGTAGAATTAATTTGGAGATTTTAAATTATTGTTCATGCTTGCTTCTTAATTATTACTTGATATGGGTAATTTGCAGGTGATGTGTTACTTCATTGTGTTGTGGATGCCATTTTGGGTGCTTTGGGGCTTCCTGATATTGGGCAAATCTTTCCGGATTCAGATCCTAAATGGAAGGGGGCAGCATCGTCTGTTTTCATTAAAGAAGCTGTGAGTCTGTTATATAATATTTAGTTGTGATGTTTACAATCAGTACTAATTTTATTTAGGATTTCTAAATGATATTTGAGGATTTAAAAAAGAATCTGATATCAGAATTAATTGTTGATAGAAATAAGAGGAAAGAAAATTGACTGGCAATTGCGAAAGCCACTTTGCAGGAAATCGCTTGACAGAGTTTTGAATCTGTGTTTCAGTTGAATTGAGGTGCTTGAATGCCTGTCTTTGTTAATGAAAATGAATAGGCTGTGTAAACTGTTATGGATTTGGTTTGGGTGATTGATCATGACTGGGATTAGGGAGGTTTATATAGAGCTTATTAGAATATGCGTCCTCTTGTTGTCATTTTATAGGAACCAGCTTAAACAGCGAGGGTTCGCTTGGTCAGAGAGAAGGGAATAATGGATAGAAGTGAATAGAAAATAAATGGTTTGCTCTCCACCTCTATTGTTTGGTTCACATAAGTTGGAGAGAAGATGGAGTGAAGGGAAAAGATGATGAGAGTAATGGAGAAAAAAAGGTGAAAAGAACCCACACTTTCTCTTTCTTTCTCTCTCTTTCGCACAGTTTCTTTCCATTCTTCTCTAATGAGAGAGAGAGATAAGTAAAAAGGGGCCGCTAGTTTTCTCCCTTGAATCTGGTATAAATGGAAAGAAACTATGCAAAAAACCTAAAACACCATTTTACTACTTTAGGAAGTTGTCTTGCAAGGGTATTCTTGTTGGTGGAATAAAAAATAAAAAATAAAAAAATTCCCCCTGTTTTTCTCTATTGCCCCTCTTATTAAATCCGACAATATGTAGAGAATCTAGTTTCTTTTCTCTGCTCTTTTCTCCCATAATTTTCTTTTCATTTCTCTCCAACCAAATGTAATGTAGTTTGTAAATGTGAAATTTTCTTAGCAATGACATGGGTAATATGTTTACTTTGACTGCAGAGCTAGCATTTCTTATAACCTATGATGGCTCAATAAAGAAAAACAATAACATAATCTAATTATATAATTGGCACTAAGTCTTGCTTAAAACTAATTTACTTTTTACTAGCTGGAATGGAGACTGTTGTGAATTGTGGCTCACATACTGAGTGGATAACATATACAAAGGGAAAGTATGAAGGAAATTTGAGTGCAGCAGGACAACCGTCGACGGTTTGGGGCAGTGTTCTATTCTGCCTGAAACCATCGATGGTTTGGCTCGGGACCCTTAGCACAGATTTTGAATTTTGAATATTTGAACGTTAATATGGTTGGGTTTCGGGGGGAAACCTCCGATGGGGCTTATATATACATGGTATACGTTGTATATGGTGAGTCTGGAGTGGGTTGATAGTTGTTGAGAGAATGGAGAGGATTCTTGTATTGCTCTTGTAATTTACACAAGAAGATAGTGAACCCTTGCCGTTTGCTCCTATGGATGTAGGCATTGCCGAACCACGTAATTCTTTGTGTCTTTGAGATCGTTATTGCTTTAATTTACTTGTTGTGGTTGTGGATTGTTATGTATTTACCATTAATGTGTTGCAGTGTGTGTTTGATTCTTTACATAAATATATATATATATATATTCTGATGTGCATGTTTGGGGGTTTTACACAACAAATTGGTATCAGAGCATTGTTGTAATGGCCTCTGCATATTCGTCTGTGAAATTTGACATTGTCAAGTTTGATGGAATCAGGAATTTAATTTTGTGGTAGAGAAGGGTGAAGTATCTCTTGGTGCAGTAAAGCATGGTGAAGGCCTTATACGAAATTCAACTGGAAATCATGGATGAAGCAACATGGAATGAATTGGAGGCAAAGGCAGTATCAACCATCCGTCTGTGTTTGGCTGATGACGTGTTGTACCATGTCATGGTTGAGGATTCTCTAGCATCAGTATGACATAAATTGGAAAGTTGGTATATGTCTAAGTCTTTATCGAACAAACTTTTTCTTAAGCAAAGGCTGTATTGGCTTAGGATGGTAGAGGGTTCGGATTTGAACCACTATATTAACACTTTCAACCAGATTGTGAGTGATTTGGTGCGTGTTGATGTAAAGTTCGAGGAGAAAGATAAGGCGTTGATGCTATTAAATTCCCTACCTGTGTCTTAAACTTATGAGAACTTGGTTACCACTTTTACATAGGGCAAGGAAGACCTGAATTTGGAAGAGGTGACAAGCAAATTCCTCGGTTTTCATCAAATAAAAATGGCTAGCGATAAAGTTTTACATGGTGAAGGGCTTGTGGTGAAAAGTAACCAAGAACATGGTAGACGTAAGTCCCGGAGCGGATCTCGGTTGTAGTACGGAAAGAGGAACGATGTGAAGTGTTTTAGGTGCGGTAAAATTGGGCACTTAAGACTGGAATGTCTGGAGTGGAAGAATGAGAATGCTAAAAATTAGCAGGGTTCGTCAAAATCTGCAAATGTAGTGGAAGGAGACTCAGAAAGCAGTGATATGTGTTTCATCCGGTTCAGAGTGCCTCACGGATGATTCTTGGATCCTAGATACCAGATGCTCTTATCATATGACAGGAAATAGAAAATGGTTCGACACCTACAGGTCAGTTAGTGCCGGTTGTGTTTTGATGGAAAATGATATTTCATGCAAAATAATTGGTATTGGAAATGTCAAAATCAAAATGTATGACGGTATTATGAGAATCTTATGTGATGTAAGGCATGTACCGGGTGTAAGGAAGAATGTAATTTCATTGGGCACTTTAGATTGTAACGGGTATAGTTACAAGTCTGAAAGTGAGAAAATGAAAGTGTGTGAAGGTGACTTGATGGTGATAAAAGGAGAAAAGATAGTGGGAAATACCTATGCACTGTAGGGTAATACAGTTGTAAGTGGAGCTGCAGCTGTAGAATCTGAGTCAGATGTTCTGTGGCATATGCAGTTAGAGCATATAGGTGATGTATTCAGATGTTTGGGGACCGGTTAGGATAGGATCACGGGGCAGACATATGTTTTTCATGGGTGTATCACGAAAGATCTTGGTTTATCTTATGTGGCATAAGCCTGATGTGTTTCCCAGGTTTAACTTGTGGTTGAGGTGGAAAACCATATCGGGAGAGAGATCCTCAGGTCAGACATTGACACTGAGTATGCTGGTTTCGTTCAAGGAGTTTTGTGAGTATGACCGACCGACTATATGCAGGGCTTACCGGGTACTTCTTGGTGAAGTCAGTGAGTATGACACGTTTTTCGTGTGACCGATCGCCAAAGATATCACTAGATGGGAGAGTTGTAGGTAAATTGTGGGCAAGTTTGCGGTAGACTACTCGAGTGTGAGTGGATGTCCACTGGTGCACTATTCTAGTGATGGAGGATCTAGGTTTGGTGTTATGTCCGGACAATACATTTTCCTGGGGTGTAAGAAAGGTGGGTGCAAGTTGGGCGATCCTGTGGCAAACAAAAAGGGGTGATCGAGGACATGAATTTTGGTGAGAAAGCCATGGGGCAGTGTACTCAAGTAAAGGAAGAGAAACAAACGCTAGAAAACTGTGGTAGTAGCAAACATGTAATTCAGGTGGAGTTAGATACTCAGGAAAAAAATGCGGGGATTTTATCTTGGGTCAACCGAATCACAGTTTAAATGGGTATGTGATGCAAGTGGAGCAACAAACTTCGGCCAAAGATGACATTGTTCATATTGCACGGAGTTTCAACTCAGAAGACCAGCAGGATCACGGTGTGCCCATGTGGACTATCAGACCACCATTCAGGTTTAAATTTGGCATTCTGGTGTTATATGCATTCATTACTATCAGCAGTAAGGTTCCTACTATTTTTTAAGTTGCAGTGCATGGTAAAGGGAAAAATAAGGATAAGTGTTATGGTGGAGGAAATGAAAGTATTGCATGAGTACCAGGTGTGGGAGTTGGTGAGGCTTCCAGCGAGGAAGAGGGTGATAGGATGCAGCAGGGTGGTGTATCTGTTGTGTGTAAATGACATGTTATTGGCTGGGAAGACTTTGACTGAGATTAATTAGTTGGGAACTCTGTTGAAAGGTTTTGACGTGAATGTGTTGAGTACGACCAAGAAGGGTTTTGGTTTGAAGATTTGTATGGATAGGGCTGTAGGGAGATTGGTGTTATCTTAGGGTGGCTTTGTAGACGGAACCACAGGGAGACTTTGTTTGCCGTCTCAAGGGGGTTATGTGGAGAATCAATATGGAATGTTTACCGTTTGGTATCCAAGGACGGACTGTGATGTCCGGGATATGCCAAAGGTCTCCTATGATGATGTAATAGAGTGTTTCGGCAGGCAATAAAGTGGATTGTTAGTTGTGAGATTTGTTGAAGATTATGTAGGGGGCTTTGGTGATAGAAGGTTTGCAGCAGATTTTGTGTTTACTGTTGTGGGAAGGCCTTGTTGGAATCCTAGGGTGTAGTCTCAGGTTGTTGCATCTACAACTGAATCGGGGTTGATGATAGAATTCGAAGTTGCCATCGGCAAGTGCAAGTAGTGTTGCTTGGACTTGGTGTTTGTCTCTAGTTGTTAGACGGGAGGCAGTCCCAACCTAACGTCCCAAGTTTAAGGTGGAGTAGCGGGTTCTTGTTTTCGGTTTCTCTTAAGGGGTGTATGTTCGCCAAGGTGGAGATTGTTATGAATTGTGGCTCACATATTGAGTGGATAGCATACACAAAGGAAAAGTATGAAGGAAATTAGGGTGCAGCAGTGCAGTAGGATTTGGCTCGGGACACCCAGTGCAGATTTTGAATTTTGAATATTTGTACGTTAATATGGTTGGGTTTTGGGGGGGAAACCTCCGAGGAGACTTATATATACGTAGTATACGTTGTACATGGTGAGTCTGGAGTGAGTTGATAGTTGTTCAGAGAATTGAGAGGATTCTTGTATTGCTCTTGTAGTTTATTTATACAAGAAGATAGCGAATCCTTGCCGTTTGCTCCCATAGATGTTGGAATTGCCAAACCACGTAATTCCCTGTGTCTTTGTGATTGTTATTGCTTTAATTTACTTGCTGTGGTTGTGGATTGTTTTGTATTTTCATCATTATATTGCTGCAGTGTATGTGTTTGATCCTTTACACAAATATATATATATTCCGCTGTACATGTTTGGGGGTTTTACACAATAGAGACTAAGAGGAGATGTTTTTTATTGAGAAAAGTTTATGCCTTCAATGAGCTTGTTTTCAAGCAAGGAATAAAAACACTAGATAATATAATTCTTGTCGGCTAATCTACTGCAGAAAGCAAATGATGCTTTTATATGTATACACCAGTTCACAAGGCAGCCATAATATTAAGCCCTAGTTTTACTAAGTCAACACATTTAATATCTTTTTGTCTAAGTGCAAATTGTTAGGAAGACTTGAGCATTGAGAATACAGAATTGACTTATTGGACTTGGTTTTTGAATTTGTTAAATACTTTTAACTCTTTGCATTCACTGCATTGTACGGACTAAAACTTTCTTAATACTTGAGTTTATATTAGGTCGTTATAGTTATGAGTTATGACCATAGGGTGTAACCAAGTGGTTAAACAACACGGTAACAATTACTGTTCTGATGGAAATTTTTTAATTTTTGAACATTTTCTGCACTATGTTTTGGAGTTTGGACTCGTATTTTCCTCCATCATCACCGACTACTGAAGAAAACCAAGCTCAGCAACCATCTGTTGTACATCACAACACACATTTCTTTATTGACTTCCAAACAGAGAAAAAAAAAAAAAGCAAACGAAATTGTCTCCTGGCAAGAATTTAGTCATGCCTTTGGAACATCTATAAACATTCCAAATGCTGCCAGCTTCAAGCTGCTTTATTCTGGAAATAGTTGACCCTTAGATGGTATTTAGCTAGATTCATTCGCGGCAGTAAAGAATCTAATTTGTAATAACAGGGGAACTGCAAGTCCCCTATCAAATGCCTGAACTTGGCTTGTGATAACCATTTTGCTTTTCCAAATAATTCTGTTGCTTCGTTTTTTCGAGCTCATTTTGATGTGTTTATTTTCAGGTGAGACTCATGCATGAAGCGGGCTATGAGCTAGGGAATTTGGATGCCACCTTGATTCTTCAAAGACCGAAGCTCAGCCCACACAAAGAGGTTATTAGAGCAAACTTGTGCTCACTTCTTGGGGCAGACCCTTCTGTTGTAAACCTCAAGGCAAAAACTCATGAGAAGGTCGATAGCCTCGGAGAAAATCGCAGCATTGCAGCTCACACCGTGGTTCTGTTGATGAGGAAATAGGGTCATGAGGCCTAACCCATTTTCTGGCATGTGACAGATTGTTTGTTTGCTTAGTGTATACTACCTACAGAGTTTAAACACATGACACTCCCTGCAGAGATCCCATTCCTTCGTCCTCAAAGTAGACAATCGAAAATAATGATTTGATTGAAATGAAATAACCATGAAGTCATAACCCTGTGCGTGTGCCTGCGCCGCTGCGCGTGTTTCAAGCTCTTAATAAGTTTGGTGGGTCGGTTTGTGTGATTCAGCTGTCGCTGTAGGAATGGCACGACTTGCATAGGTCATGGCTTATGCATTTGGTTTCAAATATATGGTCGAGTCAAATCTGATGGTGGGGTGGTTGCATACTTGGATAGTTGGATTTGAATTCAAACGTGTCAAATGGTCAAATTGGTGATATAGATTGTTACTATTTTATCGTAGATATAAATTTCCAATGCTAGTGTCATTGCCCCAAATTTCTTGATTTATTCTCAAAATTTGAGCGTTGTTTCTAATAATTCTAATGTGATGCACTTCCAGTTAAATTGAATTAGCGATTGTTTGGAATCATCTATGTAGAAGTGTTTTTTTAGAAAAAAAGTAGTGAATTTAATAAGTGCTGACACGAAAAGTATTGAATTGTTTTTCTTTTCCTTTTTAAATGATGGTGTCTGAGTCCCTTTGGATAGTATAGACTAATCCACCTAAAAATGGGCTTGCTCCTTTATCTTTCTCCACTTAAATGGTAAGGTATTATTTCAAATGAGAAAATGTCGAAGTTATAGGCAATACTTGATTATGTTTAAAATAAGTGATATTTGGATCTTACTTTTATTATACGATATTATATGATTATTTTTAAACATATTTTAGATTATAAATATTAATATTTTTAATTAATAATTTCATTAATAATTATTTAATTATTTATAATTAGAATTTAAATATTTTTATTAACAAAATAATATAAGACTATTATTTTTAATTAACAATAATCTTGTTATTAATGTATATTTATAACATATTACTATCATATTAAATTATGATAAAAATAATACTATTAGTTAAATTCAAAATTTTAGTTTATTAATATTAATTTAAATTAATAAATTGTTCTTGCTTAACTCAAAATTGAATTATAATAACTAATTTGTCATAATTCTTAGTAAAATAATATATAGTTATTTTAAAATATATTTTAAATGAAAATGTTAATATTTTTATAATTTAAAATTTAAATAATAATTATATTAATTTTTTAATTAAAATTTACATATTTTCTATAAAATAAAACAAACTAAAATAACTATTTATTAATTAACAATAATCTTGTTATTAATGTATATTTATAAGATATGATTATCATACTATTTTTATGTTAAAAATAGTATTAATGACTAAATTAATTTTTTTAAATTTATTTAATGTTAATTTAAATTTTTAGCTGGGTTTTTTAAAAAAAATTTCAGAATTTAATTCAATTTTATTAATAATTGATAGGTTATAATGCATAATAAAATAATATATGACTAGTTTTTAATTAATAATTTAATTAATAGCTATCTCACTCTTCAATTCTCTCAATTTTTTTTTTCCTTCACTCAATTCTCTAAAGATCACTATTTATAAGCTCAGGGAAAAGAAACTCATATACTCCGACTCATCAATCAAATTAATAACAGACTAATTATTTTTTTTTTTTTTAGTTTTAATTTTGATTTGTAATTACCATCCATTTCTAATTGAAATCTCTTATGGTGTGTGCGCTATAGAGGAGTTGGCCCACTAAATTTTCATTATTTTTTAAAAATCTTTTTTCCTTTTCTATTTTTATTTATCACGTATTATTTATTAGTTTTTTTTTTGAAATTGTACAGATGAATATTTATAAAATAATGTATGAGTTTGAACTAAATGGTGATTACACCTAGGAAAAGACCCAAGAGGACATTCAATTTTTTTTTACAAAAATAAAAATCTAAATTTTGTTTTATAGAACCCCAAACAAAATGAGGTGTCTATGCTCTGAAAACTTTGAGAAAAAAAAATATAAGTCACCTTTTATTTTTGTAGCTCAAACCAAATGAACCCAATGGCCTAGAGAAAAAAAAAAAACCCATTTTGTCTCAAGTTGTATGTACAAAATTAGACAAACATTAAAACACTACTTGCATCTAGAATTTTTGAATTTTTCGGGTCCATTTAGATAAAAATTTTTACTTGAAAAAAAAAAGAAAAAAAATAAGGAGGAAGCTTATTTTTCATTACATTTTCCTTTCCTATTAAATATTATAAAAAATAAAATTTTGTTTTAATGTGATTAAAAATTAAAAAATTTAAATATTAATGATGTGTAAAATTGAAATTTTATTTACGAATTTAACATATTTATTATTATTATTATTATTATTATTATTTTTACTTTTCTTGATAATCAAACATAAAAATATAAATTTCTTAATTTTTTTTTTGTTTCCTCAGTATTTTTAAAATTCCCATTAGGATTTATTGATTTGAAATTTGGAGGAGAGGAGATCTTTCGATTGGTATTTGCTTTGACTCATTTGAACGACTGATTGGGAAAAATTAGATAGGAGTGAGAGAGTTGGAAATAAAAAATAAAAAAAATGTCAAAAAGACCATTTCAGATGGAAAGTCAAAAAGTCTCCTCATATTTTGTTTTTCTAATATTGGAAACATTTTTTGGGTCTTATATATACACAATTGCTGACAATTCCCATGATGACTTTTGACAAACAACAGGAGAGAGAGAGAGAGATGGACCAGAAATAATACGGGTCTAAGTAAAGACCTTACGGCCAGCCACATGCTTGATTGAAGTTCAGCTTCATGTGCACACATTTCAAACGCCCTTCATTTTTATAAAACAAATTATTAAATGGGAATTTCTCCTCTTTACCTAATGTTGATAGGGTCACCAAACGGCGTCGCATGTACTTTTAATTACAAAAAAATTTATATACATATTTAAGAGGGACGATTCTTGTACATAAGATTCATAATTTATGTATCACAAAATAACAGATAAAAGAGTCACTAAACTATTCAATTTATTTTATTGATAAAAAAAGAGGAAAAGAAAATATAACAAAATCAACTCTTTGTGCACAAAAGAAAACATTTCTTTGTTAATTATTTACCATAGAATTTTTGTAGAATTTTCTTCAATTGTCTTTAATTTTCTTTATTTTTATAAAAAATCTAGGAGCAAAAAAAAAAAAAAAAAAAAACCATAGCAACAATAATAAATAAACAAATAATTTATTTATTTATTTTTAAAAAATTATTATTTTTATTTTTAAAACATTCATAAAATAAAAAATAAAGAAAACAAGGAAAATATGATTTTCTAATATTCTTCTTTTGAATCTCCTTTATACACATGCCTCCTCCCAATTTTTTCCACTTTCTTGAACGTGCAGTCCACCCCAAAATTGAAATATCTTCCCTAGGGTTTTTATCTCCCTTCATTGAACGAGACATGTTCCATGTAAACTATTCCTTACCTCCAAGACTTCCTTTTATAAGCAAAGGGCCAAGTCTTTAAGCCACGAGGTCTAAGCTTTCCCAAAATGCCATCAAAATCTCTTTCACTACACAAAGTGGGCTTCCCTTTCTCATCTAGAAATCCTTGAATTTATTGAAAATCGCACTTATGAGTTTATTCTATATTGAAAAAATTGAGTGGATGATAGGTGTAAATATATGATTGGGCCCAAAATCTAATAGGTTTAAACTTTTGGGTGAAGTTAGTGTTCATCCATGTGAATCAAGACTACTCATAAACTCCTTCGGTACCAACAAGTGGTATGAGAGTTGATAGTTTGTAACTTTGGGTGAGGGACATTATAGAAAAAGTCAAGACGTGAAACTAATTCTCCTAACGTGCTAATACTTGGAGGACCGAGTGTGTGACTGAGGCCAATAAGAATCATTTAGGCTTGGGAGATGGATCTGAATAAGGTCAATATGTAGGAGATAGTATTGGTTCGGAGGCATGTGGAATGCAATTCTGAGACACATAAGGTGTAGTCGTAAAGCCCACTTAAGTAACTATTGGAGAATTGAGCTTAACTCTTATAGGGAGATAGTTTCCGTTCAAGGGGGAGCAGTTGAAACTCACAACTAAGGAAGAGATTTTTGAGAATTTCACTTGTGAGTTTGTCTCACATTGAAAAAATTGAGTGAATGATGGGTGCAAATATGTGGTTGGACCCAAGACCTAATAGGCTTTAACTTTTGGGTCAAGTTGGTGTCCACCCATGTGTATTAAGACAATCCATAGACTCCTCCGGTGCTAACAGAATTTCACTTCAATCCATTGAAATTTTAATCCAAAACCTCAAAGTTGGAAGTTGTAAATTCAAATTATAAGACTTTGTCTTAAGGCTGGTCTTATCTAGAATTAAGAAAATATCAGAAAAAGAAAAAGAAAAAAATGTGATTTTTTTTTTATTGTTATTTGGTTATTAAGAAGTGGGAAAGAAAACAAAACATATAATAAATCATTAATTATAATTTAATTGAACACATTATTATTAGTTTTTCATCTTTTAGTTTAAATTATATAAAAAAATATTATCATTCTTAATAGTATTAATATAAAAAAATATAATGAAAAATAAATTCCAACCAATCTTTTTTTTTTTTTTTTCAAATAAAATCCTTATGATTGCATTAGCATAAAGGTGAGATCGACAGCAATAAATCCAATTTTTTCCATAAAAATTTCACCAAAAAAATGATTAATCTTGGACAATCCAATAGGAATTTTGCATGTGTCAATCATACCAATAAAGAAAAACTAAAACACGAAAACAATAGTATTTTTATTCCAACAACTGAACCGTGAACACTACATACTTTAGAGAGGATACAAGCCGGGGTATTTATACACTATTACATGATATAGGTAATAATATAAATCCCATGATTTGAGAAGATCTGCTTTATTGTCATATATCCTTTTTTTTTTTTTAATCAGTAGACTTTGATTTGTTAGCATATATGATCCTAAAACATTGACTTTGAATCTTTGACGTTCCTTAGTCTTTATTGTGATAATTTACCTTGAATCTTCATCATTTAAATCTGCACCGAACAAATGCGACAGTCGATGACTTGATCTAACCGTTAACGAGATGATTTTGCTTCGAAATTATTTTTTGAATTTATCGAGCTGTGATGCATTGTTAATAACCCACATGCAATATTAAGCGTAGGAAAATGTATAGACAAAATGTAGTGGATCTCCAGATATAAGAACTGGAACATTGAATTTGACGACAAGAAATAAAACGATTTATGAACTAAACACACATGCATGCATGGTGGATTGAATTTGATGCAGACTGATTAGAATGGAAAGTGGCTGTATACCGAAGCAGCTGAACACAAACATAATGTGTTCATCGTGTTTGGCCCCAAGAAATCTCTATTCCAATTCTCAAATTAGTAAAAAAACATGGTTTCCCAAAATTGGAATTGGAATTGAAGATCCACGTAGCTGGCTGCCCTAGTCAATTAAGAACCACATGTAACATCCCAAACACATGCGTCACAATGAATTGGAATCATACGTATGTTCTTACGTTTGACCCTCTTTAGTATTTATGTTTTTCACTTCAATTTGATCACTAGTTGCCGAAGCTGAAGCCGCCGCACATGCTGTCCCTCCTAATAAAGTATGTATCTACTTGAGTGTGTGCACATAAACGCACTAATTTGGCTTGAAAGAAACAAGACATATAAAGAGAAGAGCACTTCACCTATTTTTTAGTTAGTACTTAGTACTTCGTTGAGTACAATTAATATTGAAGTTCAAAAGGGTATTGGACGATTAATGGGTTGGGTGTGTGGGGGCAACGCCTCTGTGAAATGGTACAAGAGTATTTGAGAAAATTTTTTACTATTTTTTGTATGATTAGAGTTAGTATAAATATATATAATGTAACCCTACTTTCGATATAGTGAAATTTAGAAACCACTCGTTCCTGTGGATGTAGGCATACTATCGAACTACGTTAAATTCGTGTGTTTTGTGTTGCTTTATCTATCTATTTGTTTTTCGTACTATTCATTATAATTGCTACACGTTTCACAACATATTTATATATTAAACATGTGTGGCATGTCATATTATATCAAAGTTGCTATATTTTATTTAATAAAAAATATAAAAGCAAAAATTTCTTGAGAATTTTTCAATTTTTTGTTTTCGGTGTGTGAGAGAGTCTTTGGAATCACTTATGGAATCTACATTTTCTTATTTGGTTTTCAAGGAAAATGGAGAAGAAAATAAAAAATATATACCAAATGCATGAACAAAATTTTAGTTTTACACTATTTAGTTTTTCTTAATTTTTAGTCATATTAAAACAAATTTTTTTTTTTGATAGTATGTGATAGAAAAGGAAAATACAGGGGAAAAAAAAAAAGAATTTTCTCTTTATTTTTTATTTTATTTTTCCAAGTCAATTTTTAATCGAAACGGACCCTTAATATGTTTACAATGAGCATTAAAATGAAAAGTAGTCACAAGAAGTATTTGATGATCGTTAAAATGAGTATTGATTGTGAATGGTGGTGAAATGAGTGTTTGAAACTTACTTTCATTATAAATGTTATACGAATGTAAAGTATTCAATTTAAAGATATTAATACTATTGTCAACATATAATTAATATATAAATTTTTTAATTTTTTTTAATTATGTTAATGATGATAATTAATATTAAAAATAAGAATAAATTTAATTAATACTTTCCAATTAATATTTTTAATTGACTTTATTAATATTTTATTTAGTACTTTAAGTAACTTTACATTAATTGACATTTTTAATTACAATTTTAATGCTTTTTATTAAATAAGTTATTATCATCATTATTAACTAAAAATTTTTAATTCAAGCAGTAGTAGGAGGTAACGGCAGGTACGGGTGGCAAGCACATTGGAGGAGAAGGCAACGGCAATGCAAGGAGGAGGAGAAGGTGACGATAACGTGTTACTGTTATATACTTATAAAACTACTATTGCTCATAAATCTCGTGACTCTTAAGTGACTAAAAGACTTTGTAACTTCACAAAATTCACTTAAAATATTTTTAAAAAATACTTATTTTATATAATAAGTGCTTATTATCATATAAGCTAAGCATAATCTTCTTGGTCTTTCTAACAAAATTGCTTATTTTAAGTGATAAACGTTATATGTACTTTTTTTTTTTTAACTAC
Source organism: Malania oleifera (assembly GCF_029873635.1). Lineage (NCBI taxonomy): Eukaryota > Viridiplantae > Streptophyta > Magnoliopsida > Santalales > Ximeniaceae > Malania > Malania oleifera. The sequence continues at coordinate 10,727,075 of NC_080422.1, forward strand.
TTATCATATCTTGACCTAAGTGGATGCATTTAGTTAACTTAGTCAATTTTTGTTGACTTCGATTACACATTTGACCCTCCTACTATTAGTACTCCAAGAAAGTTTACAATATCACTTGCTAGAAATTACAAAATATAGATCGATACACTTTAAATATCAGAGAATAGGAGACTATAAATAAATCAAATGACTATCAGTAGTTTATAAGTTCTACAAGAACTTGCTTTTTACATGAATGAATGATTTTCAAACCTAATTTTCAGGATCGTTCAATAAATAAGTCAAATATGAACATAACTAGGTTCAACTCAATTACAAATTTGGTCGAACTCATACATAATAGTAAAAATCACCTGGGCCTGAACTTATTTAGCATATACATTTTTTGATTATTAATAATTTTATATTTGTAATGAATAGCATATTTAAAAATTAAATAAATATATTTTGTATTTTGATTATCTAGTCATCCGCCAGCTAATCCAGGGTAATGGGGTGCCGTGGGATTTGGGAGGAGACCTGAAAAGAGCATTTAAGAGATAGTTGGACATTAACTGTGCGAGCACAACAGCCCATGCCCCGTCGGCATACGCATGATATATAGTGGTTGGTCGGAGAGGCATGTGCATGACACGTGTGGCCACGTGGGCGTCCGATGGAGGACACGTGTATTCCTTGGAAAGATGGACGCCTGTTTGGATGTGAAGATATCCGTACGTACGTGGTCGGTCATTAAATCCTAAATCCTGGCACTACCGAACGCGTATTACGACGCTCCAATTCCAATTCCAATCCCAACAGGTTTGTCGCTTGCTCCCCGCGTATTCCAATTCCAATTCCGTCAAGTACAACACCCCACTCCTCCAGAAATTTACATAATATTATATTTTAAATAAAAATTTTAATATATATACATTAAAAGAATTTATATATATATATATAAATCTAAAGCCTATTGGATAAGGTGATGATAAAAAAATAAAAACAAACTCCTCTTTTGATAAGTTGGTAATTATAAAATTGATTTCATTTTTTATTTATAGTTTTTAAAGAATTATAAAATATTAATATATATTTTTTACTTTTATAATATTTACTACCGAAAAGTAAAAAATGAATGTCATATTTTTGCACGTATTCTACAAAATTATTTTTTATATTTAAATTATTTTGATAGATTGTCATATTTATGATGTAAATTTAAAATAATAGTGTATCTTTATCATAAAATTTAAGTTCTTTGTAACGCTAAAAGACAAAGTGCTTTGCTTTAATTTTTTTAAAAATTGGAGATAAAAAATAAAATTATTATTTAAAACTAAGAATTAAATTTAAATTATAAAATAATTTCATTTCATTCCTAATTCTTTAAAGAATCACAAAAGTATTGCTTTCTAATTTTCTAACATTTATATAAATAAATTTAAAATAATAAAATTTTATTTTTAAAATTTTAAATAAATGTTAAAAAACTAAAAAAATAGGAAAAAAATATTTTATAATATTTGTTGCGGGATAAAATTTTTGATGATGTTACTCTCCGACTTTCGATGACCTTAAAAGGATGGAAACACAGCAGGCTTGGAGGACCCGGAGTGTACTCCGAGGGATCACTCTGATGTCTAAGTAAGGGAATGCTTCAAAGAGGTTGAATGCAATAGTAAAGTGGGTTAAGAGTGAATTACCTTGACTTGTTTGCATCACCTTTCTTTATAGTGGCGAGGTTTGACCCTTGGATGATCGGTTATTATGACCTGGGGGCGTGGATCACTCCGGAGGTTTAAAGCGCCAGCATGGATCATTCTAGGCGTTTAAGGCACTAGTGTGGTTCTCTCCCTTCATTATAGGATTAGAGCTAATTGTTCTTGCCAGAGGATTTGACTTGGGTAGTGATTGTTGGGTTTTGATTTCCTTTTATAAGCTGATATATTTAGGGCATATCAGTTATCTCCCCCTTAGTTTCGAAGTTTTGAACCATGTTCCCAAAGTTCGAAAGTTATTCCTGTTGGGATTTTGTGGAGCTTAGTTGTGTTTAATCTGAGTGATGACCCGATCTAACGTAATGATGCGAGGTTTTTTTAACACCCTATTCAGCTACTTCTTTATCTATAGCTTGCTGAGTCGGATTTGGGGGGGTGCTCGACTTACCTGAGCCAATCTTGTGGCACTCCTGGCTTTGCCAAGCTGAACTCGAGGGGACATCGGCTAATATGAACTGAGGTGAAGGTGAACACAGCTTTGCTGAGCCAGATTTTCATTGAGTATTTGTGTCAAGCTGCTCTTGCTGAGTTGTTCTCGCCGAGCTATTCATGCTGAGCTATTTTTTCCGAGCTACTCTTCGTGGGCAACTTCTGTATAGCTACTCTTCAAGGTACTTCTTGTCGAGCTGCTCTTCGTGGGCAACTTCTGCCAAACCGCTCTTCAAGAAAATTCTTGTCGAACTGTTTTTGCTGAACTGCTCTTCATGGGCATCTTCTGCCGAGCTGCTCTTTAAGGTACTTCTTGTCGAGTTGCTCTTCGTGAACAACTTTTGCTGAGCTACTCTTCATGGGCAACTTTTGCTGAGCCGCTCTTCAAGGTAATTTTTGCCGAGCTGCTCTTCGTGGGCAACTTCTGCTAAGCTGCTCTTCAAGGCAATTCTCACCGAACTGTTTTTTCCAAGCTACTCTGCGTGGGCAACTTCTGCCGAGCTGCAAGGCAATTTTTACCGAGCTGTTTTTGTTAAGTAGCTTTTTGTGAGTATTTTCTGCCGAGTTTCTTGTCGTCACATTTCTTGCCAAGTTGTTCGTCGTATCATTTCTTGCCGAGCTGCTCTTCACGACATTTTTTGATGAGCAGCTCTTCATGGGCAACTTTTGCCAAGATGCTCTTCAAGGCAATTATTGCCGAACTATTTTCGCCGGGCAGCTCTTCGTGGGCAATTTCTGTCAAGCTGTTCTTCAAGGAAGATCTTTCCGAACTGTTTCTACTGAGCTGCTCATCATTGGGTCTTTTTTGTTTAGTGAGTCGTGCTCACTTGTTGGCGGTTATATGGCCTTACGAGTTATGCTCATCAATTTTGCATTCTTTGCCTAATGAGCTGTGCTCATTTGTTGGACATTCTTCTAGCCTCATAGGCTTTGCTTGTTAGTTGGGAAGATTTTGCTTAATGAGCTATGCTAATTTGTTAGGCAATCTTCTAGCCTCGCGAGGTTTGCTTGTCAGTTGGGCTGATTTCGCTTAATGAGCTATACTCATTTGTTGGACAGTCTTCTGGTCTCACGAGCTTTGCTCATCAGTTGGGCTGATCTCACCTAATGAACTATGCTCATTTGTTGGGCAGTCTTATGGCCTCAAGAGCTTTGCTCATCAGTTAGGCCGATCTTGCCTAATGAGCTATGCTCATTTGTAGGGCAGTTTTCTGGCCTCACGAGTTTTGCTCGTCAGTTGGACCTATTTCGCCTAATGAGTTATGCTCATTTGTTGGGTAGTCTTCTAGCCTCACGAGATTTGCTCGTTAGTTGGGCCAATTCTTCTTTGCCTAATAAGCTGTGCTCATTTTTTGCGCTGAAATCAAATAGCGTGAGAGAGAATGCAGTTATAGGTATGTATGCAAAATTTGATAATTTAATAAAGGAACACAAAATGTTCGAGTACATGACTGACAGAGATGCAATTTTATGGAACAATTTTCTTGAGCATGCTAGATTAGGTCAGAACCTCCAAGGGCATTAGTATGCGAGACATCTAGGGGAGTGTAGGACAAGAACTTACTTCTATGTCCTAACCCCCTAGGGCTGCTATGCAACTTGTTACTTTCCTACCCCTTCCCTATTTTAGAGCCCTCCCCCGTATCCTTCGAACTCTTTCTCTTCACATAAGTTTGCTCTCTTCTTGTGTTCATTACCTCTTCAAGATTAATATGCTTCTACGCTCTTGCCATCAGCTTCCCCATGTCAGCTGGGGGTCTCTTTCCTAGAGAAGACAGGAAGTTTCCTAGCTGAAGGGCCGTGGTCAGGACTGCCAATGCCACTCCAATGTCTAGGTTGCGGATCTCCACGGTTGCAGTGATGAAGCAGTGCATGAACTTTTTTAGTGTCCCCCTTTCTCCTTGAACCATGCTCATCAGATGAGTCGACGTTTTGATGAATCTCCAACTACTGAGGAAATGGCCGGTGAAACGATGCTCTATCTCTGAGAAAGAACCGATTGATCCAGGTCGTAGGGTTTGGTACCAATCTTTGGCACTACCTTTAAGGGTTGCAACAAATGCCGGACGCATGATGGCATCAGGTGCGCCCTGTAATTGCATCAACACCTTGAAGGTGTCCGAATGATCGACCCGGTCAGACAAACCCTCGTACCTTTCAAAGGTTGACATTTTGAATTTGATGGGTAGCGGGACCTCCATCACTTCTTTAGTGAATGGCAACTTCGAGGATCTTAGAGAGGCTTCCTCGTAGAAGGGGTTGGTCCGGCCTTCTTTCATCATCTTCTCAATTTGGTCTATCTTTTTAATCCTTTCCCCCAACTTGACCGATCTTTGCTCGTTGACTCCTATGCTATTCGCGTCTTCCACCTTCTTAGTGAGGTTAGTTTTTTTCTCACTCTCCTTTAGTTCATTTGCTTTCTTAGGTGGGTTGGGGCTAACCTGTTGTTGGTGGGGGACATGCTCTTCCTGACTTTTTTGCTACATGAGTAGGTTGAACATATTCTTCATCTTCTTTTGAAAGGCAAGAAATTCCTCCCTGGTGACTCCTCAATGTTTTGTGGGTGTGGAGTGGATGGATTGAGGTGGTTCTTCTCTAGCAGCAGGGCCAGAGCTAGATTCGTGAGTGGTTGACATTATTTGAATTTCGGAGGTCGAGAGCAAGATGAGTACCTCTCAGAAGCAAGTTCCCATAGATGGTGGAAATTGTTGCGGGATAAAATTGGTGATGACCTGCAACGTCGCTCTCCGACTTCCGATGACCTGAAAAGGATGGAAATACAGCAGGCTTGGAGGACCCAGGGTGTACTCCGGGAGATCATTCTGATGCTTAAGTAAGGGAACGCTTCAAATATGTTGAATGCAACAGTAAAGTGGGTTAAGAGTGAATTACCTTGACTTGTTTGCATCAACCTTCTTTATAGTGGCGAGATTTGACACTTAGGGTGATTCGTCATTATAATACGGGGGCATGGATCACTTTGGAAGTTTAAAGCGCCAATGTGAATCACTCTAGGCGTTTAAGGCGCCGACGTGAATCTCTCCCTTCATTATTGGATTAGAGCTAATTGCTCTTACCAGAATATTTGACTTGGGTAGTGATTACTGGGTTTTGACTTTCTTTTATAAGCTGATATATTTAGGGCATATTAATATTTTTTAAATATAAAAAAAATTCACAATTAACAAGCCTTATATATTTTATTTTTTAAAATATTTAATAATACATAGTATTAACTATCTAAACTTATATACCTAATTAATGCTTTATAATCCCATTTTCTAGGGTTTGATTGATAATTATTATTTTCTATTAATGCGCGTCAAGTACTCTATTTGTCAAAATTATAAAGAGTAAAAACATATGACTAAAATAACTCAGTTTAGCGTTATTCAAAAGTTTTAATTTAAAAGTTTTAATTTAAATTATAATAATAATTTAATAATAATAGGTTTCGCCCTTCTTTTTAAAAAAAAAAATTTAATAATATATTATCAACGTCCATTGCTACAATGATTAGTTAGATTTTTAATACACACTTCTTGTATTTTTGTTAAAAAAAATAAGTTGTGCATCAAGATTGAAATGACTTTATATAAAAAGTGTTGCATTATATGATTCACATAAAGTGAAACATGTGTAAGAAAGCAAACTTATATGGGACGTGGAATGATGACATCAGTCGGCTTGAAATTTACTGTTTTATTGGCTGGCACGATTATGTCCCCACGGTACGATACATGGGAATTTGAGGAATTTTTCTAATACTTTTGTATGACTAGGGTTAGTAATACATATGATGTAACCCTACTTTGATATAGTGAAATCCAGCCACCGCTCGTTCCTGTGAATGTAGGCATACTGTCAAACCATGTTAAATTTATATATTTTTGTTATTTTTTTGGTACTATTTATCATAATTGCTGCACGTTTCACAACAAAAAGTAATTAAGTTTCAGAATTCTAAACAAAGCAACATGATAGTAAAAAAAGTTTTTCAAAAAATTATTAATATTTGGCACTCCAATGCCAACTATCAACTCAAAGTACTAAGACAAATGTTACTAAATCTAGGATTAGGTATGGTTTGATTATATAATCGAACCATTTTTTATGTCATTATTTGAACCAAATTTTATTTTCTAGAAAATGTAAAGGAAAATTGAAGTATTTAAAATGATTAATCGAATCGATATTTACACCAATATCAAACGGTTAACCAAATGTGACCCTAAGAACAATTTAAAATTTTAAAATAACTTATCATAATAATTAATATGTAAAATTTTAAGTATTTATCCCTATAACTTAAATATAAATCTCAGTGCAATGTGACATTTTTTCCATTTTAAAGTATTAAAATGTCATATTTATAAGATATTGGTTTAGTTCAGTTAATTGTAATTATTAGATCAACCGAATGAAAATCAAATTAATAATAAAAAATTAACTGTCGGTTTGGAACTTGGAAAATATTAGGCAAAGGAAAGAAAAATAGGGGGATTCCAGTTTTTTATGTTTGGTTATCAAGAAAAGAGAAAGAAAATAAAAACTATACCAAATTAATGAATAATTTTAATTTTACACATATTTAACATTTGATTTTTTACTAATCATATTAGAAAATATATACAAAATGAATTCCCTTTTTATTTTCTTTTCCTTTCCTCAAACAAAATTTTCGAACTAAACTACTCATAAAAATTTCAAACCAAAATAAAAACAATTAATGAATTTATGGTTGGATTTTCGTATTTGGTTGGATAGAATATGGTGCTTGTGAATTAACCCAAGTCATAAAATTAATGATAGTAAAATAATTCAAAGCTGCCAACCATAATCGAATTCGAATATGATGTAAGAAAATTTTATATGCGATAGTCAACAAGATCTTCAATTATCATGAACTTCATATTTATTTTATCTTTATACGTAAAATGAATAACTATAAAGTAAACTTTATATACTGTAATTAGTCATATTAAATCGATCAAGAAGAACACCCGAAGAAGCCATAGGAATCGTTTCTCCTACTTCTCCTCGATCTTTTTCTTTTTTTCAATAGACTTATGAGATTTCCTGATGATCATAGAGTAGAGGTAGGGAGAGAACAATTTCCTATACGCCTTCTTTTAATTTTCTTGTTGCTAACAGTCATTCAGCTTACCCTCCTTAGCTTTTTCACTTTTCAGCTTGAGAGCTCCTTTCTTCTTTTTCTCTAACCTTTCTTTCTTAACTTAGCTTGATGTATGACATGCCCCTTAGTTTGCCCTTAGTGATTCTCCCCATAACAAAAGCTAATTTATGCACAGGAATAACTTTCTAACTTCCACCATTAATATTTCATTAATTTTAAACTAATCTTTTAACCTATAAATACATTCATTCAATATCTTTAGGACATGGGCATATACCTTTATGAGGAACTGATATCATCCACGTGGGGCATTTGGTTTGAGATAAAAATTTGACACATTTTACCAAATAAAAAATATTAAAATATTAAAAAAGAAGACAAAATGAAAAATGAAAAATGAAAAATGAAAAATGAAAAAAATATATGCAATGGGGGTGAAAGATCTTAATTATGATCTGAATTTCGAAGAAGTTTCATGTACAGACTGCAGGGGGACCTTCTTGCACCGAACTTTCTTCTCAGTGGAATCAAACCCTTAAATTCTTGGCCACAACTATAAATTAAGCGGAAGTTGCTATAAATAAATCAGTGAACTCTGTGTTTTTTTAATTCATTTTCTTCGCAACTGCATTCCGCAAGCAATTGGTATAAATCAGAGACCAGTCAATATTCTTTCAGCCATCACCACTTCTTAATTCTTTTCTCTCTATAAAAGGAACAGAGTCTACCCACATCGATCCAGAGAAAAACATATTCAGATCGAGATCGGAGGTTGCTTAACTGTGAGAGGGCAGAATCACTATGGGGTTCAATAATTTCAGTAACCAGGAACAGAGCTTGTTGTCCAAGATCGCGACAGGCAACGGGCACGGCGAAGGCTCTGCTTACTTTGATGGGTGGAAGGCTTATGAAAATAACCCATTTCATGTTTCCGGGAATCCCCACGGCGTCATCCAGATGGGGTTGGCTGAAAATCAGGTAAGAATCATAATACGATAACATTTCCGCTCAAAAAGAGATTCAAGAGGGTGCTCTGTTCTCACTTCTATGAGATGGGTTCATTATTTTTTTTCGTTTTTAATTTCTTTTGCAGCTTTGCTTTGATTTGATTGAAGATTGGATTATGAAGAACCCAGGAGCCTCCATCTGCACGGCAGAAGGAGTAAATGAGTTCAAGGACATAGCTATTTTTCAGGATTATCATGGGCTACCAGAGTTCAGAAATGTACGGCACATTAATGGAAACCTGCATTATTTGTATTACAGACAGTCTGATACATCCATCCATCCATACATGCATGCATGTATGTATGAATGTATCAAAAATTTAATTAGCGAGTAATCTAGTTAAGTAAATGTATTGAGAAAATGGGTGCTATTGGATATATTGCGCAGGCTGTGGCAAATCTCATGGGGAAAGTGAGAGGGAACAGAGTAAGATTTGATGCAGAGCGCGTAGTTATGAGCGGGGGAGCCACTGGAGCTCATGAGATGATTGCGTTCTGTCTGGCTGATCCTGGCGATGCTTTTCTTGTTCCTACTCCTTATTATCCTGGGTAAGCATTAATTCTCTCTCTCTCTCTCTCTCTCTCTCTATGTATATAGATCCGCATATTAATTAGGTCCGTGACTAATTATGAATTATCTTAGGTCTTAAGCTATGGCTGTTCAAGCAAAGGCACGAATATTGTCCGTCATGATTCAAATCTTTTTTTTTTTTTTTCCCTCTCGAATCTTCACTATTAGAGAAGAACTCCTTTGACCTAAATATTATTAACGATAAAACACGTTTAACTCCCCTAGAATTTGGCAAAAAAAAGAAAATCTCTTCTAAAATTTTAAAAAATGTTATATAGCTCTTTTTACGTTTTAAAGCTCGAGATGCTAAAAAGATATAGATTTTATTTTTTTTAAAAGATAAATTTTTTTAAAAATATAATGAGTTGTTTATGTCTTTTTTATAAATATGAGGAAAAAAAATTTATAAAATTATGAAAATTTTGAAATCTTAAGAAAGATTATTATTATTTTTTGTGCCAAATCCAGGGTCAAGTTAGAATCTTTTGCCTTTTTAATTATAAAAAATAAACTTGTATATATGATCAGCATCAAGTGCGTGCAGTTCTTACGTCAATTTAAGGGCTAGCTTATAAGGTCTTGGAGTAGTTCGAGACTTTGAATTATTGGCGAGGCAAGAAAACAATTTCTTGACTTTAAATATTAATTCCTCAGTCAGAGAACCCTTTAATTACTAGTTTCTTGAATATGATGGATCGGATGTCCAATCTCCTTAATTACTACTGCACTAGCTGTGTTGATATATCTATTTATTCTACCAATTTAATTGTTCCGGATGTTCTCTCATCCCTTTCTTGAATTGGAACTGATTATAAGACCATGCAGAGGTAACAGCTGGATGAGCAGGACTATGTCCTAGCTGACTTAATTTGTACGTAATGTGTATATATATTTATAACAATTAATAAAAGTAATTCATATGTAGTATTTGAAAAAAATAAATTCTAAGATTAAATTTAGATTTTTATTAATTTTAGAAGAAGTTGAATGCAAACTATTCAATTGGTATTCAAGTCAATGAAAATGACTTCACCTTGCATTGAAGGGTATGCATGCATTTTGAGTTTTTGATTTGAATTTGTGTGAATTTGGATAAAATCAATGCTATCAAATTATACTAAATGTATTTTATTTTTTTGATAATTTTTGCTATTCTTCTGAAACATATAATTTACTAAAAAATTAACCATTTTTATTTTATTTTATAGATTTGATCGGGATTTGAGATGGCGAACTGGGGTGCAACTCCTTCCCGTTGTCTGTGAAAGCTCTAACAATTTCAGAATCACCAAAGCTGCATTGGAAGCAGCCTATGAGGAAGCCAAAGCAGCCAACATCAATGTGAAGGGCTTGCTCATTACCAACCCATCAAACCCACTAGGCACGATCTTGGACAGAGACACACTGAGAACCCTAGTGAGCTTCGTCAATGACAAGAGCATCCACCTTGTGTGTGATGAAATCTATGCTGCCACTGTCTTCAGCCAGCCTGCTTTCATTAGCATCTCTGAGGTTGTGCAAACCATGGACTGCAACCTCAACCTCATCCACATTGTCTATAGCCTCTCCAAGGACATGGGGTTCCCCGGCTTTCGCGTTGGCATTGTCTATTCCTACAACGATGCCGTGGTGAGCTGCGCTCGAAAGATGTCGAGCTTCGGACTAGTCTCCACGCAAACTCAGCGCCTTATCGCATCGATGCTATCGGACAACGAGTTTGTCAACCAGTTCATTACCGAGAGTGCTAAGAGGCTAGCAGTGAGGTATAAGGTTTTCGTCCACGGCCTTGCCCAAGTTGGCATTGGTTGTCTGAAGAGCAATGCCGGTCTTTTTCTTTGGATGGACTTGCGGCCGCTCCTCAAGGAGGCCACCGTGGAGGCCGAGACCCAACTATGGCATGTCATCATTGATGAAGTGAAGCTCAACGTTTCGCCAGGTTCATCATTTCATTGCTCCGAGCCGGGCTGGTTTAGAGTCTGCTTCGCCAACATGGATGATGAGACCGTGCAAATTGCGCTGCGGAGGATTCGAAGCTTTGTGCTTCAGTCCAAGGAGACAGAGACGAAGAAGACATCGAAGCGATGCCGAGAAAAGAATCTTCAGCTCAGCTTGTCGTTTCGAAGATTGGAGGATGCAAGGATTATGTCCCCTCACTCTCCTATTCCTCAATCTCCCCTGGTTCGGGCCAGGACTTGAGCAGACCAAGATCATTATTAATATATCAAACATAATGATCATGGAATTAAGGCTGATTCATATTTTTTATTTTTATTTTTTTTGCTGAATTCAGTTTATGACTAGGCAAAAGCGTGACAATATTTAGACACTTTAAAAGTGTACTTTTTTATGATTAGCAGCATTTGGAAGTGTAATCAACACTCTATCATGTAGTGGTCTGGTCTGTAGTGGTCCATTAATTAATTTGGTGGACATGTTTTGCATCCTGTAGGATGTTATGGGTCCAGACACAACCTGTGTTTTATTCTTTGGGCTAAAGAATATATATATATATTTTCTTTGAATATGTAATATTGCAGCGTATTTTTTAATTATTTTATTTTATTTTATCTTACTTTTGCTAGAGCATGTGCCAAACATGGCCCAAAAAAGCCCTGCAACTAAAACAAAAAGTGAAAAATAAAAATAGATAACCGAAAAGAGAAAATAAAAGGGGTACGCTGCAGTAATTTTTAGAATTTTGGCATCTTTTTTGGACTCAAAATGGAATATTAGTAATCTCATCAACACACGTTCTTAGATCATTAAGCAATTTCATTTAGCATAAAGAAAAAGCTCGCCGCTCTTGAAAATGGAATAAAGAGGAAAAAAAAAAAAAAAAAAACAAAAGAATTGTAGCTATTTGAAGAAGGATCGGTGCAAATTAAAGAAAAATAGAAAATTCCTTAAAAAGTGCTATGTTGCCTTATTTATTTATTTATTATTATATAAAATTGACAAATCAAATATGGAATGAGATTCTCGTACACATGAAGGACGAGTAACTTGCCAATTTTGTATGGGAGGATGTGGATCGGGAAACCTAGAGAAATAATATGATTCTACAAAAGATGTCTTCTTTTTCTTTTTAATATTTTATTGAACTTATGATGTTATCATAAACCCTAATCGAAAGGGTCTATAGTAATATTTGTTAGAAAAATAATAGAAATAAAAAATAAATATTAATAAAATGGATAATAACTAAAACACAAATACTTATTAGAAGATGAACGGTGAAAAATCACGGTCTTTGAAGTCAATTTTGCATTTATAGAGAAAATATTTTGGTGCATATAGTCACTGTTGCACAATCTTTAGGATTACTTAATAGGTTAGGTTTTGTTTGCACTTACCAACCGGCTACTAAAGTAGTTGTACTTTAAAATTCAAAAATATTAATTCCTTTCATCATTTTATTTACATTCTTCAAAAAACCAATCAGTGCAAAAAGGAAAACATTAATTTCTCCATTCAAGACGAGAACATTAGATACACTGCAAATTCAAATATTCTCAAAATCAATAGCAGGGATAATACATGGAGTGAGAAATAAGTCAAATATATAATCTCTTGTCACTAACTTATTTTTGCGTTAGGTGAGGTTAAAAATACTAACAATTCATCGATCTCTAAATAATAGGTAGGTCTAAGGTAAACACTAGTCAATGTTTTGTATTTCTAGATAGGATTTAAGAGTACATTATGTAAAAGAGAAGATTCTACCACCCATTCACAATCATCTTGTAGATCGTACCTAATTAGCCTAAATTTTTCTCTAAATTTAATTGGTTGAGACTTGAATTCTTTCTATTTTATTCAATTCATCTCATTTTAGACAAACAATATAAAGTGAAGGCAAAGGAATAACAAATATGATAGCACGCATGCTTAACCCAAATATAAATGCACACAACATCAAAAGCAAGAACACACATAGAATGTTAGAAAGCAACAACTAAGAAAGGATATACAAATTAATATCTTGCTAAACTTTAGTGAATCCAAAAATTAAAAAAAATTTAATTAAATAAATAATTAAATTTATTAAATAATAATAATTATTAATTTAAGAATATAATATAATATTATATATATATATATATATATAGGAATTGAAGCATCAGGAAGCTTCAAGCTTCCTTATGCAATCCGAGATACCCCCAAAATTTGGTACTCTCTCTCTCTCTCTCTCTCTCTCTCTCTCTCTCTCTCTCTCCTCAACCTCTTTCTCTCTCCTAAATTTCTTCGGCAAATTTTGCGCTGATTGAAGAACGAAAAATATTCCTGAGTTCCAAATTCAACCACCAACCTTTTAACTGGAATGATTTCGTCGTTAGGGCGTCCTAGACACCACTCTTGGGATAAGGTAAGGGGAATATATTATGTTAGTTTATTTTGAAAATATTCTTGATTAAATTGTAGTATTTGGTTTCAAGAATAATATACATGATTTTCTGAGTATTTGGGCTTTTGAGAATGGTAATTTTGAATTATTATATGTATGTTTTGGGGAATAAATTTTAATTAAATTAAACTGCAGGGTTTTGATCAGATCGGGATTTTTGAGAATATTTTCTAATTAAGTTAAATTCCATGGATTTGATCAAATTAGATTTTTTTGGAAATATTTTGGAGTTAAATTAAATTGCGGGGATTTGATCATATTTGAGTTTTTTAATATATATTGGGAATTAAATTTAAAAATAAGGAATTGATCACACCTGCGTTATAATTAAATTTACCGATTATATATTTTGAAAATTCTGCAGGGAGTTGATGAAATTGTAATTATTGAATAAATCGTGTGGCATGAGATTTAATTATATTTTAATGTATAATTGAATCTGAGTATTTTTGTGGTATTATCGTGAAAATGTGATTTGGAATATTTGATGGAAATTCTGAAAATGTGGTGAAATTTATGAAATGAGATATGATGGTTGAAAACCAGGTTTGATATGGCGGCTGAGTACTGGGTTTCATATGACAGTTATAATGAATTACGAAAATGAAAATTTTATTACAGTTTTATTACTTAAATTGGATTATATCGTTTAAGAACCTTGATGACCAGTTGTGATGAGAGCACGATACCATTGCTAGTGATTAAGATAATGCAACCACACTGTTCTAGATTGAAGTGTTGGTATTGAAAAGTCGATTTGGCCATGGAAGAGTTGTGTACCCCCCTAGAGTCTAGACTAAGCTGGGTAGACAAATCAGACTTACAAACATGAGGTTTGACTTAGCCTGATGGGTCAGCCAGGGTTAGGTCCAGTCTTCGGACCACACAACCCGATCATGGGGATTTATATATGATGATATTGTATGTCCAAAAGGGGGTTTCTTCTATGCATATATGTAAATTTATGTAAATGATATTATTTATTGAACTGACTATATTGTTAAAAAAATGGGTATTTCCAACTGTATAGGTGTGAGTTATATTATATAAATGTCATATTTGTCAAATAAAAGGTGAGGTGTTTGATTTCACTAAAACTCATGTTAGCCACACACTGACAATAATCTATTTCGCCTTACTGAGAAATGTCTCACCCCATTAAATATACAAATTTTTTCAGGACCTTTAGGAAACCGAGTTTAGAAGCTTCAGGACAGGACCTAGACGAGCTAGCTGAGAGTGAGTAGTGTTAGGACAATGTTTTGTTTATATCTGATTGTTTTGGTTATTCGGGGTTGTAATATGTTTTTGGAGAGATGTTGATATTAAGGTTGAGAGATAGTACTTTGGTATGCATGACTGTAAAAGTATATTTTGTTTTTGCTATTTGTTTGTTTAAATTAATCATGGGATGATATTACTTTAGATCCCACTGGGTCTGAGGATATGGCATGTGTGGTGTCAGAAATAGCATTGGTGATGTCATTATTATGATTATTTGTGGATTAATTTCAGGAGCGTTACAACCAATGACATGCAATAGTCTATGATAAGCACACAAAAGAAGCCAAGAGTTCCACTACACAAAACATAGAAGCATGCAAGTAAAGATAAGACAAAACATACATGAAAAACAAGCAACAGAAGTAAGATCAAATGAAATATGTGCACTAAATTTAGAAAGTCTAATAGAATCACTATCAAATTTACTCAAGCTGATTTTACTAGACAATCAGCCCCTTAGAAGATGATTGAGTTATACATTAACACCGGTTTATTGAACTCCTCAAGGGGGTGTGCATATATACACACAAGCATATAGATGCCTAAAAGGAAACAAACATGCATTGAACATCAAGTAAAACTATGCACTCATTAAGTATTACTGAAAAATAAAAACATGCCAAAAGGTTATCAAAGACAGGCAAGGAAGGTCCTGGAATTTTCTTTGGATTTTCCTTTATTTTCATGTAATTTTTAGCAAATTTTAATAATTTTTCCAAAAATTTCTTTATTTTTAAAATTTTTAAATAATAAATTTATAAAATTTTTCAAACTCCTAAAAAAACCTAATTTTTTTTTAAAAAATTATTAATTTTTATAAATTTTTACTTAATTTTTGTTATTTATTATGAATTAAAAACATTTTTAAAAAATAAAATAAAAAGGAATAATTTAACTCACCCAAATTGAGTCATAGCAGTTGAAATAGTCAACAAAATAGGAGTGAGCCAAATCAGTTAACTTGAGTTGATCCGAGTCCAACTGGGTTAACCTGGTCATCAGGGGTTAGGCGGGAATTGACTAAGTGTTGACACGCATTGTTGACGTTCGATTCAGTCCAGGGTGCCGATGAAGAGGGAATGATAGACGTCGAATGAGAGATAAAAAAAAATATTTTTGATGAAAAGGGGTAAAAATAGTTAAAAATGGAGTCGTCATATTATTATTATTATTATTATTATTATTATTATTATTATTTTGAAAACATAGGAAAAATACAAAAAAAAAAGTCATGCAAAAGGTTTGCCAAAACTAGAAAATGAGTTTGGGAGTACATTTGTACATAGGGAAGGTGATTAGCTAACCATTTTTGTGGTGATCAACATTTTAGCACCTCTAATGACACTTGTTTACAGAATAGTTACCACAATTACTTAGGTATTGCCTTTAAAAAGAAAAACAAATCAAAAGAGAAAAGACTTCTTTTGGTCCTCTAGTGATGGTATGTAAGAACTTGAAATATGAAAAATGGGTTTAAATATTAAGAGAGGGACAAAATTGGAAATTACTCGGGTCAAAGGGCTATAAAAGGAAATTCTCATTTCTTCCAAGTTAAGCAAACTTAGATTTTTTTTTTCTCTCTTACTCTCTCTAAACCTCTCCCTACTCATTCTCTCTAGAATTTTTCTCCGATCGTTGACGGAATCGGAAAACGGAAGCTACCACGAGGATCGTGGAAGGATTCTCTACACTTCTACGGATCGGAATCCTGTTTCGAAGATTTTCAGGTTTCGGCGTAAAATCGAGGTAAGACTCGGTTTTCAATTCTGATATGGTAGATTTGTAGGTAACTGTCTTGTGAACATATTCTGTACTGTGATTTTTAGGTTTTGGAACTCGGTTCGCTGTTTAAGGACCTTGGAGTTCGGGATTTGCTTATGGGGTTAAGGTAAGGGGAACTATGTTTATATTGGTTATTTTTGAAATCGAACTCAGTGGAACTGTGGTCCACGGTCCTGTGTTTCGGCTACTCATTTGGGGGGATCTAACGGGGAAAACTATGAGTTTTTCATTATTACAGTTTTGGGGAAAAGGGCACGATGGGCTGAATCCTAGGTTTTGTTGAAAACTGAGTATATGTGTGATTTATACTATGATATTGGGATAATCGTGCCTTGACTTTGTTTAAACTGTATTTGTTTGGAAAACTATGATTTAGATTACCAAATGAGTGTGCTTTGTTTGGTTATATGAGCATGTATGTGTGTGTGATATGCGGAATTGCTGATAGGATCGCGATTCCAAAATGATTCCAGGGACTGAGAGTGATTGGCTCTACATCCGAGGACATGTGTTTATTGCTTGCCACATAGGCAAGAGTGTCCAGCTTTATATTCGAGGGCGTGAGCCTATTCCAGCAGATCAGATCGAAGGGTGTGGATCCACCAGTTTAACGCCAGTACGATGCCATGGGAGTCAGGGACTAGCCATGTGCCGGTGATGCCGTGTTCATGGGTTGGCTACGGGCCAACGCTGTATGTCGCGGGCAGGCTTCGGGTTGAAAGAGTGTGACGACACTGAGGATTACTGATCATGTGTATGTATTGTGACGGGGCTACGTATAAATGGCCGCCGTATGTGTGCGTGTATGCACTGTGTAAATTAGTACTGGAATGCATTTAATTGTGCGTATGTTGTATCATGATAACACTCAAATGCCACACACCGATATAACCTGTGTTCTTCTTTACCGAGAGGTGTCTCACCCCTGTTGTACGTACATTTTTACAGGTCCT
This sequence comes from Malania oleifera, assembly GCF_029873635.1. NCBI lineage: Eukaryota > Viridiplantae > Streptophyta > Magnoliopsida > Santalales > Ximeniaceae > Malania > Malania oleifera. The sequence goes on from NC_080422.1 coordinate 10,744,403, forward strand.
TCGAATAACTGGAACTAGCGTCCTAGTGTAGGGAGCGTAGTAGCTAGTGTACTGTATTAGCACTTGGGTAAGTGCTAGGACTGTAGTTTGTTGGGTTGCCATTTTGAGTTGTATTTTTGCACCTAATTTGTACGTTTTGATAGAGCATTGTGTCTGTTCTTGTATATACTCTGGTATGGTACTGCATATGTATATAGAAGACCTTTTTCCGCTGCGTATATGATAATGATTGGATGTGTTTAGGGTGCCCGGGAACCCCACGGGGTTCGACCCTCATCCTTTGTACTGTATCTGTGATTATTTGTATGAGACAGGGACAGGTTAGGTTACAATCTCATCCCCGGGTCCCATTTCGGGGTTCGGGGCGTGACATGGTATCACTGTTTGAGCACTCCAACATGACTTTGAATGTAGAGACCGAAAAATCGAAATAATAAGAAAATAAAGAAAAGAAGGAATTTGGTTTGGTGGGGGCGCTAAAAACTGTCGACGATTTTGTGTTATTGGGGCTGGTTAAGGGGTAAAACAGTGAAAAAAGTTTGGTTAAAAAGCCAAACCGTCGACGATATGGGAGAAACCGTCGACCGTTTTGTCCAAGGGCAGCTTGTATATAAAGGGGACCTAAGTTCATTTTGAGAGAAATTAAAATTGTTTCTCTCTGTCTCTTTCTCTATCTCTTTCTCTCTCTCTCTCTCTCTCTCTCTCTCTCTCTCTCTCTCCCTCTCTCTCTCTCTCTCTTCATTTTCTCTCTCAAAACTCACCCAAATCGACGATCGAACACCACTACAGGGTTCTAGGGTTGATTCTCGTCAATTTAATCGAAGCAGAATCATGTTTTGAGGATCCTGAGTACCACTCTAAAGCTGAGGTAAGGGAGTTGATTGTGTTGTTATTATAAGGTTTAATGGGTCAATGGAGTGTATGGGTCTGGGAATGTTAGATAATTATAATTTCGGGGTTGAGCTGATTAAACTTAGGCATGTGAATACAGGGGTTTGTACGAACGCTGCGGGTGTCGGTCTAGGAAACTTGCAGGCACGTTCTCAGTAAACGGGTAAGGGGATATGTTATGTCAGGAACTTTAGGAAATGTTATATAAATGTTTTTCTGATTATCTATGCATGTGGGAAATGATATTTTAGCAAAATCTATATCTTTTTGGGTGGATATAATATTATAATTTACCAAACAAAAATTGTGTGGCATGAGGATGATGTTTTTATGGATTGGATAAATATGATGATTTTACCAGTTACGATATGATGGCGATATTGCCGAGTATGATATGTGAATTATATTGAAACTAAGAATGATGATTTTATACCGAAAAGTGTTTCAATTGATTGCTAATTTATATGGAAAACTGAGAATGATGGTTTTATACAAGAGGTGATTTGTTTGGCTATTTACTAATTTATGAAAATGAAATTTTGATATTGTTGTTCTGAAAACCACAATATAACGTTGGCTAATTATGAGGAGTTCGTTATATTGTTGGATATGAAAATGCTAATATAACATTGGCAGAATATGAGGAGTTTTTTATATTGTCCGATTTTATGAATATTATGGAAAACTACAATATAACGTTGACAGAATATAAGGAGTTCGTTATGTTATTTGTTTCATGAATTTTATGGAAACCGCAATATAACATTGGTAGGATATGAGGAGTTCGTTATATTGTTGGTTATGAATATAACGTTGGCAGGATATGAGGAGTTTGTTATATTGTTCATTATATATAGCAATATAATATTGACAAGATATGAGGAGTTTGTTATATTGATATTATATAACACTATGTAAATGACATATGAATTAAGAGCCTTGATGGACGATTGATGTGAAGAGCACGCCACCGTAGCTACATTATTAAAGGAGTGAGTGCAACCACACTGACCTGAGATGGTAATGTAGGTGATTGACAGTCGATTGGGCTTGCAGAGAGATGTTGACCGCCTGGGTTCAAATCAGTTGCGGTAGCCCAATCGTACTACAGACATATATTAAAGTTAACTTAGCCTGGTAGTGGCCAACCTCGGTTAAGTCCAACCTTCGAGCCGCACAACCCTATCATGGGGAGAAGCATGACGTTAACTAGTGAAATCCTATGGGGGAGGTTTTTGATGGAGTATATGTTGTTTTATTTACATTGAGACATTTTACTGAACTTGAGCATGTTTGAGAAAAGTATATGTTATCAAAATATATCTATATGCATGAGTACAATTTTTAAACATTCTCTTAGTTGAATTAATGATTAAATAAATGTGTTTTATTATATTAAAATTCATGTTGCCACACACTGATAATAATCTATTCCGTCTTACTGAGAGGTATCTCACCTTGATATTTATTCCAACATTTTAGGTCCTCGAGAGGATCGAGCCTAGAGCTCCAGGGTAGGGCATAGAGAGTGTGTTGAAAGTAAATACTGGTGAGAATTGTTTTTGTATGTGGAGATGTTCTGTACACCTGGGATTGTGGTATCATTTTGGAGTGTGACTTATGTGTATATGATAGTACTAGAACTCTTGTATTGTATTCTGGCTTTGGTGATTATGATTCTGCTACATATGTGTATTAAATGGTTTGTGAAGTTATGATATCAGGAAAAAAAAAAAAAAGGCAGAAATTTCGAGTCGTGACAATTTGAAAAGGGGTTAGCCTTAAAACTCTAAGTTTGTATGAAAATATGATGGTAATGATGGTGAGAAAAAAAAAAGGTTGGTTTGAAAAAGTCGGGTTTGTATTACCGACTTGGAAGACCAAAATTTTAGAAAAGGGGACTAAACTCATATTACCGGTTTTTGAAAATGGTGAGTGAGAAAGAGTGATTTTGAGACTAGATTTGAAGTTGAAAAGGTGGTGAAACGCGTGAGTTTTGGGAAATCTAGGACTTCATCATCGACATTTCAAAATCGAGAAAAATACTGAAAAATACATATTTTTTGGGATTTTTGAAAATATTTTTAAGAAAAAGAGGACTCTGACACCAAATGAACTAAATATAGTTCGTTTGGTCTAATTCTGTTGGTCGGAGCCTTAATAAAATAGATTTGTGCAGAACTTACTTTTGTTGAATTTTGATCGGGGTTTGAAAATAGATCAGAACACGTCCATATGCAAATCATAGGTTGGATTTGATTGAATATGTGTCAAAATTTTGATCGGGGTTTGGGTATGGGTACTAACCTGGTTAGGGTCTCAAGTTAGCCCAAATGGAAACAAGTCTAAGTTCATGAGTTGACTCGACTAAAAATTGGGTTTGGGTCTTAGGCTAACTCGGTTAGATACAGGACTGGGGTCTCGAGTTGACCCGGTTAAAAATTGAGTTCAAGCCTTGGATTGACTCGATTAGATGGCCTTAGAATTAAAATTAAACCTCCAATTTGTTAAATTACACACTAAAAAATGTGACCAAATATAGGAAATCTACCAATCCCTACACTCAGAGTGCGTCTATTTGCATCTCAATTTCAAACAATCATACTCGGTTTCATTCATTTGCATAGCTTTAAGACTATTCACCCTTGGGCCCAAAATGTAACAATTTATAAAATATTTGAAGAATTACCTGAATTAAAGCAATCATGTTCTGTGCAACCCTGAAACCAATCAACCCTTGGATTTCAAATTTTGCAATTGGTAGCACAGCCACCATCAGGCAATCATACCAAGGATACTGAAACCAAGCACAACAGGTTCAAGTTTACCACACAGCATAACCACGACCCAGCATCATTCAGAGCGTATTCAAGATCCTGCAACAAGCATTTATGTAATCAAATTGTGTTTCGATACTGATTTACTCAATCATTCATTCAACTTCACCTGCCTAAACATCACAGAATATTCACCGCATTAGAGACCCAAACCTGATTACCTATTTCGAATGCCAAAATCAAACGCAGCCCCATGCTAGGGAAGACGAATTAAAAGAGAAAAAGAGAAGAGTTACACCTGAAGGCCTTCTACTCCTCCTCCTTTACTTCCCCTCCCCTGCCAGCTGAGGACAGCACGGCTCCAAGTGGTATCTTCTTCTCTTTCAACCTCTCCACTCTCACATTTTCACTCAAGCTCAAATGATCCTCCTCGGTTCTCAAAACGACCTCTCAACTCTCTCTTCTCTCACTCCCTCACACTATGCCTCAATGCTCCGACCCTCTTCTCCAGTGCTCCAATGGCCTCTTTTCCCTTAACCTTCTATTTATAGGCCAAAAACGAATCATTACACCCCTACTCAAATTTCCTCTTTGATTTACATTTTTTTTTTTTTTTTTTATGTCTCCGTGCGAACGGTTATGGAGATCTTCATAACAACGGCATATTGCATGTGGAACCTAATTTATAGTACATGGAGTATTGCATGAGTAGTATTCCGGGTGCGACTTTTATCTGCGGCTTCATCGGGGTGAGGAGGGGGGTGGGGTGTATTTTTGTTGAGAGGGATGCTTTTTGTATATTATGAAAGTTGCCATACATCCCCGTGTAAGATGCATCATTCTCGATTTGAGTGAAAAGAAGAAGCTTTCAACATGAGAAGAGTGAGAGAAAGTGATTGGGGCATTTTATACACAGTTGCTGCTAATAGTAGAACCGGTGACCTGATTTGATTTTGATGAGAACAGAGGTGAATTGTCGAATCTTATAAATTTTTTGTTGTGCTTGTGCGTCTTATTTTTATTTTTTTTGCTAGTTTTATTGTGAGTTTTCATTACAAAACAAATACTACTAATAATAAAATTTAAGATGCCTAAATTATTGAATAGATGTCATATGCATGTTGCGATTTTTAAAGAGTTCATCAAAGCGACGTAGCTAGATGCTCAAGCTAGCAATTGGTTGGGACTCAAGACCGGCTTTAGTTGACCATGACCGGTCCTACCATTACCATTGTATGTGGTTTCTAACTTTAAAATGAAAAAAGCACTCTCTCTCTTTTTCTAGAAGAAAGCATTCTATGATTGTTTATAAATTCATTATCAAGTAGTTTAAAAAATTGTCTGTTGTTGATATTAGAAAGAAATTAATTGAGTTTGCACTTCTTGGAGTTGAAAGAGAGACATAATTTTTTTGAATGCCTATGATATTTATGTCATTTCATTTGTGCCAACGGTAAAACAACCAGACACAATACTCTAAACTGATAAAGTGAATATTATTGTTTCAAAAAATTAAATCTTACGAGAGGTTTGAGGGATTTTTATGGCTTGTTTGGTTCGATGGAATAGCTATTCATCAAAATAAGATAAAATATAGTTTAAATTTTAGGAATTAAGTAAATAGTTACTCGTTATATATTCATAATTATTTTATTCAGCATGTAATGAAAAAGGAATAGACATCTCATGATGAAATTTATGAATAGTTATTCCTTTTTCTATTCTTAATTATGGATTCATAAAATATTTCATATTATTATATGTTTTATAGTAATAATATAATTTCTTATACAACTATTTGTAACTAACCTAATAAAACTAATCTATTCATTATGCGGACCAAACATAACCTTAAACATTTTTAAAATGACTTATATCTTTTTATCAAACCTTAAGAAAGATTAGTATTTTTTTTTGCACAATAAATAAATGTAGCATCAAGTTCTTGACTGCATAGGTAACTTCTTTAGGGTGCTTTGATAACTGGGTCATGAACTTTAGACCTTAAATTTAAATTTGAATGCATTGACCAAGTTTTAATATAACTTTATATTATATCTTATCTAAATTCAATACCTCCCTAATCTACGCACGTCTTCATTTATTTGAAATTCTCTTTCTCAAAGCCTTGTAGTCTATGCAGACTAACTAGTCAGAGTGTCGATTTTGTGATGGGTTAGTCTTCTTTTCGTCACTCTCTTTGTACTAGGGGTATGCAAACGGTTAGTTTGACCAAATTTAGTTAATTAACTGAAGTAATCAAAATTTTTGGTTAATAATAATCTCTACCCGAACCGTACCCGACCAAACTAACTTTTCAGGTAATTCTATTTACCGAATTTGACCAAAATAATTTAAAATTAATTATAAAAATAAAATATGATTGCAAATTTTAAAATTAATTCTAAAATTAATATTGACCCTTTCTTTTAATTGTAAGAGTTGAATTAGGAGAATGACATTAATTTAATAAATAAATTAAGAAAATCGAACAATTATATAATATATAATATATCAGTTATATTTAATGTTACTAATTTAAATTTAATTTTTAATTAATTAATAATTCGGGTAATTCGGTTAAACCCGAATTATGCTTACCCCTGCTTTGTAATCAGGTCCTCTCAATGCTCTAACGCCAATATATATATATATATATATATATATATATATATATATGTATGTTTTTGCAAAGATGACAGATGGACGTCGTCAAGGCTTTTGCTTTGGGCTTGGATGGAAAATTCAATGGGCCAGTATGTTGAGTTTTACTAAAATATGGATTGGGCCGGAGTCAAATAATATGAAATAATTTGGGCTACGCCCGTGACAAGTGGTGGCCGCCATTCCTCATATTGGCTACCCCTTTATAAAAGAATAGACTTCTCACTTGCTTTACCATACAACGACAAGCCTTGATCTCATTTGGTGAGATTGTTGAGGCTCCATTTAGATTAATAATTTTGTTTGAAAAAAGGAAGACTTTGATATATTTTTTAAAACTAAAAATTTATCTAAATATGATTAAAAAAATTTTAAATTAAAAAATTGATAATATGTAAAATTTAAAATTTATGAATAGATGTAATATATATTTTTTATTTTTTATTTTTTTTATAATTAAATATCGAAAGACAAATTTTTGCGTTCGCAAGTATGAACTTCGGACTTTGGATTTTGATGTGGACGGATTTAAAAAATATTTTAATACAATTTTACATTACATATTGTTTATATCCAATGTCTCTCCAAACATAGGATCGTATTTTAATGTTTTTAAAGTTTTATACTAGGCATCTAAGAAATGAGAATTTTGTTTATCACTCAAATTTACAAATCTCTCACAAAAGAAAAAATAGCTAATAGATTAATTGGTGTTTCTTAGAAAATCAAATTTTGTGTAAGGGACTTAGACTTTGTAAACTCTCAAATGGTTCCAAAACCTATAAACCATTTGATGATAGAGAGTGGCTGCTATGGCATTAAAGATCTGGGGTGCTCCAACAATCTGGATCTAAACTTTAAGAGCAGTTCTCTCTCTCTCTATCTCTCTCTCTCTCTCTCTCTCTCTCTCTCTCTCTCTCTCTCTCTCTCTATTTTTAAGTGCATGTTTTTTTATACTTTAATGTGATTTAAACTAATTTTAAGAAACTAAAATTTTTGAGCATCAATTCAATTCACCCCTCTTTCGGATTGCTCTTTAGGTTAACAATACATTATCTTACTATATGTTTGAGAACGATTTTAATTTGAATTTGTGTACGTTTGAATAAAATGTAAAACAAAGTTATGTTAAGTTTCACTTAAACCATAGAATATAAATTTAAGATTTGAAATTCATGCTATCAAACACAACCTCGATATATTTGGATATTAGTCCCTTTTTTATATTTAATTAAATTGTAAAAGAAAAAAATAAAGTAGGCTTTTATGATTTTAACCTATTATTTTTTTAACAATATTTGGATGCAATAGTTGACTCAGTTAATCATAATATATGCCAAGTTAAAATTAATGGATTAAATTATAAATTATAGCTAACAAAAAATTAGCGATTAATTAAAATCCCTTTTTCTTTCATTGCATCATCACACTTATCAGCAAATTTTAGTGTGTTACTTTGAATGCATATGTTCGTATGTGGAAAAAGAAAATAGATCTAAGGAGGGATAACATTAAGTACTCATTAACAAATTCAATATGCAGTGTTTAGACCAGTAAGCCAATAATGCTTTTGCACACTGCCCCACCTTCATTCTTAATTACAAACATCAATTCTTAATTAGTTCGTAGATATTGATCTTATCTTAGGTTTAGAAAAAAACATTAAGTTTATGTTTGGAAGAGATTTAAATTTGAATTTGAATAAGATATAATATAAAATTATATTAAAATTTATCTAAATCCACCTAAATTTAAATTTAAAATCCAAAATTTATACTCACAAATGCAATATAATTTCATGCTTAATAGGTATAAATGAAATGGTATTAAATTTCTAACTTATTTTCATCACGACTCCCATTCAAATTTCCATTCCTTCCTTTTTATTTCATTTCATTCCACCAACCAAACATGTCATAAGCTTTATTAAAGTTTTAAAATTGCATAACCCTTTTTGAGATTTGATAGATTGAATCTCTAGATATTTCAAAAATTTCACTAACTTTTCTTAACATGAGTTTTGGAGCACTCATACTCCTCTCTGCGGCTGTTTTTTTTTGTCAAAAACGAAAAGAGGTTTATGTCTTTTAGTCAAACGTTAAAAAAAGTTTATGAAATTTTTGCAACCTCAAAGGAAGTTTAAGTCTTTTTTACAAACTCAAGTAAAGTCCTAAGAACTTTTGAAGCTTGAGGAAATGTTATGGCCAAAGTTATGTGTCTTTTCACTAAAACTAGTAGAAGCCCTAAAATTTTTTTAAACTTCAAGCAAATTATGCATCTTTTCACTAAATCTCAAGAGAGATTAATGTGTTTTATTAACTTAAAATTTACTAAAACTTTTAAAACTTTAGAAGAAAAATATATTTTTTTCCTAAATTTTAAGGGCTAGTTTGAATCAAGGATTTTGTTTTGGGAAAGGAAAGGAAGGGAAAATATGAACGAAATTCTTTTTCCATTATATTTTCTCTTTTTGTCAAATAATATTAAAAATGAAAATTGGTTCCAATGTGATTAAAAATTTAAACAATTAAATATTAAGGATATGTAAAATTAGAATTTTTTTTCCTCACTTTCCTTGATAACTAAACATGAAAGTGAAATCCTTTCATTTTCCGTTCTTTTTCTCCCAAGTTCCAAATAGAGTCTGTTTGGATCAAGAATTTTTCTTAGGAAAAGAAAACAAAAGGAGAGTAAGGAGGAAACTCATTTTCTTTTATATTTTCCTTCTCTATTAAATATTATCAAAGACAAAAGGTTTTTTTTTTTTTTTTTAAATACAACTAAAAATTAAGAAAAATTAAATATTAATGATGTATAAAGTTAAAATTTTGTTTCCAAATTAAGTAAATTTTTTTTTTCCACTTTTCTTGATAACCAAACATAAAAATTAAAATTCTTTCATATTTTTTTTTTCTACCCTTAATATTTTCTGAATTCCAAACGAAACCTAATAAAATACATAAAAAAATTTAAACGGCAAAGGAGATTCATATTTTTTCTTTTTTGGTCAAACCTCATATAAGTAAGTATTTTGCTCATAGCTTAAGGATTGTCATATGATCTGCCTCGGATGGGTCGGGTCGGGCTGGGCAGGGCAGGTTGGATCCACTATTTATTTACTAATAGCAAGTATTATGTTCATGTCGACCAGGCTTAATCTGAGCCACATATTTATTTACTATTTATTTATTTAATATTAAAATGATTGTCATTGGTCTATGTCCACTTGTTATCTTACGTAAGCAAATGTTAATTATTTAATAATATTTATTGAATAAGAGGGTTGTTAGGATGCATGGTTGGACTTGGACGGAGCCCCTAAGCTTTAATTAATCAATCGGTTTATGTGTTTTAACAATTTTTTTAGTTTATCTGGACCAATAAATTAAGTTGTTCTGGTCCAATCAGATTGAACCAATAAACCCAATTTAAAATTTAAAATTATAAGATTAAATTGTCTAAGATTTGTAAAATAACATATGGATTAATTAATGACTTATGGTAGACTAGGAAAATAATGATTGATGTTGATGCTATTTAAAAATGGAATTAATGGTCCCTTTTTTTATATTCCACGTCACCACGAATAGGCCAAAAATTCTCCACATGTGGATGTTGACGCCTCTCAAAATTTAATAGCATGGTGGCTGTCCTTGTTATGAAGAGAATTATTTACCCTAATTTTTAATTTTTTGTAAGCGTAAAAATGTTTTCCTCTTGAATTTTATTTGAATAAAAGATAAATAAAATTTAAAAGAAATTTATTTTTATTTTATTTTTTCTTTGCCAAATATTATTAAAAGTTAAAATTTAGATATAAGAAAATAAAATTTTAATGATGTGCAAAACTAAGGGACCGTTTGTTATCACCGTCAAAAATTATATAAGCAAGAACTGAAAACTAGAAATAGAAATTAAAAATTAGAAACTAGTAACTTGTTTGGTTAACCTTTATAAAATTAATATAAAATCAAAATTAAATTAAAAATATTTATGATTACGTATTTAGACATTTAAAATTGTACATTATAATTATATTTTTAATAAAATATATAAGTATGTTCAATATTTTAACATTGCACTCAATTTATAATATGTAATCTTATTTCAAATAATTTATGAATTTTTGTATTTTATTATTGCATGAAAAATTTTAAAAATTAAATTCGAGATTAGAATATACGCGGGTCATGAGCATGAAGAAGTTCTGTGTATGTAAGTGTTAAATGAGATTACGCATCAAAGATAATTTTTGAAAGTCGGGCCACGTTCATGGAGAGCCGTGCATGTGAGGCGTAGTACAAATCAAAACTGTGAGCATCCCAGGTGGAAAAATTGTGGAAATTAAAGTCGAGCCATGCATGAAGAAGGAGGTCATGTGAGATGAAGCCATGCAATTGAAAAATAATTATTTGCATGACCCATGCAAATTGAAGTGGCAGTAATGTAAATGAAATGTAAAAGAGGGGGCAAAAAGTAAGATGCAAAAAACACAAGGTAAAAGTTCAAAAAATGCAAAAAGTAAAAGAAAGGATGCATGTATGGGCATGAGCCATGGGCCATGCCATGCGGAGAGATATAGCCATAGGGGGTTGCTTTGGAGGCCTTTGGGTTGAGTTTTTTTCGGATTTATTTTTTTTAAAAAAAATATATATATATTAAATAATACATGTTTTGATAGAATAATTTTCAGAATGATTTTGACGTAATCTTGCTAATTGGTCCAGCGAGATTTAAATTAATCTCGTTAGATCAAGTAGCGAGATTTGACACGTGTCACGCCCAAAATAAAACATAAACAAATTTTACTACTTGATCTAACGAGATTTGCTTGCCCACGTGTCTAGATATAATTGGACTGCCATTTAAATTTCATTACTTGGTGCAACGAGATTTGTTTAAATCTTACTGCACCAAGTAGCAAGATTTGTTGTGTATATAGAAAATCCCTTTATGACAAATGTTTAATGGCATACCAAAATATCTTTAATTACGCAAGCGTTTGAAATTTCACTTGCGTAATTTACAAAAAAAGTATATACAGAGAAAATCCCTTTATGACAGATGTTTAGTGACATACCAAAATTTAAACTATATTTTATCTTATTTAAATAAATAATTATTTTGCTGAATCCAACTAAAGGAAATGCCCGACCTATATATATCACTGGTTGCTAATCTCCAAAATCACAATCCCATTTTCAGCTGCATTGACGTAAAACACTAGATAAAAAATTTTTGTTTTACAGAGAATTGTCTTTTTTTTTTTTTAAAAAAAATAGTTCACCTTTTATTACAGCAAATAGTACAATCTCATTCATAATCATTTGTGGATTCAAGATTTTGTTTGAAAGAAAGAAAAATATAAATTATTTGTTTTAATTTTTTTTGAAAATCAAATATTATTAGAAATAAGAATGTACTTTAAATTTTAGATAAAATTAAGAAAACAAATATTAATGGTGTATAAAATTAATTTTTTGCTAGTTCATTTGTTATATTTTTTTAGTCTTGGGTGTTAACCAATCAACGTACTCCCTTACGGTTTCTGCAATTTGTATTGATCAACCAACGTACTTCCTTTCAGTTTCTGCAAATCCCAAAATCAAATTAATCTTTAGTTTATTTAATATCCAATCCGCACAGTGTATATGATCAAAAATTAAATTCAACCATGCAGTTAATATATATTGAAAAGTAAAAAGAGCAAGGAAGGAGAGTGACACCATGTTTTTAATGAGGTTTGACTTATCCTCAGCCTACGTCCTCGCCTTTGGCCAATACCATTAAAGGATTCCACTATACCATCGCTTTCCAAGCGGAACAAACCGTTACAAGCGATACCCCACGCTCAAACACTCCTTTAATAGGTAAGAGCAATGCCTTTTCAAGTGATACCCCACACTCGGTCACTCGATCAATAGGCTAGAGCAACGCCTCTCCAAATGATACCCCACACTCGGTCAACGATCCAAAAACTTGGAATCGTCCCAAGAACTACAAGAAATAAGAAATAATATCTACGTACAAGAATAATTTTACATAGAGCAGGTTAGTACAATTTTAAATACTAGATACTTCAATATTTAAATATCAAATTGAAATAAGATTGAAGCTCTAGTAAGATTTCACCTATATCCTTCTCTAGATGATGTTCGGTGGTAGAAATCAGAGTAGGATGGATCAGCACGTCAGTATTCTCAGTAAATCAGATTTTGCAATGAGTGAGCAAGAGAGAGCTTTGATAGCAAGATAACTTTCAGCAGATTTTTCAATTCTTGGTATTTTGTTGTTGTAGTTTGATTTGCAAAACCATGTATTTATAGGCTTAGAAAAGTAATTTCGTGTTGCCCAAGATTACTTGGAGTATCTGTCAAGTTTTCATAAATTTTGGGGCACAAGAAACCTTTATTTGAAATTTGTAACAATTAAAATTTCTAACCATTAACAGTGTTCAGACGACTGAAGTATTGGGTTCAGTCTTGTGATGTTCCTTAATACACTGAAAAATTTGAACTAGACACAAGGTCAGACGACTGAACTGAGGGATCAGTCTTCTGAAGTCCCAGATCAGACGACTAAACTAAGGGTTTAGTCTTTTGAGGGTGTATTGCCTCTTCTATATTCCTTTAGAAAAATCTTCAGTAGACTGAACGAAATCTTCAGTCTTCTGATGTGCCTCTTCAGTCTTCTAAGGGTGCACCTCAATCGTCTTGGCAAGCCAAATTCAGATTTTTAATTTTTAGTTTTCAAAAATCATTTTTACTCTCTTACTTTGATTTCTTATAAAACATTTTCCGAGGTTTTAAATACAGTCTCTAAGTCAATGAATAACCCTAGAAGAGCTTTCAACCTATTTCCATAAGATATTTAAAACATGAAGTCTTCCATGATATTTTTGCTTTCACTCCATCTTGTCTTCAAGCTTCAATATACTTCGGCAAGTTCTCTTTAACATTGATGCTCTCATGATCTTCAAGCTTTATTAGAGCATCTTTCTTTGGAATATAAGATTTCATTGATTTTTGTGAGCTCTTGACCTTGTATTCTCTTTCTTGAGTCCTGTCACATCATTACTGTTGACCTGATAGGTCACACCAAGTTTTGATCAGGACAAATACTCTTGGTACTGATGGTTGTACTAAGGTTTGCATGTAGGTTCACCTGGGCGGGTACTCAAACTGAAATACATATCATGATGGCGTGCGGTTTTCGTGCCAATGAATGAAGAAGTCTGTGTTGTTTTTGTATCTCTTTTTCACTTTCTTCATTCTGGGATGTAATATTATTATGGATTGTACACTCCTATGACTTGTAATAATTTGCATTATGCATGATAGGTAGGTATGCTCAAATCAACCCTAGTTGGACTTTAGGTACCTAAACAAGTGCACAAAAAGTCCCCAACATCACTTATTATATCAGGGGAATCAATTGAGGCAAAAATGGACTTAAGTTGAAATGGTTGAGTGGGTTCAGGCGACTGAACCTAAGCCGTGTAAAACGGTTCGGGCGATCGAACAAGTCAACATGTTGACTTCATTTTTCGGGCACCTGAACCATTTTTGAGCATATCTCCCTCGGTCACCCGAACTCGTGTCAGGTTCCTTTTCAACTACTCGGGCACCCGAACATTCACGTTCAAAATGAGCTCGGGCGACTGAATTGGCTGGTTCAGTTAACCGAACTTGGAATCGAGCACCCGAACCTACGAACATTTGGCTACTGACTTTGTTTAAGCCACCCGAGCATAATTTTGGGCACCCAAACCCTTTTAAAATGATTTTGTGATTGAGTCTGTTCGGGCACCCGAACCTCAGGTCGGGCAATATTTTTTACTGATTTTTAAATGGGGTAAACTGGGCTAATTTTCTTAATGACTTTTAAAACAAATTTAATTATCCCCATTGAGTCCCTAACGGTCAAAAATTTCTCCTTGCCTATAAATACCTGTTCATTTGTCATAATTAGTAAGGATTAGCATTTTGATTAAGTGTTGTGAGTATCTCTAAACTGATTGTGCTTAGTCTTACTAGCTAGTACTCACATTTGGTATATTGTTTGATTGATTTTATTTGAGAGTATAGCCTAAAGTTCTTCCACCAATTTTTCTTGATAAATCTTGTGTGGGAAGACTTAAAAAGTTGTGGTTCTTGCATTGTCATTGCAAGAAACCTAAACCTATACTTTTATGTGCAAAATCCTTTTCAAAAGCTAGTTTTTCAAACACTCCATTGTGCTTTGTATATTGAAATATCTTGTTGAGTTTGTTTGAATCAAATTGCTTAGCATATTTGAAACCCTGATATTATTTTGTGTTATTCACATATTGTGTTTCAAATCTTGCGTTGATATACACTTTAGATCTTGTGTTATTCACATACTTGATCGAGTGTGTAGCACACATTAGAGCACTGAGCATATTTACGTATCATTCATGCTTGCAATATTGATTGAGTTGTACTGGTGCACATATCTGCTTGCGAAGAAGCATATTTTCATGTACAAATCTAATATACATTGGTTGTATTCCAGGCACGGGCCTGAAAAGGGAGACTAGCCCCGTTGAATAGTCTTAGACTGGCTTAAACCCGGTTAGGAAAGTTAGGTGCGCCATCCTGGTAAGGCGTGTTGGTTGAGGTCAGCCCCTTGAATTGACCTAGTTGTAATCGGTGCCGCTTCACCCGTTAAGTGAGCAGTAGTGGAATCCTTGTGCTGGTGTGGCCAAGGTGGGGACATAAGCAATTTGGCCGAACCTCGATAACATATTGCATGTAATGTTTACTTTTCCGCACTTTACTTTTACTGCACATGTATGTTTATTTATTGATCACATAGATTGACCTTTGGTTGTGTAATACTGCTGTTAAACCGATTGACTCAGGTGATAATTTTTAAATTCTCAATTCACCCCTCCTTTTGGGGTTGCACCAAAGATAACAATTACTTAACTAAATATGTTAAGTTCCTCTAATTTGTTATCATTAAAATAAGATTTCAAGCCTTGTAAGGCCAATAATCTCCCCCTTTTTTATGCTGACAAACAAGGAGTCGAGCAAGTCTTAAAAAGACTCCTCCTTACAATAAGCATTCACTTAACAATATTTGCAATATCAAGATTAAGTTCAATATTAATTTCAATATCATGCTCATATATCAAAATCACATCATTCAAGATCAAATACCAATATATCAACTTAAGTATGCAGCGTCATGCTCAATTTTTGCCTAAAATTTCTCCCCTTTTTGACATCAATCAAAAAGAGTAAGATATCAAGAAAAATATATAAAGACTAAGGCATTGAGCAACCATAAGCAAAGTATAGATCTAGTGAAGGCTCAAAATAGAAGTTTTGCATTTATCATGCATAAAAAGATAGGCAATAAGTTTATAAAGTAGCATGGGAAATACAAAAGATTTATCATAATTTTCAATAATGAACATAAATCATGATATCACTACTTATTAAGTCTAACTCCCCCGGAATGAAATGTATTTCATATTCAATAAATTCAAACTTTCATTTGAAGTAAAAACTATGTATTATGAAGATAGCAATTATGCTTTTAAAATTTATCATGCCATGCTTCAAATATTAATTTATTTCATGTAAGTGCTCATGGATACAAATATCAAGAATAATACCAATATTATATCAATATCATCAATATCATAACATGCTTATGAATACAAATATGCTGTCATGCTCAAGTATCAATTTACATACTCATGGATACCAATATATTTCTTAGATACCATTAGTAATATCAATACATGAGCTGCTTATGGATTTTAATTTATGTTCATAGATACCAATTTTTAATTCAACTCTCTCTCCCCCTTTTTGAAATTAATAAAGAAGGTTATCAATAAGCATGTGCAGTCTAATGCAATGTACAACACAAGACAAATAAGCTTTGGACAATTCATCCATTGATTGTGGCCAACAATATTATTTTCATTTGTTTCAGTATGATAAGTATCAGTAAGCTCGGAAACTCATCCTTATCACATATTTCAACATGTCTAATATCCTTATATTATGAAATGATTTTCCATAGATTTGATCAAGGAGAATTTTATTCTTGAGTCAACCATATGCTATGAGCATAAAACAAGTTCAATGCACCTACAATACTTTAATCAGCCGTGTTTCATATTTTTCACTTATGAGCTTCATTAGTGATTGATTTTCTAAATCTCTAGTATGTGCGAATAATATTATATGTTATGCTCTTAAAAAAAATTTAAACCTTAAGTACTTATAACAGTTCATCTAAGGTTATGTTTTTTTTTTTTAAATTTCTTTAGCTATAGTTGAAATATTCACCATGATATGCATAGTTAATATAAACTTTTAGATTATGCATCAAATCTTTAAGGTAGACATATCTATTTATATTATATGAGTTAAGCATGTCTATTATCAGAGCACATTTATAATTATCACTTTATTTCTTTTAGGATTGGCTAACTTAAATTCTATAGGTTGTTGAGTCATTACTAATCCATTTCATTTCAGCATAATTTTAGACTCTTAATAAGAGAATACTTAAGTCTATGGTTTATGCACTAGTCTTTCTTCTTGGTACCCATACTTTCTTGGGTCCGGATGGTTTAACAAGAGATGTTTCTTTTACTTTCCAAACATGTTTAATTTTCACATCTTTCTTCTTTAATGAACATTCGAATTTTATATGTCCTTTCTTCTTACATAGAAAACATGTAGCATGAGTATAAGCATTAAAGGAGGTGTTAGCATAGTTTTTGGAGGCTTTTGTAAAGTACTCCATATAGAGGTTCTTTTTCTTTGTATTTTCAACTCCATTGAACCCTATGCCCTCTTTATTTAAAGACATTCTTTGTGCACCAATCATTCTATCAAAATTTTCCTTTCCTTTAGTGAAGTTGTAGATTATTTTTGTAGAGACTCGAAAAATTATAATAATTAAATAATAGAAAGAAAGGTAAATTAAAAGGAGGATAAAGCAGGGTTCCTCGATGAATGCCCTGGTTTCGTCAACAAGCTCCCATGTAGTGTTTGCCGACGAGTTTCATTGTTTCATTGATGAAAAGATACCGAGAGGGGGGGGGGGTATTTCAGACCCATTGGTTTGTTGACGAGCTCATCACCTTCGTCGACAAACTACCTTCTTCAGTTCATCGAAGAAACCACGTGGCCAGCTACTTATAAATATGGAAAAATTAGACTTTTGGTGTGAATTTCAACTGGGTTCTCTTTCTCTCTCTATATTTTCGGTCCTCTCACATTCTCTCTAAGTTATCGACCCCATTTCTCCCTGTTTCGATGATCAGAAGCTACCACGTCGATTTTGGGGAGATTCTCTACAACCTAACCGGAGCAGAATCTTGGTTTAAGAAGTTTGGGCACCATCCCAAAATCAGGGTAAGTAGAATATTTTAGGGTTTCCATAGTTATCAGGTCTTTCTGAACCCAAATTTTGTATTAGATGTTAATATACTGATGTTTGGGATGATTAAACTAGGGTGTTGAGATTTCAGGGTTTGGGTTTCCAAACACCGAAGACATGGGTTAAGGATCCCAGCGGGTGTTATCTCAGGAACCCAGGTAAAATGATAAATAGTTTATAGGTTAGAAATGTGAGTATGATAATAATTATGGATATTCATTTTATTGAAGGGGGGGAAATATATATATATATATATATATATATATATATATGTATGTGTGTGTGTGTGTGTGTGTGTGTGTGTGTTTCTGTGTGTAATTTCAGGGCATTGAAATTACAAAGATTGCAAGCGTGAAACAGGAAAATAATAAACAGTTCTTAGAAAGTTCGATAAAGGAAATGTGTTATGCCAGTTAAATTAGAAATTTTACCAGTAAAACATAATATTTGAATATGAGTTACAAAGTTTGGTTTTTGAATAAATTAGAGCATGGAAATTACTCTGTATTACAAATGATATTTATTGAGTTTTATTTAATTTGAGTGGCATGAGAAATACTGGAATATTATAGACTTTAATATAGATCTACAGAACCATGATTAAATAGTATCTTATAGAATAATGATTATACAGTTTTTTACATAACCATGGTTATATAGTATCTTATAGAATCATGATTATACAGTATTTTACAGAACCATGATTATATAGTATTTTACAGAATCATGATTATATAGTGTTTTACAGAACCATGATATACAGAGCATAGAACCATGACATACAGAAATACATATTATACAAAATTACAGTTATTACAACGTCATGGTTAATACAAAGATTTATAGCATCATGATAAATACAGTTGATATAGAATCATGGTAAAATAGATAGATGTTATATAGAAATAGTATTATATAGTATCAGACCCTGATGGAACAGAGCAGTTTACAGAGCATGATATCGTAGCTATACAGTATAGACAGTGCAACCATACGTCTCAGATATAGTATGGTATTGTCGATTGTGCCATAGGTAGAGTAGAGGACTCCCTCGTGTCCAGACTAGGTGGAGTAGGCCTTTCGTGCTATAGGTATATACAGACATATGCATACAGTTAGACTAGCACTGGTAGGCCAACTAGTGTTCAGTCTTGCGTACGGACCGCACAACCCTGTCATAAAGGGTTAAATCATGACATATGGCCATCTAGGGAAGTTTTCAGAATTATAAACATACAGTATACACAGAAAACAGAGATTACCTATTATAGTTAGAAGTATGATTGAATAGATAACTCAGAAATTCTGTATTTTAAAGGACATAGGTGTGGGTTATTATACATATACTTTTACATGATATCTTATTTACAGTTTTAAATACAAGATATGTTGCGAATAAACTCATATGTCACACACTAGTAATAACATGTTTCTCATTATTGAGAGGTGTCTCACTCTAGTGTTATGAACATTTCAGGTAACCCAGAGAGATGTGCAGGGCCGACTCAGATATAGAGGAGGCGGCTGAGTCGGCATAGTCTTGGGGTGAGTCTTGGGCAAAGTAGTAGAGCCTCAGCGCTTTGGAATTTTCAAGGAATGATGTGTATGTGTATGTGTGTGTGTGTGTGTGTGTGTGTGTGTGTGTGTGTGTGTGTGTGTGTATGTGTATGGAGGATCTGTAGCACTCTGGTATTGTGTATTTTGGGATATGGTTTGGATATATATATGTTTTCCATTGCATAGATATTATACGGAGAATGCACAGGATACCACGACACCCGCTCTGGGTCGTGATGATGAAAGATATCTATATATAGGGTATTAGAGTTATGATATATAGTTTGACAACATTTATATAAAAAAAAATATGGTTAGAAATTTTGGGTCGTTACAATTTGGTATCAGAGCCTAGGTTGCTAGGTTCGGTAGACGATAGAGTACAACAGAAAATAATACCAGAGCATGGGAATAGATCGGGAATTTAGTGAGTCAATGTTGGGGAAATTAAGATGAGTATTTAGGGTTTTGTTCCATGATTAGGAAGCAGGATTTCCATAGTGGTTTCTATGTCTTTCCTGGGGTGACGATTTCAGGAAAGTCATAGTAAACTATTGTCAGGTTGTGTTTCTCAATTACTGGACTAAATCTTAAATTGAGAATAAAGATGATAGGTTGGTTGAGGATATAAGATTTCAGTTAGATAAATATGTTAGTTATATTATTAAAATAGGGTCCTCAGACTATGTTTATCTTATTTTAAGGATGAACCTTGAGGGTAGCAGTGCCCATGCCAGTGGTGATGATGGTGCAGACCCCTCTGGTGCGGGTGGTGGTGATTCAGATGCAGTTCTGCGTAGTGTGGCTCAACATGTTATAGCTCAGATTGCATGGAGCTCTAGAGGGCAGGGAGGCATACCGATAGATCAGGATTGTACCATTGAGAAGTTTATTAAAATGAATGCTCAAACATTTTTAGGAGGATTCGATCCTGTTGTGGCTAAAAATTGGACGCAAGAGATCGAGAAAATAGGGACAGTGCTCCACTGTATGGATGAACTGAGGGTTCTTTATGCTACCTATAAATTAACAAGTGAGGCTGAGAGATGGTGGACAGTTACGAGATTATTGGAGGAGCAGAGACATGTACCAGTGGCTATGACTTGGTGCTGATTTAAAGAAATCTTCTTTGATCATTATTTTCCTGCCACTGTCAGAGAGGCTAAGGTAATAAAATTTGTAAAATTGACTCTGGGAAGTCTCACAGCCCAGCAATATGCGGCAAAGTTCATTGAGCTATCACGCTTTGCCCCCTACATCATCCCAAATGAGGTGAAAAGGGTGAGGATGTTTGAGAGGGGCTTGAGGCAAGATATCTTCAAGCAGGTGGCAGTCCTAAAAATGGAGGATTTATCTGAATTGGTGGATAGGGCCACCGTAGCAGAGGAGAGTGAACAGAAAGATGCGTGGACCCCGAGTTAGAGAAAGAGACCCACGCCTTCGGGTTTCCAGGCAGGGTCCAGCCGAGGCCTTTGGAGAGGAGATAGATATGGCATAGCTCAAAGACAGAAGAGAGGAGATCATGGGTACTAGGGTGAGCAGACATACCCTATTTGCCACATATGTTGTAGGAGACATACGGGAGTATGCCAGTTAGGAAACAATGTTTGCTACAGATGTGGTAGACCTGGACATGTAGCACGAGAGTGTCATTGGCCACCAACCAGTGCACCAATCCCTAGATAGATCTGAAGATATAATTAGGCACCCAAGGGTGGTGGTCAGTAGAGGAATACAGCACCAGCGAAGGTTTATACATTGACGCCGAGAGACATTGAGACTGCCGGAGACGTCGTGATAGGTATTCTTACTACTTTACCATATAAAATTGTTATTTTGTTTGACACATGTGCCACCCATTTCTTTGTATCGTCGGGATATGTCAAACTATCTGGGGCTGGGACACAAATGTTAGATGTTGAGTTTTCAGT
This sequence comes from Malania oleifera, assembly GCF_029873635.1. Classification (NCBI taxonomy): domain Eukaryota; kingdom Viridiplantae; phylum Streptophyta; class Magnoliopsida; order Santalales; family Ximeniaceae; genus Malania; species Malania oleifera. The sequence goes on from NC_080422.1 coordinate 10,765,656, forward strand.
AGTCGCACTGATTGAAGCAGTAGTGAGGTGTAGAAGGGTGCTTAGAAGCTTTCCAGTGGGTATTTAGGAGAAAGTATTACCAGCTGACCTAGTGGTATTAGATATACATGGATTTGATGTGATATTGGGAATGAATTGGTTGGCAGCTAATTACGCCAACATTAATTGCCATAAAAAATAAGCGATCTTTAGACCCCCAAGTGAGCAACAATTCAGATTCATGGGATCACGTGTGTGCGCCTTGCCACAACTGGTGTCGTCTAGTCAGGCAAGGAGGCTGCTTCAGAGTGGTTGCCAGGGGTATATTGCCTATATAAAGGAAATGCCAAAGGAAGAATTGAAACAAGCTGTCTGTAGTCACACCGACTGGAGTAGTAGTGAGGTGTAGAAGGGTGCTTAGAAGCTTTCCAGTGGGTATTCAAGAGAAAGTATTACCAGCCAACCTAATGGTATTAGATATGCAGGGATTTGATGTGATATTGGGAATGAACTGGCTGACAGCTAATTACGCCAGCATTGATTGCCATTAAAAATAAGTGATCTTCAAACCCCCAGGTGAGCAGGAATTCAGATTCATGAGATCACTTGTGCGCACCTCACCATAGCTGGTGTCAGCTATTCAAGCGAAGAGGCTGCTTCAGAGTGGTTGCCAGGGGTATATTGCCTATATAAAGGAAATGCCAAAGGAAGTGTTGATTAAGGTGTAATCCCAAGAGGGGGGTGAATTGGATATTAAAAAAAAAATAATCCATTTAATTTCCTTTTACACACTTCTTATAAGTTTACCAACTACTTTTAGTTGCTCAATTATGTGTGAGTGTGGCAATCCTGTTTATGCATGCAATATATTCAATTTAAATATAACACGGAAAATAAAGAGTAAAAGGAAGAGAGAAGACAAACGCGATTTTACGAGGTTCATCCGACTTGGCCTACGTCCTCGCCTTGAGCAACCACTCAAGGATTCACTAAAAACCCTGATCCTTAAAGTGGGACGGAGCTTTCCTTACAAACCACTGCTTATAAGAGGTACAACTCCCTCCTTATCCGCTGCTCACAAGAGGTACAGCTTCCTCCTCAAACCCGGTTCGCAACCCGAACCGTGTTTACAATGAAATCTGAAAATAACACTCAAAACAATGCTTCTAACAAAAGCTTGTGAGTACAATTCAATTTCCTAGTACATTAACATATGATATAACTTGAAGCTCAAGAATGTATGAAAAACGATACAATCTTTTGATGTATGATATGTGTCAACACACAAATTCGTAATTAATCAAAACTCCTAAGTGAAAATATATTTGGAATGCTTTGGAGTCCACTAGGGTTTTGGATTCACTTTGTAAAGATGCACAAGTATATTTGAAGTGAGCTATTTAACAAAAATTTGACTTGAACACAACTCAATCAAAAATCACAAATTTTTCCTTCAAGTTCCAATATTTTAATCAAAGTAGGTTTTTCAATAAGAAGCCCAATGAACAATATATATGAATATGTGTTTATGTACTTCTTGAATCGCAAATCAATCAACCAAGCTAACAAGTTTTTCTCAAAACATGATCTTTTCAAAAATCAGTTTTTATATGTGAATACACACTCAAGATCAAAACCTCTTTCTAATGATAAACACGTAAAGAGATGAGAGGTTCTTGAAAAGTAATAACTTGACAGATCAAACCTTAATATTGGATTAAAGTTTAGTTGGATGAATGAAAGCCCTTTTGATTTCAGTAGCGATTTTCCCAACGAAGATGGAAGAAGATTGAAGTGCAGAAAATCGGCTCTAGGGTTTAAGTCTTGCAATGAGATGTATATCTTTCTTGTTGTGTCTCTTAGCTTATATTCTAGGGTTTAGATATTCATAATATATATTATATTACCCTTAGAATTAATCTCAGCTATTGGATCAACAAGATACTTCTCGTGTCTTTTTAATAAAGAACTGATTTTTAGGCTTTCCCGCGAGTTCAAGCAACCAAACTCGACTTCAGGCTCCTGAAGTGTCAACTTCAGGCGCTTGAGGTTCCAAGGTCAGGCAACCGAAGAGCCTCAGCCAGGTTCTGTCATCTCCATTTAATTCTTCAGGCGACTGAACTTAATCTTCAGGTAATCGAAGAAATTCTTCAGGCTACTGAGGTTTGAGTTCAGGCGACCGAAATCCCCATTTTCTCAAATTTTCATTTCTAATTAAAAAATCTGCTTGGCTCATTTTCTTGGGTCTTTCATAAAATATATTTTTCATGATTTTGAAAACATTTCAAGGTTCATGAGAGTTCCCTAATGATTTACATAGAATGCATAAATCCTAAAACTATTCTAAGTTATAATGAGCCTCAAATTAAATCATATGAAAATGTTAATACATGAGTTCTAAATACCCTTTCCCAAGATATTCTTGAACTTTTCCGCTTGCATCTTGATTCCCGTACTCTTTGAGTTCCATGGATCTTGCCAAGATTTGTTAACTTTCCGTGCATGCTTAGTATAGGTCCTGTTCACAAACTCAATACACAGATCAAATATCAAGTGATTTGTCATTATCAAAACAAGATTGGACTCGTAGAGTCAACAGGAAGGATTGAAACAAGCTGATATTCTGGTAGTTAGAGAATTTTCAAATGGTTTTTTGGAAGAATTACCTAATATACCACTTGATCGAGAAATAGAATTTGCCGTGTATCTACTACCAAGATTGGCATCGATATCTAAAGCACCCTACAAAATGGCTCAAGTTGAACTAAAAGAATTGAAAGACCAGTTGTAGGAGTTGTTGGATAAGGGGTTTATAGACCTAGAGTGTCGCCTTGGGGAGCACCAGTCTTGTTTGTAAAGAAGAAAGATGAGACCATGAGGATATGCATTGATTATAGAGAAATAAATAAAGTGGCAGTTAAGAATAAATATCCTCTTCCCAAAATTGATGATTTATTTGATTAGCTCCAGGAGACCCAGGTTTACTCCAAGATTAACCTGCGATCGGGATATCATCAGGTGAAAGTTAAAGCCGAGGACGTTTTGAAGACAACTTTCCAAACCAGGTATGGGCACTACGAGTGTTTGGTAACGCCGTTCGGATTGACTAATGCACTAGCAGTGTTTATGGACCTAATGAATTGGGTGTTCCATCAGTATTTGGACCAGCTTGTTGTGGTATTTATTGATGATATACTGGTCTACTTGAAGAGTTTTGAGGAGCACGAGAATCATCTGAGGCTGGTATTGCAGGTATTGAGGGAAAAGAAATTGTACGCCAAATTTAAGAAATGTGAATTCTGGCTGAGGCAAGTTACTTTTCTCGAGCATGTGATCTCGGGGTATGGCATATCAGTAGACCCAAGAAAAATAGAAGTAATGGTAAATTGGGTGAGATCAGGGAACATTCAGAAGGTCAGGAGTTCCTAGGTTTGGCAGGGTACTACAGGTGTTTTTTGGATGGTTTTTCCAAGTTATCGGGTCCATTGACACGACTCATAAGGAAAAATATGAGAATTGATTGGACTGATGAGTGTGAGCAGAGCTTCTAGTAATTGAAGTGGCAGTTGGTACATGATTTAGAGTTAGCTGCAGTGGTATATGCTTTAAAGATCTGGAGGCATTATTTTTATGGTAGGAAATGTGAGATCTTCACTGACCACAAAATTTTGAAGTATTTCTTCACCCAGAAAGAACTGAATGTGAGGAAAAGAAGATGATTATAGCTCATTAAAGATTAGGATTGCACTATTAGCTACCACCAAAGAAAAGAAATTGTGGTAGCTGATGCTTTGAGCCGAAATTAGTGGGAGCAGCATTGCCAACAGTTGAGATTCAACCTCTGATTCAGATGGGCTTGGAGAGGCATAATGTAGAGCTAGTAGGGGATGATCACCAGACATTTATTGCCAACCTAGTGTTACAGCCTACCTTACTGTAAAAGATTAAATCGGCTTAGAGGAATGACGTAGAATTGGTAGAATTGATAGTTAAAGTACAGGATAGTCAGGGGGAGGAGTTTAATATTTTAGAAGATGGAGCTCTGAGGTTCCGAGTCAGACTGTGCGTACTCAGAGATGCTGAAATTAAGAGGACTATATTAGAGGAGGCGCACAGATCTTTATACATAGTTCATCCTGGCAGTACTAAAATGTATCAGGACCTTCGGGAGTCATTTTGGTGGAGCGGTATGAAGAAAGAGATAGCCGATTTTGTGGAGCATTCTTTGATGTGCCAGCAAGTAAAGGTTGAGCACCAGAGATCGGTAGGATAGTTGTAGCGACTCCACATCCTTGAATGGAAATGGGATCATATATCCATGGATTTGGTTACAGAGTTGCCGCCGTCATTGCATGGAAAAAATGCCATTTAGGTGGTCGTTGATCAATTAATGAAGATGACTCATTTCCTCCCAATTAAGATCAACTACTCTATGAACAGACTGGTAGAGTTATACATTTAGGAGATTGTTCGATCTCATGGCATGCCAGTATCTATAGTTTTAGACCAAAACCCACAATTTACATCACGATTTTGATAAGCTTGTAGGAAGCTTTGGGGTCTCAATTAGCATTCAGCACAACTTTTTATCCTCAAACTGATGGGAAGATAGAAAGGATGATCCAGATACTTGAGGATATGTTACGAGCATGTGTGCTGGATTTTGGGGGTAATTGGACCCAGTATATGTCGATGGTAGAATTTGCATATAATAACAGTTACCAGACTAGCATCAAGATGACACCGTATAAGGCATTATATGGTAGAAGGTGCCGTTCTCCACTACACTAGGATGAAAGGCAAGTTTTGGGTCCAAAATTAGTGCAGCAAGCGTATAATAAAGTCCGATTTATTAGAGACAGATTCAGTGTAGCTTAGAGTTGGAAGAAAAGCTATGCAGATACTCATTGCCAAAAGTTGGAGTTTGATGTGGGAGATCAGATATTTCTAAAAGTAGCACCATTGATAGGAGTTATGAGGCTTGGAAGGAAGGGTAAGCTGAGTCGTAGGTTTTATTACCTATTTAAGATACTTGAGAGAGGGGGTTCAGTCGCTTACAGGTTAACTTTACCACCAGCTCTGTCCAGAATTCATGATGTATTTCATGTTTCCATACTGAGAAAATACGTCCCAAATCCCTCCCACGTGATCAGTTACGAAGAGATAGAGCTTAGAGATACTTTAGCATATGAAGAAATACCAGTACAGATACTGACCAGAAAAGAACAAGAGTTGCGTACCAAGAAAAATTCATTAGTAAAAGTCCTATGGAGAAATCATGCAGTGGAGGAGGCCTCATGGGAGCTAGAATAGGAGATGCGACAGAAATACCCACATTTGTTCAGTGGGGACCAGTATTAGATAGAGAAGAAACAACTATAGCTCAGATAAAGTAAGTTTTGTTTGACATCGTTTATATAGTACAGAGTAATGGATGTATAAGTTGTATTTTAAGTTATAGGATAGGTAGTGTTTTGGTTTTGGGAGAATTTTATTTTATGAGTATATTTTTAATCTCCCAGAACCATAATTGTAACCACAGTATTCCTCCGCCATAAGTGAGGGTAATTAATAAAATAAGTAGTCAATTTTCCTCAAAGGATGGTGTATAGCGCAGATAGCAAAATTCGAGGACGAAATTTTATAAGGAAGGGAGAATGTAGAGATCCAAAAATTATAATAATTAAATAATAGAAAGAAAGGTAAATTAAAAAGAGGATAAAGTAGGATTCGTCGACAAATGCCCTGGTTTTGTCGACGAGCTCCCATGTAGTATCCGTCGACGAGTTTTAGTGTTTCATCAACGAAGAGGTACAGAGAGGGAGGTATTTCGGACCCATTGGTTCGTCGACGAGCTCATCACCTTCATCGACGAAACCACATGGTCAGCCACCTATAAATATGGAAAAATCAGATTTTGGGCAAGAATTTCAGTTGGGTTCTCTTTCTCTCACTAGATTTTCAATCCTCTCACCTTCTCTCTAAGATTTCGGCCCTATTTCTCCCCGTTTCAACGATCAAAAGCTACCATGTTGATCCGGGGGAGATTCTCTACAACCTAGCCGGAGCAAAATCTTGGTTTGAGAAGTTTGGGCACTATCCCAAAATCAGAGTAAGTAGGATATTTTAGGGTTTCCATAGTTATTAGGTCTTTCTGAACCCAGATTTTGTATTTGATGTTGATATACTTGTAAGAACCCAACTTGAGTAACGTAGATTAAATAATTAAGAAAAAGGCAAAAAGGTCATTTGAACAGGCTTAATTGACGAAGCCATTGTTCTCATCGACGAAGGCCCTCGTATTGTTCAGCAACAAAATTCAGAGGTTCGTCGATGAAGAGATACTAAGAGATTCTGGGAAATTCTGAATCTCAAGTTTGTCGACAAAGCCACCGCGACGTCGATGAACTCCCTTCTTTGACTCATCGAAGAAGGTGCCGTTTCATCAACGAGGTTGGCTGAGTCAAAGGGGCTATAAATATCATCCTTCATTGCTTAGTCGCTAAGAAAGCTAAATTCTTCTCTCTCTCTCTCTCTCTCTCTCTCTCTCTCTCTAGAACTAGTGGAATCTCTCATTCTCTCTTCAATTTTTCGCTGTTCATCCTTTGATTCAACGATCTGACGTTACTAAGTGGATCAGGGGAGGAATCTCTTCGAGAATAGTGGATCGAATCTTCATTTCAAGGATTTTCGGGTTTTGGCCAAAAATTGAGGTAAAAGTTCGATTTCATTTTTGTTTTGGTAAATATGTAGTAGTAAGAATTATAGTGAAGTATAGTACTTTGATGTTTAGGTTTTGGGAACTCAATTTGTTGTTTTGGAGCTATAGAGTTCGTGTTTTTGTATTCGGGTTAAGGTAAAGAGATTCTGTTTATATCAGTTATTTTTGAAATCAGAATCGGTAAACATGTAGTTTACGATTGTATGTATGTTTTGGCTACTTATTTTGAAAAATCTATCAAGTGAAAATATGGGATTTCGGGTTATTGGTTTAGATAAATTTGGGGGTTTCAAGTATCATTTCTATTTTATTGGAAAATCGTATGTTGTATAAAACTGTAGTATTGAGATAATTGTACCTATATTTGTATTAAACTGTATTCTCGAAATGGAAAATGATATGATTTTTTGTATACCAAATAAGTGTGGAATGAACTGTTGTATGTAAAATGTTTCAAGTGTGTGAAACAACCATGATGGCTAATTACCATAAACTGAGAGGTATAGGAACATGAGTTCCAAAATTATTCCAGGTTTTGTGAAATTTGCCACGTCTCGGCTAATTACCATGGACAAACGCCATATCTCGGCTAAATACCATGGGTAAGAGTATCCTGCTCTATATCTGAGGGTGTGAAATATCACCTGATCTTTTCGGTTGGCCACCGATGGGTGTGAGTTGACACCGTAGTGGCAATGATATCTCTGTGGGGCTTCGGCTAATGCCAGGTTATCGGGTGCTCGTATTAGCAAAGTTATTGCTTTGAGGCTTTGGTTATTGTAGGGTATCGGGTGCTTGAGGGTGATGACACTGACTGTATATTTGGTATCGTATGTACTAGAACTGGATTGTGAAAATACTGGAACTGTTTTTGTGTTATGTTTTATGTCGAAATAACACTCATATGGCACACACTGATATAACCTGTTTTTTTCCTTACTGAGAGGTGTCTCACCCCGAATATATAAATATTTTTATAGGACTTTCGAGAAGTCGAAACCAGCATCCTAGCGTTCGGGAGCATGGGTGTCAGTTAGCTACGTATAGTACTTGAGTAAGTACTTATTTTTCAATCGGGTCATCATTGTTGGGTTTTGGAGACACTTGGGGTATGTACAGTATTTAGAGCGTAGACTCTAGTCATGTATAGACTCTGGTATGGTATGTTGTATGTATTAGAAAGAATATTTTTGTTGTGTATTTGAGGCGTATGTATGTGTATGTGAATGTGTATAGGGTTGCGTGTTCCCACAGGGTCGGACCCTCATTTAGTGTAGTATCATGTATGTTTTAATTGATACAGAGAGATGTTAGGTTACTAAATTCATACCTGGGGCCCATCTATGGGTTCGAGGCGTGACAATATGGTGTTTGGGATGATTAAACTAAGGTGTTGTGATTTCGGGGTTTGGGTTTCCAAATACCGTAGGCATGGGTTAAGGATCCCAATGGGTGTTATCTCAGAAACCCAGGTAAAATGATAAATAGTGTATAGGTTAGAAATGTGAGTATGATAATTATTTTGGATATTCAATTGATTGACAAGGTGAAATATATATATATATATATATATATATATATATATATATATATATATCTGTGTGTGTGTGTAATTTTAGGGCGTTGAAATTACGAACGCTGCAAGCATGAAACAGGGAAATAATAAACAGTTCTCAGAAAGTCCGGTAAAGGAAATATGTTATGCCAGTTAAATTAAAAATTTTACCAGTAAAACATAGTATTTGAATATTTACGAAGTATGATTTTTGAATAAATTATATATTGAGTTTTATTTAATTTGTGTGGCATGAGAAATACTGGAATATTACAGACTTTAATATAGGTCTACAGAACCATGATTATATAGTATCTTACAAAATAATGATTATATAGTATTTTACATAACCATAATTATATAGTATCTTACAGAATCATGATCATACAATATTTTACAGAACCATGATTATACAATATTTTACAGAATCATGATTATATAGTATTTTACAGAACCATGATATACAGAGCATAGAATCATGACATACAGAAATACATATTATACAAAATTACAGTTATTACAACATCATGGTTAATACAAAGATTTGTAGCATCATGGTAAATATAGTTGATATAGAATCTTTGTAAAACAGATAGATGTTATATAGAAATAGTATTATATAGTATCATACTTTGATGGAACAGAGCAGTTTACAGAGCACAGTATCGTAGCTATACTGTATAAATAGTACAACAATATGTCTCAGATAGAGTATGGTATTGTCGATCGTGCCACAAGTAGAGTAAAGGGCTCCCTGGCATCTGGACCAGGTGGAGCGGACCTTTCGTACTATAGGCATATACATACATATGGATACAATTAGACTAGCACTAGTAGGCCAACCAGTGTTTAGTCTCACCTACGAGCCACGCAACCTTGTCATGAGGGGTTAAATCATGACATACAACCATACAGAGAAGTTTTCAGAATTATAAACATACAGTATACACAGAAAACAGAGATTATCTATTATAGTTAGAAGTATGATTGAATAGATAACTTAGAATTTATGTATTTTAAATGACATAGGTGTGGGTTATTATACAGATACTTTTACATGATAACTTATTTACACTTTAAAATATAGGATATGTTGCGAATAAACTCATATGTCTTACACTGGTAATAACATGTTTCTCCTCATAGAGAGGTGTCTCACCCCAGCGTTATGAACATTTCAGTTAACCTAGAGAGACGTGCAGGGCCGGCTCAAAGATAGAGGAGGTAGCTGAGTTAGCATAGTCTTGGGGTGAGTCTTAGGGTGAGTACTAGAGCCTCAGCATTTTGGAATTTTTGGGGAATGATGTTTATGTGTGTAAATATATATATATATATATATATATGTGTGTGTGTGTGTGTGTGTGTATGGAGGATCTATAGCAATCTGGTATTGTGTATTTTGGGATATGGTTTGGATATATATATATATATATATATATATATATATATATATATATGTTTTCCGCTGCATAGATATTATACAGAGAATGCACAGGATACCACAACACCCGCTTTGGACCGTGATGATGACATATATCTATATACAGGGTATCAGAGTTATGATATATAGTTTGACAACATTTATATAAAAGAAAAAAAATGGTTAGAAATTTTGGGTCGTTACAATTTTAGTTTGATCTTCAATTTGTCTTTTAAGATCATAGATTTCTGAATTTTGTATATTTTTGCCCTTTTCTTGTAGCTTTTCTTGCTTTTGAGACATCTTGGTAATTTTATTTTCTAGTTCATAAATATATGTCCTTTTCATTATCCATGGAAGTTTTGGACTTTAGAACTTCTAGTTCTTTTATTACCTTTTCATTCTTACTTTCTAATTTCTTGGTTTTTAAGTGTTTTTCTCTTTCAGCAAGTTTTAGAGATTCCAACTCTTTCATTACTCTTTCATTCATGTTTTTTAATGATTTATATCTTTTAGTCACATTAACTAAGATCTTATGTACCTTGAATAGTTCATTTTGAAGTTTTTCATAAGATGGTATACTTTCATCATTGGATTCAACAGATGAATCATTGCAAGAGTCATTAATTGATTCGGATGAGAAGCTTTCCTCATTGTCCCATGCCATATAGCAAGCAACCTCTTGGTCACTTGATTCATTATCTAAACTACTTATACTCATATTATCCCAAGTAGTTGCTTTCATTGCCTTTTACCTTTTCTTTCTGGAATCTGATTTTAAGTTCCGGATTTTTCTCGTATATTTATTCTTTCTTCTAAGAATGTTTGCAAGTTTCTTAGATATGAAGGCTATTTCTTTTTTCATCCATTTTTTCTTCATCTTCATCACTAGAGTTTTCATTTGAAGCTTTAAAATCAATTGATTCTTGAGATTTAGTTTTCCACTTTTTTCATTCATAGACATCTCATATGTGAGAAGGGATCCTATGAGTTCATCTAGAAATGTATTTTTGAGATTTCTTCCTTCCGTAATTGCTGTAGCTTTAGGTTCCTATATTAGAGGAAGTCCTCTAAAGATTTTTCGGATCATTTCATAAATTGAGTATGTTTTTCCTAAGGCATTGAGAGAGTTTATAATATGTGTAAACCTTATATACATATTTGTTATGATTTCATCTGGGTTCATCTTGAAAGCCTCAAACTCGCTTGTGAGCATGTCAATTCTACTATCTCTAGCATCTATAGTTCCTTCATAGGTTACTTCTAATTTGTCCCAAATTTCTTTGGCTGACTTACATGCCATGACCCTACTAAACTCATTAGCATATAAGACACAATATAGTGCATTCATAGCACTAGAGTTTACTTGCATTGTTTTGTAATCAATGTCGGTCAAGTATTTTTCTTCTTTAGGAATTTATTTTCCATCTATGGTTTTAATAGGAATGTAGTCACCATGTGTGACAACCTTCCATACTTTCCAATCCATGGTTTGGATATATATCCTCATTCTTTGTTTCCAAAATGTATAATTTAAACCACAAAAGATAGGAGGCCTAGTTGAGGATTGACCCTCTCCAAAGGGAGCTACTCCTCGGTGTGCCATATAGATCTCTATGTAGATACTTGTTAGGATTAGCTACAACCCCTCTCTGATACCAAGTGAAAGTTGAGATGTAGTCCCAAGAGGAGGGGTGAATTGGGTTATTTAAAATTTTCTTTTAATTCTTTTCAAGAATTCTTTAACCACTTGTTACTTTACCAATCACACAACATAAGCTTATTTACTTATTCAATCCACAAACCAATACTTAACACAAGTAATCAAAACTCAATCAACCAAGAACTAATCAACAACTTTAAATTAAACAACCAAAGATACCAACTCAAGATATAATATGCAGCTTCTTGGCAATTCTCAGTTTTTACAAGAATTCAAGATATTTTCTTGCAGCCCTATGAATATATGTAAGCCCTATGTTGATGGATTTGATTTCTCAATATCATGCTTAATGTGAAATCCATCACTCCTTCAAAAAACTTGGACTTTGAATAAACTTTCAGTTAATTAGTCTTGGGTGTTAACTAATCAACGTACTCCCTTAAGGTTTCCGCAATTTGTATTGATCAACCAACGTACTTCCTTTTGGTTTCCGCAAATCCCAAAATCAAATTAATCTTTAGTTTATTTGATATCCAATCCACGCAGTGTATATGATCGAAAATTAAAATCAACCTTGCAGTTAATATATGCTGAAAACTAAAGAGAGTAAGGAAGGAGAGTGACACCATGTTTTTTACGAGGTTCAGCTTTTCCCCAACTAATGTCCTCGCCTTTGGCCAATACCACCAAAGGATTCCACTATACCGTTCCTTTCCGAGTGGAACAAATCGTTACAAGCGATACCCCACACTCAAACACTCCTTCAATAGGAAAGAGCAACGCCTCTCCAAGTGATACCCCACACTCGGTTAGTACAATTTCAAACACTAGATACTTCAATATTTAAATATTAAACTGAAATAAGATTGAAGCTCTAGTAAGATTTCACCTATATCTCTAGATGATGATCAGCAATAGAAATCAGAGTAGGATGGATCAGCACATCAGTATTCTCAACAAATCAGATTTTGCAATGAGTGATCAAGAGAGAGCTTTGATAGCAAGATAACTTTCAGCAAAATTTTCAATTCTTGGTATTTTTTTGTTATAATTTGATTTGCAAAACCATGTATTTATAGGCTTAGAAAAGTAATTTCGTGTTGCCTAAGATTACTTGGAGTATCTGCCAAGTTTTTATAAATTTTAGGGCACAAGAAACCTTTATTTGAAATTTAAATCATTTAAAATTTCTAATCGTTAACAGTGTTTAAACGACTGAAGTATCGGGTTCAGTCTTCCGATGTTCCTTAACACACTTATAAATTTGAACTAGACACAAGGTTAGACGACTGAACTGAGGGTTCAGTCTTCTGAATTCCTAGATCAGACAACTGAACTGAGGGTTCAGTCTTTTGAGGGTGTACTACTTCTTCTGTATTTCTTCAAAAAAAATTTTAGTAGACTCAACTAATTATTCAGTCTTTTGAGGAAATTCTTCAATAGACAGAACGAAATCTTCAGTCTTCTAAGGATGCACCTCAGTCGTCTGGGCTGACCAAATTCAGATTTTTCATTTTTAGTTTTCAAAAATCCTTTTTACTCTCTTGCTTTGATTTCTTATAAAACATTTTTTGGGATTTTAAATACGGTCTCTAAGTCAATGAATAACCCTATAACAACTTTCAACCTATTTCCATAAGATATTTAAAACATGAAGTACTTACATCATATTTCTTAAAGCCTATAACTCTAAGCTTTGAGGTCTTCCATGATATTTTTGCTTTCACTCCATCTTGTCTTCAAGTTTCAATATACTTTGGCAAGTTCTCTTTAACATTGATGCTCTCATGATCTTCAAGCTTTATTAGATCATCTTTCTTTGGAATATAAGCTTTTATTGATATTTGTGAGCCCTTGACTTTGTATTCTCTTTCTTGAGTCCTGTCACATCATTACTTAACCAAATATGTTAAGTTCCTCTAATTTGTTACCATCAAAACAAGATTTTAAGTCTTGTAAGGCCAACACATACTCTGACTCAATATTGCCCTTTTTATAATGTTGACTCTACGAGTCCAATCTTGTTTTGATAATGACAAATCACTTGATCTTTGATCTGTGCATTGAGTTTGTGAACAGGACTTACACTAAGCATGCACGGAAAGTCAACAAATCTTGGCAAGATCCATGGAACTCAAAGAGTACGGGAATCAAGATGCAAGTGGCAAAGTTCAAGAATATCTTGGGAAAGGGTATTTAGAACTCATGTACTTACATTTTCATTTGATTTAATTTGAGGCTCATTATAATTTAGAATGGTTTTAGGATTCATGCATTTCATGTACATCATTAGGAAACTCTCATGGACCTTGAAATTTTTTCAAAATCATGAAAAATATGTTTTATGAAAGACCCATGAAAAGGAGTCAAGCAAATTTTTAGTTAGATATGAAAATTTGAGAAAATGGGGACTTCGGTCGCCTGAACTTAAACCTCAGTAGCCTGAAGAATTTCTTCGGTTGCCTGAAGATTAAGTTCAGTCACTTGAAGAATTAAATGGAGAAGACAGAACCTGGCCGAGGCTCTTCGGTCGCCTGACCTTGGAACCTCAGGCGCCTGAGTTGACACTTCAGGAGCCTGAAGTGGAGTTTGGTTGTCTGAACTCGCGGGAAAGCCTAAAAATCAGTTGTTTATTAAAAAGACACGCGAAGTATCTTATTGATCCAACGGCTGAGATTAATTCTAAGGGTAATATACTATATATTATGAATATCAAAACCCTAGAATAATAGACAAGACACATAATAAGAAAAATATACATCTCATTGCAAGTCTTGAACCCTAGAGTTGATTCTCTACACTTCAATCTTCTTCCATCTTCTTTGGGAAAATCTCTACTGAAATCAAAGGGGCATTCATTTATCCAACTAAACCTTAATCCAGTATTAAGGTTTGATCTTTCAAGTTATTACTTTTCAAGAACCGCTCATCTCTTTACGTGTTTATCATTAGAAAGATGTTTTGATCTTGAGTATGTATTCACATATAAAAACTGATTTTTGAAAAGATCATGTTTTGAGTAAAACTTGTTAGCTTGGTTGATTGATTTGTGATTCAAGAAGTATATAAACACATATATATATTGTTCATAGGGCTTCTTATTGAAAAACCTATGTTGATTAAGATATTGGAACTTGAAGGAAAACTTTGTGGTTTTTGTTGAGTTATATTCAAGGCAAAGTTTTGTAAACCTACGTTGATTAAAATATTGGAACTTGAAGGAAAACTTTGTGGTTTTTGTTGAGTTGTATTCAAGGCAAAGTTTTGTTAAATAGCTTACTTCAAATATACTTGTGCATCTTTACAAAGTGAATCAAGAACCCTAGTTGACTCCAAAGCTTTCCAAATATATTTTCACTTGGGAATTTTGATTTAAAAAAAAAAAAAAGGATTTGTGTGTTGAGGCATATCATACATAAAACGAGTTTATCGTTTTCATACATTTACGACCTTCAAGTTATATCATATGTTAATGTGCTAGGAAATTGAATTGTACTCACAAACTTTTGTTAGAAGCATTATTTTGAGTGTTATTTTCAGATTTCATTGTAAATACGGATCGGGTTGTGAACCGGGTGTGAGGAGGAAGCTAGACCTCTTGTGAGCAGTGGATAAGGAGGGAGTTGTACCTCTTGTAAGCAGCGGTTTGTAAGGGAAGTTCCGTCCCACTTTAAGGAACAGGGTTTTTAGTGAATCCATGAGTGATTGCTTAAGGCGAGGACGTAGGCCAAGTCAGCTGAACCTCGTAAAATCGCGTTTGTCTTCTCTCTTCCTTTTACTCTTTATTTTCCGCGTTATATTTAAATTGAGTATATTGCATGCATAGATAGGATTGCCACACACATACATAATTGAGCAACAAGAAGTAGTTGGCAAATTGATAAGAAGTGTGTAAAAGGAAACTAAGTGGCTTAATTTTTTTTATATCCAATTCACCCCCCCTCTTGGGATTACACCTTAATCAACATATAGTAAATATGCCTATATATGCCTAGAAGATACAACCTGATTTGTAAGACTAGCGTCATTATGCCATCACATACACATGCGACATGTTTCCCCCCATGATTGGTTGTGCGGCCTGAAAGCTGCATCTAGAAAATAGTCGGCCGACTAATGTTAAGTCAAACATATAAGTAGTACGATGGTGTCTAATCTCTCTCTCTCTCTCTTGCTCTTGCTCTCTCTCTCTCTCTCTCTCTCTCTCTCTCTCTCTCTCTCTCTCTCTCTCTCTTTGTGTTCCCGAAGGCTGAGTCTTTCGGAATACTCCGTCAGATGGGGCCTCAGAATCACTCCTTCAGGGAGTACTTTACCCAAGCCCACCAGTTGCCTTTCCCATCCACACTCTATCTGGGTAGTGTGGTTGCACCTCTACATACATATAGTTATGGTACCGTGCTCTAAACATAAGATCATCATAACAGGGCCCTACTATCATATATGGCAATTTACATCGTATAAAACTGTAATCATCATTCATTTCATATAAATGTAATATAACATACTCTATACATAACTTTGTAAAATAATCTGCTCGATATTGACTCAGTAAAAATTGACGTATCATATACTTGACATTTAGCGTTACATCTCATCTCATCTCATCTCTTTTCGTGGCATATATGATGGCATATAGCCATCATATCTCTCATCTCGGCTTATAGCCATTATAGTTCAGTATTACACAAAACCTTCTCATTTAATGTCAATTAAAAATATACTTATGCTACACAATTTTCTTCTAGTAACTCATACATAACTCAACTGTTTGAGAACATACATACTGTTGCTAAAATGGGGTACGAATATCTCCAGGTTGTTATTTTACTAAATATAAAAATATAACTAAATATGGGGAAAATGGAGATAATCAACCCTACCATCTTTGGTTGATTTTAAAACAAGTCTATGGTTTGAAATAACAATCTTGCAATCGGTGAAACTGTTCAAAAAATCCATTACTATATTTTAAAAATATCATACTTAAATTCAAACGGTTGGTTTTAAAAATAAGGTCAGTTAACCGAATCCTAGTTCCAGAAACCCTAGAAAAGTCGTAATTGTTTATCTAAAAATCCATTTGAACTCATAAACACAACTGACATAATATAATCACCTTACCTATTTCTTGAAAAACACATGAGATGTTCGAAAATCGAATCCTAACTTTTTCCCGAAATCAAGAATCCACTCCGCTAGATCTATAGATAATCGCTCCCTGACTCTCGTGATAACCTCCAATCATTGAAATGGGCAACGAACGGTGAAGGATCAAAAAGAGAGAGAGAGAGTGTGTGGGCGTAGGTTCTAGAGAGAGAGGGAGAGATATTTTGATTTCTTAACCCAGTCAAATTCATCGACGAAATGACATCTTCATCAACGAGCCACACAAGGTCGTTCATTGACGAAGGAAGGACCTCGTCGATGAACCATAAGCCTAATATTTTCCAGATGTTCTGGATCTCTTTGTCGACAAAGCTCTGAATTTCGTCGACGAACCTCAGAAGGGCCTTCATCGATGAGAACATGGAGTTCGTCGATGAAGCCTGCTGAAAATCCCCTTTTTCCCTTCTTATTTAATTTACTTATTTTCCTAGTTTGGGTGTCTACACACGGAGTGGCGCTGGCACCCTTAACCATAGCCCTCCAATCTGGAGACTTCCTATACACGCTGGGGAAGAAGCCACTAACTGACATGGGGGAACTGATAAAATATATTAACTTGGAAGAAGTAATGAACACAAGGAGAGACCTGCTTTGAATGGATCCTTCAGTCTGAACACTAGAGTCAATTGTCTGATCATAAGTAGATAATACTTTTCTCATTTTGCTAGAATTTTCGTTTGTCTTTTCCATTAGTGTATTTGCTGCAGTATTTAAATCCACATTCAACCGGTCAATATCGTCCTTTAAATTTGAAAGAAGGAAAGCTTGGGCCACATTAATTGTCTTTGCAAGTGTCAAATAGTCCGGGACATTGGTACGTCTGTACAGTGTAGTCTAACTGGTTCACCACATGCTTCAGCGTCTGCACTGCCTCACCATAAAACTTGTTCTGCCTAACAAAAAGAAAGATGCAACCAATCGCAACAGCACAGATGAAGTGCCACAACCTCTTTTGTGATTAACCGCCACGATCTGCACACTGAAGCGCAGGCCACGGCATCTTTCCAGGCAAGACATGAGGTTTGGCCCACTTCCACCCGCTTGATAATGTCAATAAGTAGTTCTGGTGGCAAGCAGCGAACGCAACGGCGTCAGCTCGAATAAGCCGACAACGCAAAGAATTCAGCTCGGTAAACAGTTTGGGCAGACATCAGCTTGGTAAGCCGCGGATGTAGCAACATCAGCTCGGATGAGCCGACAACACTGCGACTTCTGCTTGACAAGCCTTCTATAAGAAGGTGGCTCCAACATAGATGAAGATGGAGACCTTCCCTGAGCTATGTATGCCATTCCATGGCTGTGCACATCAGAGATCGTTGTTTTAGAATTGGAGCAGAATCAGAGCTTCGTTCATGTTTTCCAAACACCTCAAACAACCCAACTCCGTCTTCCTCCACTCTCACAAAAAAAAAAAAAAAAAATCGGCTGAATTGACAAGCAACACTCGTGAGGCCAGAAGACTGCCCAACAAATGAGCACAAATCATTAGGAAAAATCGGCCCAATTAACGAGCAACACTCGTGAGGCCAAAAGACTACCCAACAAATGAGCACAGCTTATTAGGCAAAATTAGCTCAATTGATGAGTAACGCTTGTGAGACCAAAAGACTACCCAACAAATGAGTACAGCTCATTAGGCAAAATCGGCCCAAACAGAAGAGCAATGCTTATATGGCTAGAAGAACAGGTTAACAAGAATGCCCCATGAAGGGTAGATTGGCAAGAATAGGTCGGCAAAAATGCCCCACGAAGAGCAAGTCGGCAAGAACAAGTTGGCAAGAATGCCTCATGAAGGGCAGGTTGGCAAAAATGCCCCACGAAAGGTAGGTCGGCAAGAATGCCCCATAAAGGGCAAGCCGGCAAGAATAGGTCGGCAAGAATGCCCCATGAAGGGCAAGTCGACAGGAACAGGTCGGTAAGAATGCCTCATAAAGGACAAGTCAGCAAGAATGCCCCATGAAGGGCAGGTTGGCAAGAACAGGTCGGCAAGAATGCCCCATGAAGGGCAAGTCGGCAAGAATGCCCCACAAAGGGCAGGTCGGCAGGAACAAGTCCGCAAGAATGTTCCACGAAGGGTAGGTCAGTAGGAACAGGTCGACAAGAATGCTTCATGAATGGCAGGTCGGCAAAAATGCCCCACGAAGGGTAGGTTGGCAAGAATAGGTCGGCGAGAATAGGTCGACAAAACTGCTCCATGAAGGACAGGTCGACAAAAATACCCCACGAAACGCAGATGAGTTTACCAAGCCCAGTACAGACAAAACTTATCTCAAACGAGTCGACGACGCACGAGCTCAAAAAAAAAAAAAAAAGGAGCGCAATGGCTGAAGCGATCCATGCCAAAGGGGTAATAATGGGAGCGATTCACGCCTGTGCCATAACTCACAAATAAATGACATATCACCCTCGGGTCAACCTCCTTCATTATAAATAGAGGCTCGAAGAAGAGGCTAAGGTATCACATTCTAAACCATACTTTACTGTTGTCTCATACCTCTCAAAGCCAATCCCTGACTTATGCATCATAGAGATCCTCTGCAATACACCATGGGTCCTCCAGGCCAATCTTCTCTTTGTCTTTTTCAGGGGATCGAGATCGAAGAGTTCGTCGGAGGTCATTGACATTTTTATTTGGCAACATAAATTTATGTATATTTTTATTTTAATTATATTTGAATTCATATGACCATTTATTTTAATTATAATTTAAAAGTATACAAAATGAATGATTTAATTCAAAAAAAAATTTAGATATTAAAATTTCTAACATCAGATTGTCAAAACAACTAAAACATGGTTTCATTTTTTTCATAAACAATTGAAAATTGGTAATAGAAATAAAAAATTGACAATAAAAACAAACACATTTTTATAATATGTTTCTTCATTGTGCCAAAATAAAAATAGAAAAGAGAAAACAATAGCGATACCAAACAGGCTCTACATTTTTATTCCGTTAATTTGGTATACATTTTATTTTCTTTCTTACTATTCTCAATATCTAAATATGAAAATATTTTTAAAAAAATTATTTATATTTTTCTTTCCTTTCTTCAATATTTTGTAAGTTTCAAACGAAACTTAATTTATAATTGCATTAAAGATTGCTTTTACATATTATTTCTTTAGTTTTCTCATACACTTCCCTTCTAATTTTTTTATGTTTAAATGCAAGCTCTTGAAAATTTGTAACACGGTTTCTATTTTTTTTTTTTTAGTGGCTAGACAATTCAAGAATCTTACATTTTATTATTTTTTAATAATGAGGATTTGATTGTAAATTGATTGGCTATCTCTGAAATACCTACCGTGCTCATGATAGTGCACTTAAATTTGTATTTGATCATGTAAAATATTAAACCTAACACCTCTAAACTAATGAATCATCCTTACCACCAATTGACCCATATGAATTGAACCTCTCTTTATTTATTAAATTAATAATCATAAATTGTGGATGACAAAAGCATGTAACTAGTTTCAATTCAAGTGTTCAAAATTATTAAATAAAAACAAAAAAAAAAAAAAAGTTAGTGTTATGTTTCCACGAAATAATTCACTAATTTAACTACGGGGTATTCATTTAATCATCGGCGGTTCAAAATTTTAAAAACAAATAAATAAATAAATAATAGATAAATCTCATTGTCCAACTCAAACCTAATAGATGGCTTTTAAAAAATCTATCTCAAGGAACACCTCAAATCCTTGATAAGGACCAGACAAAAGAGTCCAAACATATCTTCTCTAGGTCATGCTAATTTTACGATGTTGGCCCAAAGGTTCATTAGCAATCCATCACTCTACAGGCCATAACATTTTTAAAGATGCTTTATGTTCTAATCTTTATATCATATTTTGCAATCAAGGGCTTTAAAACTTTCAACCAAAAGCAGATGCATTTTTTTCTCATTTTTCCAAAAGAAATTGACACTATCATTTCACAATCATATGGGCCAATGGGTCAATCAGGACACCATAAAATCATAAATGGTGTCAGCAAATGACATCAATTTTAGTATTAAACAAGGACTTTTGTTTGACAATTCAAATGCATTAAACTTAATTAGTGTAACCATTTTCCATGGTCCATTAACCCTCCATGATTTTTGTGGCTTTATCTTCATCTATTGTTATGATTATGATGTGTGGAATTCTACACATCACAAAATGAAAAATAGAATAAAAAGATAGAAAAATTCATTATGTCTGCGTCAGAAAAACTTAGATATTCACAAAAATATCTATTATATTGTGCGCAAACAATTTTAAAACTTAAAATCTCTATTACAATTATAAATAATCTCACCCGTTTTCATCATTATGAATTTTAAATAAACTATAATTTTGAATCAACCATAATCAAATATTAAATTTCTAATTTTTGCTTTGACTTGGGTAATGATTGCCCACCGCTAGAGCCTAAAAGGGCGGTGATGTTTAAAACTTTAATTTAATTCTAGAGACTTATTCGATGAAGAAGTCTCATGTGGGGATGTCAAAAGAGGTCAAAACTTCATATATTATGTTAAAATACATGTATATTAGGATTAAGAAAAGGATCAAACATGGGAAGACAATGGTTCCTTCTTTACTTCATATTATTATAAAGTGAGTTTAAGATAGTTGACTTAATAACTATAATTAAGAAGGGTGTAGTAGGTTTGAGATCAAGGCCAATGGATCCCATCTCCATTTTGAAATATGGAGAGATTCCATCTCTATATTTTTTTATAAATTGAAACTTTATTTTAAGTAACTGCTTGCCAATCTTTGTCAACCACTCTTCTCTTCACCAAAACTAATGGCAAGAAAATAGGGTTGTTGTTTGGCATTATTAGAAGAGGGGAGGGGTAGATGGACGAGAAGTTGCTTTGCTTAGTAATTTTGTGGTCTTTCTTATAGTTTTTAGTAACTTAATTACTAATGGAAAATAAGTTAAAGTTGCATTTGTAAATTGCTAGGATTAGGGAAAAAAAGGTTGCCTGAGAAGCGAGAGTTCATACGTAACCTCAAATAACAATTACTCTTGGTTTACTAAAACCTGTATTTGAGAGTATGAATTTCGGACCTTAGATTTAAATTTGGAAAGATTTAGATAAATTTTAAAATTACATCTTATCCAAATCCAATACAAATCAAAATTTAAAATCTATCCAAACATAGGAAAAGAGTTTAAACATGTGTGACAATATATTTTTATTATTTTGATATTTTAAAAGTTCTTGAGTAATGTTCATTCACTATTGAAGGGGATCTTAGGCGCAGCGGAAAGGTTGTTGTCATGTGACCTAGAGGTCATGAGTTCGAGGCGTGAAAATAAATTATTGCAAACATATAAGGTAATGTTGCGTGCTGTAGACCCATTGTGGTCTACCCCTTTCCTGGACCCCACGTAGGTAGGAGTTTTGTGCACCTAGTTGCCTTTTTTTATTTTATTTTATTGAAATGGTAGAATTTTTGGAGATTATATGAACTATTTTGTTTTGTGATTTAAAGTCATGAAATTTAACCATTTTTTAAAATTTCAAAAGTACAAGCATTTTCCCCAATGGGAAATACCCTAAAAGGTTTGGAGTCAATTCTAGATTGGGAAGAAATAGAATAAAAAGTTCATCTAATAGTCATAAAAAAAAAAAATTTTAGTTTACAACTAAAGGTAGAGTTTAAGTTTTTTAATTGACAAAAGTAGAGAGAAAACCAAATATAGAAAAGATAAGGAAGTAAAATAGAAGTTAAAAAGGAATGGAAAAAGTACGAAAATGAATGAATATTATAAATTTTATGGAAGATATTCTCTCAAAAAGGAGAGGAAAAGGGGAAAAAAATCTAAGTGATGAAATAAGGGGTTAGTCAAATCATGATACTTGGAGTTCATTTACTTGATTACTTCATATTACTTTAACTTTAACTATTTCTCGGATTGCGTATATCTTTTTGAACGTGATGTCGCCATATCTATATTTAAGTTTTAACTAATCATTTTGTTCTCTTTTATGGATATATAAAGTTTTAACTACTGAAATTTGGATTTATCACATCTATATTTTGTTGTGATTTACTTAACATTGTGCAAGCAAAACTATTTATATGTTTTTTACCGGTGGTTAAAGCTTTTTTGTGAAATTTTTAGCTCCTTATGAGAGATAGTGTATACTCTCTAAAGTCTTTTTTTTTTTTTTTAAGTATATTCACACTTACTTGTGGGAGAAATTATTTAGATTATCTTCTTACTTCAAGTTTTAGATCATCAATTAAATTCTCAAATTATGAGTCATTTTCGTATGGTTATGGGTGTTTGGTTGAAATGGGCAAGTTACCTTGATTATTACGGGAAAAAAAATCAACTAATTCAAACTCCAAACAATGTCTAATTGAGCGTTGAGCCAAAGTTCGTACGCCCACAGAAACACAAAGATTTAGAAATTTCCTTTCGGACCATTCCTCCCATCTCCTTCACGCCAAACAGAGCATTCCATTAGAACTTCTGTCATAAGAATACACACGAATAGATCCATCTTCTAAAAAGAAAAAGTAAATGAGGAATTCTCAAATTTCAAAGTTCAAAATTCAAAATTCATTCACACACCCATAGCTTATACACCAAGAACACCTTGCGAAATCACCCACCATCACCAACCAGAGACTACACCCATCAGTGACCAACCAGCACGCCGCCCTAGTCCCTACGTTATTGGACTCTTCCAATCTCTACTGGGTAATGGGTTTCCTTCCGCTCTGTACATAATCCATCTTAACGCATAAAGTTTTAAAAAATCAAAGCTAGAAATTGCCAATCTCTGCGATTTCCCAAATCTAATTGTGTGTCTAGCAAATAACGCAAGCGTTGGGATCCTCTTCTGCACTCTCCACATAGTAGTACTGCGTCATGTGAGGGTTGTAGGCTTTGTACGCCTTCACCAGCTCTGCAATCTGTTCTTCCTTCTTCTTCACGTCGTCCTTCTTCCCTTCATCTTTTTTCCCTTCGTCCTTTTTCTTATCGCCCCCGTCCTTCTTCTCTTCCTTCGGCCCAACTGAGAATATCTCTGCCTGCCACTTCTTCTTCCGCAGTCTGGCCACCAAGCACACTGGGTCTACGGCCCCGATCACTGTTAGCTTCCTCTCCTTCATATCCATCGCAATAGATTCAATCCCTGCACCGAAAAGTTTTTAAAAAGAATTATGTTAATATAACATACATGCAGATTTAATAAAATTATCAAATCCTTGCTGCAAAACCATTTTTTTTCCCCAATTTGTTCAATACCTGGAATTGTGGACACGGTTTTCAGGGCATTCCTCTTTGCTTTGTCATCGTATATGTCCAATCTCAATATAACTTTCTGCAACAAAAGCAGCAATTGGTTAGTTTAAGAAGGCGATAGATGGGTCTCTTATGGAACTTACGACAGGGAGAATTTTACAGGATAGACAGGAAGTATTCGAAAAAATTGAGTGCGATAATAGAGCACTAGAGCAAAATAAAAATTCAATTGAAATCAACGGCATGTCTGATTTTGACACCCCGTGTAAAGAAATGAAGAAAACAATTGAACAGAGCAGAATTCCAAATAATTGGAAATTTCGAGGTGAAAAAACATCAGAACCCATGAAAGACCACGCCTTTTCGATCATTCAGAATTGAAATAAAACAGAGGTCGGGGAGATTATGAATTAATGAAACTAATTTCCCATCAGCGAACCACAAAAAAAAAGAGCAGAGCAGTTGATAATTTTGTTGGGAATTGAGTTTAACTAGACCCAGAGAGGGAAATCTCACCTTCATGGCCATGGATTGAAAGCTCCGGCGACTCGTATAACAAGTCAGAGACAACAATTTAATTGACACCAAAAGGGAGATGAGGGCAAAGTGTGTTTAAGAAGAAGAAGTAGAAGAAGAAAGGCTTATAGTTTGTAGAGCACGGTATGTGTCGTGGTTAAGCAGGAGGTTTACAGACTGATGGAGGGGTTTTTAAAGTGTCATGCAAGGAGTCGATGTCAAATGTACAGCCTAGAGAGAGAGAGAGAGAGAGAGAGAGAGAGAGGGAGGTTCGTGGGATGGTTCCAAGGGGTTGGGACGCGGCAGGAACGTTCGACGGGGGCGAACCCAGAAGGAGACCCAAGCCAAACCATCCGACGTCTTGGTCCAGGTCTACGCCCGCCCTTTCCGGACTGGGTGCTGATGTCTCACCCCAAACTTGCATAGTCCCAATTTCAATTATTGTAAACTCTCGTCATACTTTTCTTTTCCAGAGAAAATATTTTTGAATTCACAAAGTCAGTCTTATTATATGTGTGGACTTTGGACTTACTTTTGATTTTACTATGGGAAATTAAAATCACCTTTTGAGCTAGATATACTAATGGAATAATTTAACAATCACAAAGAATAATTTAAATAATTAATTATATTTTTAAATTATAAATAATTTTTAAAAATTAATCATTTAATTTTTAAAAAATAGGCTCTCATATGTACATATATCAAAGTAAAAGTGGTTTAGAATCATTACTTATAAAAGCGATACTTTAATAGTGAAACCTAAACTTGAAATATTCAAAATAGAACTCCTAACTTTTAACTTAAGTGAAAAATTTTTAATGCGCGCTAAATAATTGATATGTAAAAATTATAATATTATAAATATATAATTATTATATAATACTATTTTACTAAGCTATATAATAATTAGTTTTTTCATTTAAAATTATTTTGATAATCATTTACTTGATTATATTACTATAGTTTATCATATTCATTATTATTTTGTTTTAACAACATTTTAATATTATATTATTTTCTAATATTTTATATGTATTATATTTTAATATGTAACTTATTAAATATAATAAAAATATCACATATTTTAACACTATAACATAATTTATTATTTAATATAAAATAATAACATAATAAACCAACTACCATAACATTATAATTTATTACAAAATAGTATTTTATTTATTTGTATATATTACATCATTATTAAAACTTAGTATTATATTTGTATTAACGATATTAATAATTAATGTTTACCTTATTTTGAGGTTATACATAATAACATAGTAACTAAATAATCATATCACAATTATATCGTATTATTTTAATATTCAATACTATTCTATTACTTTTAAATGTGTTAAAAGA